>NC_061508.1:290208508-290283899 GCF_022539505.1 Lolium rigidum
CAACTAGGAAATACAGGATAGGGCAACATCGGTTACCCGAAGGGTAATGCCCACGTCACCAGGCCATTGGCATAAGCCACATCTGGTCTCCCGAACTGTAACTCGGCCAGCTCGGCGCCGTCGATGAACTTGGCGACCTTGTGCGACAACCTCTTGATGTCGAGTGGGTCCTCGTCGATGCGGAGGATGAACTCGAAGCACCTCGCCTCCTCCGAAGACGACGACGGCGTAGGTGACGGCAAGCGGCGGGGTGATGATGATCTAGCACGGCGGCCCGACGACCGCGCCCGCGGCCTCGACCGACTCGCCGGCCACCTCGACCAGCCATGGATTCTCTCGCGGGCTTGTGGGGAGTGGCGCTATGGTGGAGGTTGTGCGGCGACTAGGATTTGTGCGCATGAGATGAGATGAGGCAGCAGAGTGCGCACCCCTCTTTACATACACTGGAGGTAGCCGAGGGGCGCGGCACGTGTGACATCTCCATTAACTTAGTTGGCAGAGGTGGGCGGCAGCCGCTCGGCGCAGGCGAGGCATCGCCATTAACGTGACGCAAACTGCCGAAACGACGCATTGTCGCCGCATACTGACGCCGCTGAGAAGACACATCGAGCCAGGGTCGCTACCAAGCGGCCCCGGCAAAACGTTCACCCAAACGTGAGCGGTCACGTGGCGCGACCGCGTAGTGTCCGCAGAGACGCATCCGAGATACATATTTGGACCGCGTTTGCTTCTCCGCGAACAACCCAATCACAATGCGTCCGGCCGTGCAGACGTATTTTTCAACCACGCGGTCGCAAACGACCGCTCCACGTCCGTTTGCATCGACCCGTTGGAGCCCTGAGATTTTTAGGCACCACCGCACCACCGAATTGAGATACCTCGACAAAAGCAATAAGAGCAAGATTAGTAATTAGAGCCAGATGCGGGCTATAGAGCCATGCCTTGTCACATAGAGTCATCATATAGCCTAACAATAGAATATCTTAGCTATTGGGCGGGCGACGGAGAAGCTGATGAGGAGATGGAATGACGACCAAGGGGCGTCAAGTAGTTTAGGGCCTTGATCTTCTTGTTTTTTTTATTTCGTATGTGTATTATGGATTTCAGTTGAATGAAAATTTTATTTAAAAAACAGTATGAATCTACCCACTAGAGCACACTCGCAAACGACCGAGCGGTAGAAAATGATCATCCGAAATGGATGCCCCGTTAAAGATGTCCTAACAAATTGCAGATCCGATCTAGCGGGTCGGTGGGCCGAATCGAACCCCTTAAATCACAACCTAAATTAAGCCCAGGGAACTAAACACATCATACCGGTTTATTCGCTTTTTTTCCCTCTTCCCGAACGAACCAGAGCTCGCCGCGGCCGCCAGAAGCTGGACTCTCAAATCAACACCGGGCCACCGCCGCAGCGAGCTCACCGGAAACCAAATCGAGCCCGACGCCACCCCAGCTAGCAGCCGGAGGCACCAGATCGCAAGCAGCCTGCCGCCGCCTCGAAGAACTCCCCGTCGTTGTCTCCAAGAGATCCCCGCCGCCGCCGCCTCCAAGACCTCTGATTTTTTCCGTCTGGCTCACCCTGCTCGCCCCCGACTAGGTTTCCCACGGGGAGGGCTCGAAGGCTGGTGCGCGCCGGCTTGCGTGAGGAGCGGCCGGAGGCAGAGCTTGGGGCGGAGGAGAAATGGAGGCTACCGGCGCAGCCGCAGTCACGGATTCCCGTGCAGTGCTCCGTTATCGTGCTGGTCTCGCGCCTGTTGGGATCCGGCAACACGGCCGTCTGCTGAGTCGACACCAAAGGTCTCTAATGCCACCGTACAAAATTCAGCACAAGACTGCTGCTAGAGGAAGGCGTCATGTTTTTGTTCAGGTATAAAGGCCCTGATGCTGTCAATGGCAGTGGTAGCCTCTCAAGGCCGCCTGTTTGGGTCGTACTGCAAGGA
The DNA here is from genome assembly GCF_022539505.1 of Lolium rigidum. Taxonomy (NCBI): domain Eukaryota; kingdom Viridiplantae; phylum Streptophyta; class Magnoliopsida; order Poales; family Poaceae; genus Lolium; species Lolium rigidum. The sequence continues at coordinate 290,210,452 of NC_061508.1, forward strand.
GACAGTTAGCACTTAGCAGCAACTCTCAGTGAGTTTTATCGTGGCATATTTTTTATCATCACGGTAAGCTGATGCCACAAGGCAGAAGCAAAAGGATCAACCTCTTTCTTGGAATGGACTTGATAGATAGTTCACCTGGGAGGGCTGAAGACAAAATCATCCAAGATTCCAAGAGCCCTGTGACCAGAGATGCAATGCAAATGAATCAGTGGGATTCAGCGTCCCGTAACAAGGAACAGATAGCTGATGTATAGATGTATGTACTTCGTTCCTTTCTTGACAATGCACCTGACGAATACCTTTTTCACTCCTGTTCTTGATAGTCCGTTTAATTCATGTTATTTACTATTCAGGGTACTCATAGCTGGTGGGTGTTTTGCTTGGGCAGCACAACCGGTTCATTAGCACGAAGAGGCCCAGCAAGAGACAAGAAAAGGTAATGATACTTTGTGGTAAATTTGTTTCCATAGGGTTATCATATGCTCATGTCCCAAGTTACACTGTTATTTATTTATTTTCACATGAGAAATCCATATTCATTTATCTGCTAATTTAAAGATTTAGCGCCCAAGTAAAATATTCTTTTATTTACATTGTCCTGCATTGCTCTTCAAATTTACACCTTTATAGGTTTCCTATTGACCAGTAATTTAAGGAAGTTCATCTAGGCTAATATGAAACGATTCTGGCACATTGCTACAAAACTCTGATCTCGAGCTACATGGCCAAAAACAAGACAACACGTATTGTATGTGTTTTTGGTTTGGTTGTATGCTCTATTCTAAATTTTGAGTAGTATTGAATGTTACACGAATTTTGACCCGAAAATCAAATTAGCCTGACGATTTGGTCAATTAGCATCCCCACTCCTCCCCCAACGATTTATAAAGGCCTTCATGCTTCTTCTACTCCCGACACCAAGGGAGGCAAAGCGTAGTGGGGTGAGGTGGTGCTGGCAGTCCATGGCTTTGCTAGCGCTGGCCCCTGTGTATTGAGTTGCCTGGCTGAATTGGCGGGCAGAGATGACAGTTTCAGTACAACGGAAATTAGTTGTTTATTGCGACATGTAGCCGCTGAATGAACTATAACATGCTTTTTGCATATCCGCAACATAGATTTTCTCTCCCGTTGCATCGCACAAGCATTTTTTGCTAGTATTATAAAAAAACACCTATGCTGCGTCGGCCCAATCAACATAAACATAGGCCCTACCATATAGTTCAGGCACGCTTGCGCAATGCTTATTCAAGTTGCGCTCGGAAATTCGATTAGAAATTTTGAAAAGAAAAAAAGTTTTAATTTCTCTTAGCTCATAGGTGTAGATGCACCTAGTGTCCAAAAAATATCTTTTAAATTGTTAACAAAATCTGAAATAAAATTCAAAGTGTATACTCGGACATTACACAAAATTTCACGAAAGTGACTTTTTTGTGACTTGTGTAAAAATATAATTTTAGGTGCTCCAAAATAACTTCTCATGAGATATTTTTTGTCTTTTTTACACAGCCCATAATCATTTTCCACAAAATATTGTGTGTGAACATAGCATATTGGAGTGTGCACCGAGAATTTTTTTCAGAATTGTTTGACATTTTGGAATACATTTAAAATAACTTTTTGTAATATATGTATTTGATCTATAAGCCAAATCACCATGTTCAAAATTTTAAACCTTGTGCTGGGTGTCAACTAGGCAATTCTCGGTCAACAAACTACGCACTTGTTGTTCAAATCCTTGGAACTAAAACGCACCAAGTAGAGGAGGACGGCTCAAGTCGTTGAGTCACACCTACAGGACAGTGGATCTGTCCCATTCTCCCATCATGATCCAGTCCACCCTCCACTCTCCACCCTGTTTCAAATGAGACTTGATCATGCAGCAATCAAAGGTTTCAGCAAAATTAAGCCATTCACACCACCTGCTACACACTGTCACTCACATTATAATACTACTCTGTACGTATGAGCACATCATCGCAGGCGGATCATCTTCCTCCTAGGTCCTAGCTCCTGCTAACAAGCTCAATCGTCTAAAAATGGTGCCACCACTACCACCGAAGAATCCTAACATATCCACTCACCATTTCCGCTTCCTTCTTCTTGTGTTCCCCACCACCCTCTCCGCGGCTGTTTCCACAAATTTCTACTCCTCCGCCTGCCCCTCTGTGACACTCGCCCGCCACACCGATGCCGCTAACGCCCTTTCACTTGCCCGCTCCTTCCAAATAGCAGCGTCGATTAAAACCGATCGGACGGAGTAAATGTTAATATGATTGTAATCACCATGATCTGGTTTGATAAGATCGGGGTTAAGCTTTTTTTTCTTTTAACCAAGTTGTACGTACCTATGCCGCTTTAGCCCCAATCAACATGAGTATACAATGCTGTGCCATATGGGTCCAGTGTCACATTGTCATTTCATATTTGCAACGGCAGTTTTTTCCTTTAGAGGATTTGCGCCTTGAATCTTGTTTTGGTTTCAATTATGCAGAATCTATATATATTCGAGTTTATGACGATATGAGGATAGGATTGATCTACTCAGGGCTTATTGTTTTTTTTTTGATAAAGGGAATATATTAATATCAAGAGATACCAAGGGCTTATTGGAATTAACTTAATATCTATTTTATTTGATTTTTAGTAATTATTTGAATAGGGAAAAGTCCCTGCCTTGTTATTTTTATCGAATTAATTTTACAACGAATCTGGTCATGAGATCAGTGGCATATTGTAGATATTTTTACTAGCTTTCTATCCATATAAAGTTTGCTAAATTTGGCCAAGCCAAGCAGATTCTATGCAATTTCAAAGTTGGGTCCAGTGTAGAATTCAAACCAAATTATTTAAACTCGATTTGAATTAAAAAGGCCGGCGGGAAATCCTAACGGGCCAAACGAATTTAAAACGGCCCAAACCAGCCCACCACGCGTCCACGCACGCGTGGGCTGCCTGACAGGGGGGTCCACCCGTCAGTGGCCGTTAAACCCCGAAACGGTACGCGGGCTGTGGCGCGTTGGATCAGAGCACGATCCAACGGCTCACGCTCGTCGTCGTCGACGACGAGAGCGAGGCTCGCCGGCGGCTCAGGTAGGGGGTCGGAGGGCTAACCAGAGGTCCGGCGGCCGGCGGCAAGGTTCAGGGCGACGTTGTTGACGGTGGTGAGGCAGCCTGTAGCAGTGGCGGAGCTTGGGGCGGCCTGGCTCGACGGCGATTCCTCCAGAGCTTCCGCGGCTCCGAGCTGGCGATTGCGGCGACTCCGGCGACGATTGGCGTGGCTAATGGTGTGAGGAGGAGCGGTGAAGAGAGGGGAGTGGAATGGTGTGTTCAGTTTGGTCCAGGGAACGCTCTATTTATAGAGGCGTGGATGGCCGTGGGTGCTGCGGCGGTGGCGACATGGGCGCGGGCTCTCCGGCGAGCTAGCGGGCTAGGTGAGTGCGGCGTCCTGTTCAGTATGTCGTGGCGGTCCTCTGAGCGTCAACGGCGACGCAGGGCGGTGCCTAACTTGGTCGGGCGCATGCGAGCACCAGTGCGGCAGTGGCGGTGTTTCCTCGGCGTTTCCGGCGGCGGCGAGCACGGCCCGGGGCGGTGTGCATGTCTGGCGGCGTCCAGGTGTCGTGGCGATGCTCAAGGGAGAGAGAGGGGGTCCAGGGGTGGCGTAGGGTGGCGAGGCGGCGCGTGTCCAGGGTTGTCTGTGGGCGTGCGACGTGCGACGTCCTCGGCATGGCGTCGCCGTCCTGGGCGCGCGCGTTCCGGCCAGGGTCGGCCTCCTCCTCGACAGTGGCCATGCTAGGCGTGGCTAGGGGAGCGAGGTGGAGCTCTGGGACATGGTGGCCAGAGGAGTGGAGCAGGGGAGAGAGGGGGAGCACGGCATGGGGGCGACATGGCCGGCATGGCCATGCCCATGCATGCTAGGGCTGGTCCCTTTAGGGTTCCTGTGTGTGGTGAGGTAGAGAGGGGACAGGGGAACCAATAGAGTAGGTTTGGTGTAGTTTAGGTAGGGTAGATCACTATTTGCAATAGTTGCAAATAGTGCCCAAATTTGTAAATTGCAAAATATTCAAATTTTTAAATAATTCCAATGGTGAATGTTCTTGAAATGAGAGTATTGAAATAAGTTGTGAATGACCAGACATGATTAGAGGTGGTGGTGGAATTTTTAAATTCCAAGAATTCTCAAAAATGCTAAGTGTGAGATTGTTGAATTTAATAAAATGTTGCAACTTTGGATGAGCATAGCCATTGATCTAGAAGTAATTTGGCATGGTGGTCTTTACAAAAAGTGTTCACCTTGATGTTGTCTTGGATGACATTCAAAGGGTTGAGAAAGTTTAGTTTGCAAATATTGAGATATGAGGGCCCAAAGTGGTGACCAGATTATAATGGGCAGATTTGACCATTATTCTATGTGAGCAAGATTTGTATTTAAAATTTATTTGGTTTATGATTCTTTGCTTCCAAAAGTGGTAATAAGTGTTTAGTAACATTATTCAACTAATGGTGAAGACCAAAATGGTCTAGGGTCAAAATTTATAAAAATGGCATGGAGCCATAAGTGAAGATTTTGGGAATTTCTATCTTTTATTCTTTTATTTTTCTTTTGCTTCATTTTGACATGAGTGGGGTTTATTTGGTGTTAGATTGAGTGGGGTGAAAGGTTCACACCACTTTGAGGCAATGGAAGTGGCAAGGTCAAGATTTGATAATTTGGCTAAGTGCCACATATGCCTCTCTGCATAAATTTGATTTTATTTTGTTTCTCACTTGAATTGATTTGTAGGTGCTTTGTTGATTGTGTTGAGGTATTTCAATTCGTCTATTCAAGGTAGACAAAGCAAAGCTCATCATTTTCCAAAAAGTAGCCATAGGCTTGCATATGCCTTTTTCTTAAATAAGATCTTTTCTTTTCATCTTATTTTGCAAAGATTGATGACAAGAGGGATGAGGTTTAGGGTTTAGTAAGTTTTGCACTGGTTCACTGATACGTCTCAAACGTATCTATAATTTCTTATGTTCCATGCTACTTTATTGATGATACCTACATGTTTTATACACATTATATGTCATTATTATGCGTTTTCCGGAACTAACCTATTAACAAGATGCCACAGTGCCAGTTTCTGTTTATTATGTCTGTTTATTGCAGAAAAGGCCCAAAAACCAAAGTGCTCGGAAAAATCCAGAAAAATTACAGAAATTCTATTTCGTCGGAAGACTCACGGAGCCAGAAGGGCAAGCCAGGGGGAGGCCCAGGGCCTCCTCCCCATAGGCCGGCGCGGCCTGGAGGGTGGTCACTCCACCCTGTAGCACCCATCTTTGCCGTCTAATCTCTTTGTCAAGCAACAAAACAAACGGAGATAACAAAACAAACGGAGATGATATAGACCCACGAAGCAAGGGGCGCTATGGACGAAAATTTAGCTGGTAAGTTGAAAAACTGGCGCCTATATTCGAAAGAAAAACGCTGCCCCCGCCCCTAAATTTGAGGTTCGAACTGAAACTCAATACTTCCTAATGGAACAGAAAAAAATAGATTTCGTCCAGAGTTGAGACCTGCTAGTTAGCATTTGTTATGTATGAAGCTTCGGCTCCATTTTACATTTGACTTGGCTTTGTGGAATTTGTCATGCACTAGCTGATTGAGGCTAATCCTAAGCACCAAATTGATCGACTGATCTCACAAATTAGAAGAAGTAAGGAAAATCATCTATGAGCTGATTGAAGCATGCAGGACGCAACCGTAGCCAGTAGCCTGCTGTTTTTTGGAAAGTCAAGCCAACTAGTATTCAGGGACCGTGGAGAGATTATAGGCATAAGTTATGTATCCAGGACCAGAATAGGAAGTGAGATAGTCCCGCGTTGGGTTAATTGGATTGATTGACGGGAAACATATATATGCCATGTCATCAATCCGTGGTATCATCAATCTTTGCCATCCATTTTCTGTGCCAAGCAACAAAACGAACGGAGAGGATACAGGCCCATCGAAAGAAGATGCGCTATGGACGAAAATTTAGCTCCTAAGTTGAAAAACTGGTGCCTGGATTCGAAAGAAAAAAGCTGCCTCCCGCCTACAAATACGGGTAGGGATGTATCTTACGCGTGCGTCGCGTGTGACTTAGACTTTTGACTCTTGCTCGGAGAGGAGAGGAGAGGAGACACTCTGTCATGTTGGTTGATCAGATCGCCCGCTCCGTCGTCCTCGTCGTCGAGCACCATGGAGCGGCGTCGATCCGGCCGGCGGCGAGCTCATCTCGGGATCCAGCACAGCAGGTAAGTGAACATGCCCCTTTTGTTTTCACGATCTGTTTCTTTCTTTGCTTTCATTGCCTTGTTGTCATATGAGTCGATCCATGGCATGCATTTTCGATCCGAAGTTTTTGTTTTCGAAATGAAAAGATGACTTTCATGGTTTTTTCCAGCGGAGCAGAGGAACGCGGCGGAGGGGAACGCGGCGGAGACAGGGCGTGGCGTTGGAGCCGGCCTGCCAGATCGAGAGAAAAAAGATCAAGAGGGGGAGGTGACGGATGGATGCATGGATCAAGTGGGCGTGACATGTACACGCGCGCGAGCCAGCATGTAGGTACGTTTTTGTTCGCATTTAGTCTGCATCTTACGGTAGGAAACGTCTTGTTTTCGTCTAGCTTGTTAATTAGCCGAGCAAAAACTTCACCTGTTTGTGCGAGGTTTTTTAATTATTATCTTGGATAATTCTAGGCCAACTGTCATAGTGGTCTGTACAAATTATCAAACGCTTATGCGAGGCGTACGTGTGTATTTGCACAACTCCGTCCTTACATGTACATGATATTGAGCAACTACCGGTGTACCAATCAATGAATCAATATAAACATAATTGATCCATAACTTCTTGGTTGAAACACATGCTTCTTGGGTTCGGATGCCCTGGAGTTGGACTCAACTCCACGGTGTGAAGTTAGGCACATCTCATCCCTTCCATTTTTCCTACCGTCCAGATTGAATCAACCTTAACAACTTCATTGGCCATGGGATCGAAACGACGATTGAAGCAAAGGGTGAATTCTCTTTATTGGCCATAGTACCGAAGCGGCAATTTGCTTGGAAAGGAAGCACATTCATTGCTTTTGAAAACAAATCCAGTCGCGCTCTGCCGCCTCCGCCTCCGCAACCGTCGTCGAAGTCCGTCGCCGCCTCGAGGTCCAGCTGCTGGGCCTCAACGCCGGCGGCGGCTACCTCCTCCTCCTCCTCCGGGTGGAGTTGGATGTGCACCAACACTTAAATGATATTTAAAGTTCGTACTTCTGCTCATTGAGATTATTTGTGCGTGTACCCTGAGCTGTTTTAGAATCCCTTGTGGATATTTATCACTATTTGTGTCAGTTAGTGCAACTTTTGTTGCACCATTTTTTTACGTGGTTGCTTCTCTTAGTACAGGATCACCTCAAGATCAGAGCTGCGCCACCTTTGCGGCATTCTCTTGCATAATGGAGGGGCTAAACAAGCAACAGGCAGTGATGACACTCAGCAGGAGTGTTTTGGCCTTTGAGGCAGGTACTCAATTGATTACTTGGATTTTTAAGTTGGTGCAAGTTTAGAAGTGTACGTTTAGTACTCGTGGTGTTGCAATGCTGAAGTGAATGACATTACAGATTTTCTTCATGTTGCTTGTTCTAAAAGCTCCATTACGCGTTCTAATCCATAACTAGTTCTGTTAAAACACATTGCAATGAAAAATATAAACCATTAGATCAAACTTGATTCAAATATAGATCTTAATAAACAATCGACAAGAGCAAGTGAGGGATGATATTACTTGTTATTTGTTATGTTTACGAGCTATTAATTGGGAGGAACTCATTCTTACTATGCTTGTCTTCTCATCTCTGTCATATTAGTGGATCGTTGTATTTATCCATCCTACGGAGAGCAACAGGGGAGAATTTGAGCTTGGTAGGAGGGAGCTATGGCCTCCGTCACCTCACACCTGGACTGTTATGTCGACTCCACCTGTACTGGTATGTTGTCAGCCCATGGCCTCCCCACACCGCCTTGTGAGGCCTCTTTCCACTTCTTGCTGGTGATCGCCAGAATTCGTGTGGTTCAGTTTCAAGTAAATCTAGTTCATGTTTTATGTGTACAACTTATCCAGTATAAAATCAATCCATAGTGTACTTGATAGACTCCAGATGAAATATATGAGCTCAATTCTTTTTTTATCTTCTTGGTTCATGAGAATGTTGTTATCCACGCATAGTCCATCAACTTTCCTCTTGCTGATAGTTAAAAATGTTCACTATGTTGTGTTCTGTTGGCTACATAAAAAATCATATTCTATCTAAAAAATCATGTTAGTGCAAATTACTGGAATATATTAGAGTATTAAAGTCTAGTGTGTCAGCTACAGCTTGGATTTAGTAGTTTAAGTTGCTTGCAGCATTGCTAGAAACTGTGCAGAAATGGACGATGCACTTGCCTGTCTCATGTGCAAGCCAACCTTAAAATCTAGTCTGAAAAATGGTTCATTGCTCACTGTTGCATGTGCAAGATGTATTTAGTTGTTTATGTAGTGGCCCAGTTCTGTCTTTCTCACACATTATTTTATAGTTTATAATTATGAGATGTGTGTGTACAATGTCGTGATTCCTGTACCGGCACATTTTGTTCCTAGTTTACCACAAAGTTAATTATTAGCTAAAAAAAATTCAGAGCAGTTTGTCCTGTTTGTATCTTATTTTGTAGCTATTCTCTTGCATTGCTCTGGGAAACACTTCAATTCTCGGGCTGATTGTATTCTATTAATATTTTACAAGTTGTGAGATGTCGAGGAGGAGTAGCATTGCTGTCCAAAAATTTGAGACAAGGTAGAGGTCTGCAAAGGACCAAGGCGCCGCTAATGTTGAGGTCTCCGAGCCCCCAATAACCAAGACGAGCCAGGGGACAAGGTAATTTCTTGAGGTTTTCTTCTTGAGATGCAAGATACTAATATTGTCGGTGAGATACATTGGTCTGTTGCATGATAGAAAAATCCTTGCCTAAATCAGAAAGGGGTTGTGAGGGTGTGAAACCTTTCTATTGCTTCTTTTGGTTATGATTTATGGTTATGTCTTGCCGTGGACAACTGAAATCATTGGCTGGAAGATGTTTACTAGTGATTCTTGATAGAAATGGACCTTGCTACAGCTGCCTTTGTTTCATTATATGGTTAGCAGCGTTGATGGATTTGCTAAGGTCTCACCTATCCTGCTAATTTAGGACCATAACTTCATAACTTAACTTTGCTGCTATTTTAATACAAATCACCATTTGGTTATATCTCTTGTCCCTTGTTGTCATCTAGAAGACAACCTTGCGTATGTGTTATCGCGCATACCCTACAAGTCCGCTATTGGTTGCGTGTGGATGATTCTAGCTTCTTGAACTGAGTGTTCCATCTTTTCTGTTTTGTGTACAGTCACCATTAGGAGAAAGGTCAAGCATAAGTTGATCCGACTCGAATGGAGAGAATGACGAGTGGCTAGAGTACAGAAAATGCCGACAAAGCAATTTTTTGTTTGGAAATAAATATTCTTTTGTTTCATCTTTACAATACCCTTGTTTTCTCGATTCCTAATTTTCTACTTATTCTTGTTTTTTGGTGGGGAAACACATAGTCTATATCTTAATCGGATGTGATGTACAATTTGTTTCTGTTTTCACCTCACCTGTATGGTTATAGAATTCCAGTCCTGGGGTGAGTCAAGGAGTGGATTTGGGTACCTTTGAGTTGCATGTTTGATAAATTTTTACCCATTTATAGGTGTATTAATACTAAAACCATGACCAGTTCTTGTTTTAGAGGGCGGCAACGGCGATCTGGCGTGAAGGTGGCAGCGGCAAGTGATAATTGGCCGCATCATGACATCCGTCTGTGACCTGGATGCATGACTCCTCCATTGCGCAAACCGTAGGCTGGTTGGCTCTCTTGCTTTGCCCGATTGTAGGTGACGACACCGCACCACCACATCTGTGGTAACTATCTACAACTCCACATGTCTGGTAAGCTCATGCTTCCACTCTTCCTCCCTTTGTACGCCGTTGATTCTAAGTTGGCAGTTCCAGTTCTTGTTTGTTTGTTGTGATCAATTGGACGTTGTTTCAGCCCTGTAATATTTCAGCTACATCTGTGTTAGCTTGGAGGTTTCAGTTTGGAAAGGATTTTTGTAATAGCTTCCCAGGATTTATTGTTTGATGTTGTGCCATCAGTTTACGTTTTTCTATTTGCTTAGATCTCTGGTTCAGCTGATTGAATGTTTGACATCACATGAGTGGACACCTTATTCTAAGAAGGTCGTGGCAAATTTTCTTCCTGAGCTCTGTACTTTGGTTTTTTATTAAAGAAAATTCAGCTATATACGAAGCAATGCTTGGGCCATTGAGAACAAGGAAAGAGCTTCCTTCCTTGATTATATTGTACATGAGGTTTCAACATGCAAATAGCTAGCTAAGCTAAGCTACAACTGATGGGGATATGCACGTGTTGTGTTTGTTCAGTTCCAAGGTTAATGAACTGACATGGGCATGGTCATTTTGGATTGACTGTGCCATGTCTGTTGTGTTTCATCTTGCTTTCACCAATGCTCTAACAAGATGATTTGTGTTAACAGAAGCTAGAACTTGATTTTGTGTTTGCATACATGGAAAGTTTGTAAGTAAATATGCGGAAAAAAGAGCACATGCCTCAATGTACTTGCTGGTGCTGGGAGAGAACGAAGACGAGGAGAGGAGATGTATGTCTATTTTGTCAGATTGATTATGGATTTGAACGAAATCTTAACCTGTTTGTGTTTTTTTTTTCATTATCATCTTGGATAATTCAAGGCCAACTATCATAGCAGTCTGTACAAATTATCAAATTCTAGGCCAACGTATGTATATTAGCACAACTCCATCCTTACCTGTACATGGTATTGATCAACAACTAGTGTACCAATCAGTGAATCAACAGCTCGAGTTATGTATGTATATAAACATAATTGATCTATAACTCATGCTTCTTCATTGGCCATGGGATCGAAGCAGCAATTGAAGCAGTGTTAATATCTCATGTTTCATTGGCCATGGCTCTGAAGCTGCAATTTGCTTGGAAAGGATACGGATTCATCGCTTTTGGAAACAAATCAAGACTCACTATTGTAGCTAGTTACCTGCCATTGGGAGGACAACAAACGAGAAGATATCTAATGCTATGTGCTACTTGAGTGCTACTCGATCCCACAAACATTTGTGTCGTTCAGTTGAATCGGACGGGGCAGGGACTGCAATGGGTTGGTCTCTCCCGGTAACATTTGCATCTCACACCTTCAGAGATTTCTCCTCCAAACGGAACTAGGAGAGCATTGCCTTTACAATGGCCTCGACTCCTGGGAAGAGTGATGCAGCGCAGGTCGATCCGCCGCTGAGGTAGATAATACTGGCGTCCAGTGATGCGGTAGTTGCAGGTTATAAGGTTACTGCAGGGCCACCGCACCCTAGCTCGGCAAGGCAGCTCCATCCCTGCTCGTGTACCGACAGCCAAACGAAGTACTGATGGAACTTTGGCTGGAAACCGCAGCTAGAGTTTGACGAAACCTGGTGCTGTGCATCGACAATTTTCTTTCGCCCCTCGTTTTCTTTTAATTTCGAATTGCACTTTGTGCATGCATTCCAAACAACCGATCTCGACACATGGTCAGTGAATTGGTTAATTCATCATGTAAGTACCATGTACTGGAGAGTGGACAAATGGAGGCCGAGCAACACATGTAGCTCTTTATTTTCAAAAATTCGGAAATCATATTTTTAAGTTTTAAAAAATTCTGAAAAAAAATCCTTGATGTAGTCAATGATAGAATCTACAAACATGAAAAATCTCAATGTGAAATTCTTAGTACTTTAGGCTACGCAAAAATTACAAATGTGTGGATCTGAGAATAGTGAATAGTGCACATTTTAAAACTATAAAACTTGTCAGATTTTGTCATTTTTGTGTAGTCTACAATACAAAGAATTTTACATTGAGATTTTGCACGTTTTTAGATTCTATCATTGGCTACATTAGGATTTTTATTTCAGATTTTTTTGAAACCTAAAACTATAATTTCTAATTTTTTGAAAATAAAGGGCTACATGTAGCTCAGCCTCCGTTTGCACTTTTCGTCATGTACCACACATATGTAGATTGAGGTATTCCTGATTGGGTGTTGGACCAGCTGAGTGATGTCCTTCATCTGTTTCACGTCATATGCTGCTATGCACAAACTGCTCAGGGTTCCTTTGATTCATAGGAATTGCATAGGAATAGTATAGGATTTTAATCCTATAGAAAAAATTTCTACACATGTTTTTTGATTCATAGGAACATATCCTATAGGAATCTTGTAGTGTAAATCCTATAGGAAAAAAAACATGAGGTATGACCTCATGGAAAATTTCCTTTGCTACAATCAAACACACTTCATCATTCCATAGGATTTAAGTAGCCATGACATTCCAATCCTACACTTTTCCTATTCCTATGATTTTCCTATCTATGAATCAAAGGAGCCCTAAATTGTATGTTTTTTTTCCACTGATAACAAGTGGAAAAATTGAGGTCACAATGTTATAAAATGCAGATCGCTTGTAACCTAGGTTTAACGCATGTGCTCATCTGCCTCTGAAAGTAAAGCAAATACATGGAGATTTGGGGCTGAACTGGATCCCGAGAGATAGAGAGAGAGAAGGGTCAAAAAGCAAGGACCGTGTGCCACAATTTAAAACAATACAAGAACTGACATGCAAATGTGCGATGACAGGCAATAGAAATAAATGTACGTCTGATCCTATCCTTGAATCAGATTGAAGGGCCTGGATTGTTAGGGAAACTGGTAGCACGCCGGGGCGCCGTAGTACTAGATATCTTCTCGACAACAAATCATGGGTATCTCCTTCCGTAATTAGTTCGTGGAACTGTTACGGCTATGCATTCGAATTGCCTGTAAAGGGGTGAAAAAAAGAAATAGTGTTGCTCAGGTTACTCCCTGCAAAAGCTGAAAAAAATTGGTCAATAAACTCTCTTGTTTCATTGGCCATGGGACCGAACCAGCAATTGCTTAGAAAGGGAATGGATTCATCGCTTTTGCAAAAAAAACCATACGCACTATTTCAGCCATTGGAAGAAAAACAAACCATGGGAGAGACTCGGTTGGAATACAGAAAAATGGTCATTAATGGAGAGCTCCTTCGGTAATTTGTTGGAGGAGCAGTTACGGCCATGCATGGGCCTCTCCTAACACCAGTAGTTACTAGGTAAAAAATGAAGTAGTTCTGCCCAAATTACTCCTTGATAAAGTTGAAAAAAGTTGGTCAATAAAATTCGAGGTTAGAAACAAAACCCAATACTGCCTAATGGAACAGAAATAAATTAGATTTCGTCCAGATCTCTGGTTGCTAGCATTTTGTTGTGTATGAAGCTTCCGCTTCATTTTACATTTGTCTTCTTTTTGCGTCATTTGTCAAGCACGAGCTGATCGAGGCAAATCCTAAGCACCAAATGGATGGATTGATCTAGCAAATTAGAGGAAGTAAGGAAAATCATTTATGAGATGATTGCATATGCATGGATTTCACGGTCATTATGCAGCATGCATGGCGCAACCATAACTAAATTTTTGTGGAAAGTCAAGCCAGCTAGTATTTATGGACTGTGGAGAGATTAGAGGAGAAAGTTATGTATCCAAAACCAGATAGAATAGGAAGTGAGCCATCCCGCGGTGGGCTAATTGGATTGATTGACGTGGTAGCACTCATCTTTGCCGTCTAATCTCTTTGTCAAGCAACAAAACAAACGGAGATGATATAGACCCACGAAGCAAGGGGCGCTATGGACGAAAATTTAGCTGGTAAGTTGAAAAACTGGCGCCTATATTCGAAAGAAAAACGCTGCCCCCCCCTAAATTTGAGGTTCGAACTGAAACTCAATACTTCCTAATGGAACAGAAAAAAATAGATTTCGTCCAGAGTTGAGACCTGCTAGTTAGCATTTGTTATGTATGAAGCTTCGGCTCCATTTTACATTTGACTTGGCTTTGTGGAATTTGTCATGCACTAGCTGATTGAGGCCAATCCTAAGCACCAAATTGATCGACTGATCTCACAAATTAGAAGAAGTAAGGAAAATCATCTATGAGCTGATTGCAGCATGCAGGACGCAACCGTAGCTAGTAGCCTGCTGTTCTTTGGAAAGTCAAGCCAACTAGTATTCAGGGACCGTGGAGAGATTATAGGCGTAAGTTATGTATCCAGGACCAGAATAGGAAGTGAGATAGTCCCGCGTTGGGTTAATTGGATTGATTGACGGGAAACATATATATGCCATGTCATCAATCCGTGGTATCATCAATCTTTGCCATCCATTTTTTGTGCCAAGCAACAAAACGAACGGAGAGGATACAGGCCCACCGAAAGAAGATGCATCCCCACTCCTCCCCCAACGATTTATAAAGGCCTTCATGCTTCTTCTACTCCCGACACCAAGGGAGGCAAAGCGTAGTGGGGTGAGGTGGTGCTGGCAGTCCATGGCTTTGCTAGCGCTGGCCCCTGTGTATTGAGTTGCCTGGCTGAATTGGCGGGCAGAGATGACAGTTTCAGTACAACGGAAATTAGTTGTTTATTGCGACATGTAGCCGCTGAATGAACTATAACATGCTTTTTGCATATCCGCAACATAGATTTTCTCTCCCGTTGCATCGCACAAGCATTTTTTGCTAGTTTTATAAAAAAAACACCTATGCTGCGTCGGCCCAATCAACATAAACATAGGCCCTACCATATAGTTCAGGCACGCTTGCGCAATGCTTATTCAAGTTGCGCTCGGAAATTCGATTAGAAATTTTGAAAAGAAAAAAAGTTTTAATTTCTCTTAGCTCATAGGTGTAGATGCACCTAGTGTCCAAAAAATATCTTTTAAATTGTTAACAAAATCTGAAATAAAATTCAAAGTGTATACTCGGACATTACACAAAATTTCACGAAAGTGACTTTTTTGTGACTTGTGTAAAAATATAATTTTAGGTGCTCCAAAATAACTTCTCATGAGATATTTTTTGTCTTTTTTACACAGCCCATAATCATTTTCCACAAAATATTGTGTGTGAACATAGCATATTGGAGTGTGCACCGAGAATTTTTTTCAGAATTGTTTGACATTTTGGAATACATTTAAAATAACTTTTTGTAATATATGTATTTGATCTATAAGCCAAATCACCATGTCCAAAATTTTAAACCTTGTGCTGGGTGTCAACTAGGCAATTCTCGGTCAACAAACTACGCACTTGTTGTTCAAATCCTTGGAACTAAAACGCACCAAGTAGAGGAGGACGGCTCAAGTCGTTGAGTCACACCTACAGGACAGTGGATCTGTCCCATTCTCCCATCATGATCCAGTCCACCCTCCACTCTCCACCCTGTTTCAAATGAGACTTGATCATGCAGCAATCAAAGGTTTCAGCAAAATTAAGCCATTCACACCACCTGCTACACACTGTCACTCACATTATAATACTACTCTGTACGTATGAGCACATCATCGCAGGCGGATCATCTTCCTCCTAGGTCCTAGCTCCTGCTAACAAGCTCAATCGTCTAAAAATGGTGCCACCACTACCACCGAAGAATCCTAACATATCCACTCACCATTTCCGCTTCCTTCTTCTTGTGTTCCCCACCACCCTCTCCGCGGCTGTTTCCACAAATTTCTACTCCTCCGCCTGCCCCTCTGTGACACTCGCCCGCCACACCGATGCCGCTAACGCCCTTTCACTTGCCCGCTCCTTCCAAATAGCAGCGTCGATTAAAACCGATCGGACGGAGTAAATGTTAATATGATTGTAATCACCATGATCTGGTTTGATAAGATCGGGGTTAAGCTTTTTTTTTTCTTTTAACCAAGTTGTACGTACCTATGCCGCTTTAGCCCCAATCAACATGAGTATACAATGCTGTGCCATATGGGTCCAGTGTCACATTGTCATTTCATATTTGCAACGGCAGTTTTTTCCTTTAGAGGATTTGCGCCTTGAATCTTGTTTTGGTTTCAATTATGCAGAATCTATATATATTCGAGTTTATGACGATATGAGGATAGGATTGATCTACTCAGGGCTGCTATTGTTTTTTTTTTGATAAAGGGAATATATTAATATCAAGAGATACCAATTACACCCAGCCTCTGCAACAACGCACCACCCTAATGGCACTACGGATGCACACAGCCAAAAAAAGGAAAAGAAAACTAAGAAACAAAAGTACCGCTACAATATCTTGGACCTAACAACAACAATACATCCACCGCCGCCATGACAACACCTGAATTACAGACTCTTCAAAAAACGACGCCTCCAAGAAGGGAACAGTGCTCAAACACCGTCGTCGCCCGATTAAAGATCTGAGGTTTTCACCCTGAAGATAGTCCCCGCTCTCAAAACAATGCCTCCACCAAGGTCACACAACCAGTTAAGGCCACACTTTGGGTTTTCACACTGAAAGGTAGGACTCTGCGCTTCACATGTGTTGTCGCCCCCACTTTCATACCGCTCCTGTGCAAGCCCCTCAATAGCGCGGAGACCTGAACCTCCCTTAGCTAGTCCTCCCCTCCGGCCTTCATGAACTTCTCTTCTTCCGACTTTCATCATGGATCCATAGTCACTTGATGTCAACACAGAAAAAGAGCTTCGCGCCGCTCCCTCCGGAACCAAACAGGTCGGAATAAACGCATGGTTGCGCACGATCGAATACCTCCGATCCGGCAAACTCCGGGCAAAGCACTCGTTACATTCGCCGGCGGAGCCTTCCGGAACTCAACCCTCCGGCCAGATCACGAGTCCAGGCCTCTGGTAGGTCCTCCTCTTCACGCAAGAGAGGCCCTAGGACCGCCGCCTTTATGCAGGTCGGACCCCCACGTCGGCGACCATCCCGGGCTGGCCAACCCAACCCTCTACCGGCGACACCATCGCCGGCTTCCAAGCTCCTCCATCGCACCTCTGGTTGGCGGTGATAGATCAAAGATCCACCACCCACAACCGCAGGCCGACCCTCTCCGGCGAAGAAGAGGCCACCTCCTCCGTCTAACCCAAGGCTGCTGCCCCGGGCGTCCTCGTGTCGCGGAAGAAGCCCGAGATCGCCTCCACGCACCGAAGAGAGGCGGGGGTGGATGGCATGGCGCGGACCAGGGGCCCGGCCGCCGCCCACCACCAGCCCCTGCCGGAGTGCTGCGGGAAGCCGACGGGAGGAGGGAGACCGCAGCGCCGCCCATCCCAACCGCGCCGGCCGGTCCGCCAGGGACAGCCGACGGGAGGAGGGCCCCCGCCGTCGTCGCCCATCCCACGCGCGCCTGCTCCGCCATGCATCGAGGAGGGGGGATCCGGCCGCTGTTCTCCGCGCAGCGACGAGGAAGGGCCCCCGCTGCCGCCACGCCCCGAGGGACTTTGCCCCGGCGGCGCTGCCGGCGGCGACGGCGGAGGGTGGGCGCGGGAGAGGGCAGGTTAGGGTGGGGTGCGGGTAGGGTGCGGTGCGGGACCATTTGTTCCACCTAACTGGGCCAATACATCTAGGGCTTACCGGGCTGCTATTGTTGGGCCTGCTGAAATTTTATATCATGATGGTATGTTCTTCTTTGATGTTCACTTTCCTCCTGCATGCCCTCAATGTCCACCGGTATGTTCCAAGATGCAATCTGGTAACAGAAATCTATTCAATATGCACAGAAAGTTCATTACCGTTCAGGTGGAGTTCGGATAAATCCAAACCTGTACGAGAGTGCAAAAGTTTGCCTTAGCCTGCTGAACACTTGGTTTGGTTCTGGATCTGAGAAATGGGGAAAGTCAAAATCCACCATGCTGCAGGTGTTGGTCTCCATCCAAGTTGCGCGAGAAAATCCGACTAGAAATTTTGAGAAGTAAAAAATTCGAACCTTATGCAGGGTGTCAACTAGGCACTCAATATTCTCAGTCATCAAAGACGGCACTTGCGGCTCAAATCCTTGGACTAATAACGTACCAAGTGGACGAGGACGGTTCTAGTCATTGAGTCGCACCTACAGGACAACAGTGGATCTGTCCCATTCTCTCATCATGATCCAGTTCACGGTCCAGTCTGCTACAGAGTGGCACTCACATTATATGACCACATCACGCAGGGTCGCAGGCGCATCATCTTCCTCCTAGCTCCGGGCTAACAAGGTTAATCGACCAAGAATGGTGTCACCACCACCACTGAAGAATCCTACTTATTTGTGCACTTACCACATCTGCTTTCTTGTTCTTGTGTCCACCACCACCACCCTCTCCGCAGCTGTTTCAACCAGCTCCTACTCCTCCGTTTGCCCCTCCGTGGCACCTGCTTCCGACCACCACACCGACGTTGACGACGCCCTTTCTCTCGCCCGCTCCTTCCAGATATATGACGGTTACTTCTCAGGCGGCGCGGACAGCCTCTTCTCCCACGACGATCAACTCCACAACAACTACCGCTCATTTTCCCTCTTCCCCGACAGCGCGAGCTGCACCAGCGACCTTGCTCTCGTCCACGTCGTCGCCACCCTCACCCTCACCGGCCCCCGCAGCATCAAGTATATGAGCCATGGACGCCGCCGCAATCACACCTTCGCCCAGTCCATCTCTTTCGTCCTCGATGGCTACTACTCCTCCACCTCACTCCAACTCTGCATGGTTGGGACGGGCACCGAGCTCGCCGCAAATGGCTCTAGTCTAAAGCAGTACTTGGATGTCACCCTCCACCTCCACGTGCCCAGTCCTTCCAGCCTCACGGATCCCTTCGTGACCGGCACTCTAGATGGCTCCTCCGACTTCGCGGCCATCCAGCTGCTCGCGTACGCCGAAGGGGAAGGCTACCGGTACGGCGAGCGCGCCACCTGTAGCGCACCGGTGCAGCAGCCGGCCACGGGCTTGCTCCAGGCGCTCGAGGGCAACTTCGCATGTGAAGCCTTGAGAGAGACCTCTTACAGGCTGCTGGATCATCGCGGCGGCGGCCCGGCCATGCTTCGTCGGATGCACGTCAACCGGATGCAGTGCGGCGCGGACGGCGCCGTGCGCGCGTACATGGTGCTCTCCAACGACACCGGGTCCGGAAGGCGCGGCTACCGTGGCCGTGGGTACTACCACCACATGGTCAACGACGAGGCGATGGTAGCCGAAGGGCACTGGGACTCGGATCGGAGGATGCTCTGCCTGAGAGCATGCCGGGTGGTGCGCTCCCAGCCGTCAACTCTGGCTGTGCTCGAGTGCGGCATCGGGATGAGCTTCTGGTTCCCGGCCGTGTGGACGGTCCTCGAGCGGAGCACCGTGGCTGGCGTGCTTTGGAGCTCCGGTGTCAACATTGGCGCTGGACCGATTTCAGGCGGCGTGATATCGGCGTTCAGCTTCGACGACCACAGAAGAAACCTCTCCGACGTGACGTACAGCTACAACGACACGATGCTTGAGGTGGCGAAGAAGCATTATTATCTGAATATTAGCAAGAGGAAGAGAAAAGGTTCGTTCCCAGCCCAGGGTAACTATGCTTACCACGACTTCAGGCTTCAATTTTACATGAAAAATGCGGGGACCGGAGACGCCTACCCCGTCACGATGGGCTCGGTGATGCTAAATGAGGATGGGTTCGTCGCCGATGATTCCTCCTCCTCACGGCCAGCGGTGGTTGGGAACCTGTTGAACGTCAGCTACTACATACACATTTATGCTCATCAGCCTGAGAATCGTGTGAACATGTCGCGCTCATACACCCTTGAGGAAGGACGAATCTCAGCAGAGGGTGTGTATGATCCCAAGAGGGGCATTCTGTCCATGGTGGGCTGCCAGGAGCACAGCGGCTCAACGGACTGCGAGATATTGATAACCATGCAGTTTGCCGCCCTGGGTGACAGAGCTGAGGGATTCGGCAGCAGGGGAACAATCAGAAGCTTGAGGGACAGGGCCGACGGCCTTTTCTTCGAGAAGATGGACATCACCCTTTACGGGATGTACCCAATGGAGGTGTCGGAGGCGATATCGAGGATGGACCTGGAGAGCGTCATGTTGGTGATCTCCTCGACGTTGTCGTGCATCTTCACCATCCTGCAGATCCTCCACACAAAGCGGAACCCCAAGACAGCTCTGGCGATGTCGATCACCATGCTCGCCATCCTCGCCTTGGGGCACCTCGCCCCTCTCGTGCTCAGCTTCGAGGTGATGTTCCGGAGCAGAAGGAGCCAGTACTCTCTGTACTTGATGGATAGCTGGCTGGAGGTGAATCAAGTGATGATGCGGGTGCCTACACTGATCGCCTTCCTGCTGCAGCTGCGCCTTCTTCAGCTGGCGCTGTTCGGCCGCCTGAGATCAGCCGGCCACCAGAGCAAATCCGTCGGTACACAGTCGGTGGCCGTGTCGGAGAGGATCGTGTTGCAGGTGTGCCTGCCACTGTATCTGCTCGGAGGAGTCCTTGCCGTGATTGTCTACATGATCAACGCCCGCTCTACTGCAGGCAATGTTGTTCTCGTTGGTGAGGATCCGGCGACGCTATGGGACGGCCTGGTGTCGTACGCGGGGCTGATACTGGACGGCTTCCTCCTCCCTCAGGTCATCCTGAATACGTCCGTGTCAGGCTCCAAAGTTCGAGCGATTTCGCCTTGGTTTTATATGGGGGGCAGCGCGATCCGAGCGGCGCCTCACGTGTATGATGTGGTCAGGGGGCGTATCTTGGAGCAGCTAAGCGTGAGGCTCACCAAGGTATACGCGAGCCCTCGCGTCGACCTGTTCGGTGTCGCGTGGGACATCGTTATACCGTGTGGAGCAGCTTTGCTAGCCACGGTCCTATTCTTGCAGCAGCGGCTTGGGGATGTCTCTCACAGCTAACTTAAGTAGTAGTAGTATGTAACTTTGTTAATGCCAACAATTGTCCTACTGCACTGAAGTCTCATCTCGGATAACGCTTGTGTGAATAAGAACGGAGCAGATCAAACTTTCTTCTCCCAAGCATATCAGAATGCCAGGTGTTGCTTCGCTCAAAGGCGATTTTGTAAAGGTCAAGAGATAGCTCAAGCAAGAGGCCTGAAACGATTCATTGGCAACTCGCCCATAACCACAAGGGTCCCAAACAACAATACAAATGATGTGTTATGTCAAGGGTTTTGCTCCAGTGTCCAATACAATTTGATCTCGAAAGCCTACTGTGATGCTGATGATAATGCAGGGTTCCTAGCAGTTCTGTCTGGGTTAATGACCAGTGGTCACACTAGAATTCTACAAACCTTGGAATCTACAAGACCAATGTGAACATGATACTTATATGACTTGATTCACATGTTCAGTAGGCAAGTATACAACAGGGTCAGCGCCCGTGAGTGAGGTGTGTTTCTGTCGGTGAATCATCGTGTTCCTAGTAGTTCTGTCTGGGTTAAACTGAGTATTCAAAGTTAGTCAAGACGACTTTGTTCTCTTGTCCTGAGCATGGCCCTGGATGCACAGCCTAAAGTGCTGGGTCAGCTCTCCCCCATATCATGCCTCGCCTCTTCCATAGAGACCTATTTTTCCTCTCCTTTGAAATAGTGAGTGGTTTCCGCGGAGCCCCTGCAAGGTGGTCTGTTAAGCACTTTCAAAAAGAATTTGAATTGCGCCGCATTCGATTTACCCTCTCAACTCAGGTAAAAATCGTATTTCCCGATCTCCAAAAATTTGTATAAAAATTTTCGCATGAAAAGGACACACGTACGTATGTACATGCCAAATTTCGCACTGAAATTCAAAAATATGTAGCGTAGGGAAAAATGACAAGTTTACAATGAACGGAATGCCATAAGTTTCAGACAAGCCTGTAACTTACTGCACGGACATCATGTAACTTAAAAAACACTGTAAGTATAATCGACTTCGGAACTGTAACTGTTCTAATCAGGTTCAGCAGTACCTAGATTCTAAAAAATTCCTTTATTTTCATCGTACCCGTCATGGTGGTGTTCCAGAGCTCTCAGCGTCAAGCTCTGCAGTTTGGGAGGAAATGATCATTTCAGCTATTTGTTCTCTTCGAAATATAAACTTACTAATTTGAATCCACCTATTTGTTTCAGCAGTAAGCAAACATAAAAAAATGCAATTGACTCCATCCTATTTGACCCTATCATAAGCTTTACCTTCTAAACAGATCTTGTCTTCCTGCTGCCATAAGCTGAAAAGAAGGGATGCTTAACGAGATTGTACAGAAAAAATAAAATACTAGTAAGACCTTGTTAAGTTGTAACATGTGATGTGCCACTTTAATCCTTGGTTCATAGCAATTACGTGAGTAACTAAAAGACATGTAAACTGAAGAAATAAATTTACCTTATGCTTATGATCAGAAACCCCTGGACGCTCGCCTGAGGATAATCCATTACTTGCTGCCCCCAAGGAAGGACGCCTTCCCCAACTCTCTCTATTTGAACTTGTGTATGGGCAGCACTCCTCATTTTGTGCTTTATCCCAAAATGGAGAAGAACTTCTGATCAGTAAGATTGCAAGATCATTTCTCAGAAAGTAAGCCAGTGAAAGTTTACAGATTGGTACGTTTCAACATCATTTCGCGGAAAGCATGAACGTTCAATGGCTATTTTCCATCTAAACTTTACATGCACCAATCTTTTTGTTGAAGAGTGGGTGCTTGATGAATTCTGCACACTAAACATGAGCATGATACACGGAGGTGTCAATTGTAGTACAATCATGTGTTTCTCCCATGGCACACTCTTCGCACTCTATGACAGTAATTGAAGTTCTAGCTGCTTGGCTTTAGCAGTAGGATTTATATTAAACATGCAGTTTATCTGAAATTAAATCGACTTAGGGGTATGTAGAGTGACATAACATGCCAGCATACCAGTTGCAGGTGTATATTCCATGCAAATATCTTGCCCACCGAAATTAATAAACTTATTTGTGGCGAGGTAATGACATAAGCGTGATATTACCATACTTTGAACTACTTTTAAGCTCGCGTTGTGGCTAATTCAAGATTGCAAACTATGAAAGGTGATATACATATCCTACGCAGGATAGGGCCTGGGTAACTAATTTTCTTTAATTTAGCATAGCTTAGTTTTTACATTCTTTAAGTGCTTTTCTCCAGCACTTTGTATTTTTTCTAGATACTTCTTAAACAACAATCAATACAAATATGCACAGTGAGGCAACTCACTGTACATGTTTTAATAAATAAGGTCAGTTGCAATTTAAACAACCTCGCTGATGCTATTATATGCATATCTCGTGCTATTATACTGATGAAGATGCTCCGAAAGGTACCAACTGGACACTGGATCTGTCCCGTTCTCCCATCATGAATTCATGATCTAGTCCACGTTCCACCCTGATTCAGCAAATGACGCGTTTTTCTGAGCATCGACCCAAGTGTACATCATCCCTATGCCACAGTACATTCACTCAAAGATTTCTAGAGATTAGTGATTCCCTGCCATGGATTTGCTGTGCGTGAAGTTGACCGTGGAGTCCTAAAATCCTAAATTGACTGGGTCCCGATCGACCACCTTGTCCTTTTCTTGCCATTGTTTTCTTTTGGTGGCAGGGAGTGTGCAGCCATGTGCGAGAGAAGACAGAGCTTGCTGCATGCGTTCTCTTCCTGGAAACTACAATCCGCAAAACTCATTTTTTTTTACATTTTGAGATTTTGAAAAATGTAAACTGAAATAATGGGGTGCGTCCGCAACTAGTTGCTTTCCGGAAACTACAGAAAACAACTTCTCAGAAAACAACTTCTCTCAGAGGGCGATTTCGCGGAGAAAGAAATCAGATTTTAACGGGAAGGAGTGAGAGGAAGTATCCGAGAGTAAATTTTAGTGAGGATCTCTGGAGAGATAGACAGCTCTTGAGAGAGAAAAAGATTCCGTGCAAGAGAGCAGAGCAACAGCTAGCATGTGTCTGACTTCTCCTCACGTACTCCCTAGGCAAGTTAATTGAATGATACAGATATGCGTGTGTAGCTGAGTATAACTTTTCTCGTTGCAGCAATGAAATGTTTCAGCAAAGAGAATCTTTGGAGAGAGGGTGAACGTCGAGTCCACGATTCCACCCTGCTACAAAGTGCCACTCACATTACTTAAATCAGCATCTTCTTCCTAGCTCCCATCCAACAAGCTCAATCAACCAACAATGGTGCCATCACCACCACCCAAGAATCCTAATTACTTCTCAACTTACTACCTCTGCTTCCTTGTTCTTGTGTCCACCACCACCCTCTCCGCCGCAGTTTCCACCAACTCCTACTACTCCGTTTGCTCCTCCGTGGCACCAGCTTCCAACCGCTTCACCGACTCCGACGATGCCCTTTTACTCGCCCGCTCCTTCCAGATATATGCCAGCTACTTCTCTGGCGACGCGGATAACCTATTCTCTGCCGATGATCAACTCCATAGCACCTACCGCTCGTTTTCCCTCGTCCCCGGTCGCGTGATCCGCACCAGTGATCCGACTCTCATCCACCTCACTGCCACCCTCACCCTCACCGGACCACGCAGCAACAAGTACTTGACCCTTGGAAGACGCCTCAATCACACCTTCGCCGAGTCCATATCTTTCGTCCTCGATGGCTACTACTCCTCCGCCTCACTCCAACTCTGCATGGTCGGGACGGGCACCGAACCCGCTGCCAATGGCTCTCTAAAGCAGTACACGAACGTCACCCTCCGCCTCCACGTGCCTAGTCCCTCCATCCTCACCGATCCCTTCATGACCGGCACTCTAGATGGCTCCTCCGACTTCGGGGCCATCAACTTGCTCGCGTACGATGAAGGTGAGGACTACAAGTACGGAGAACGCGCCACCTGCAGTTCACTGGTGCAGCCGAGCATGGGCTCGCTCCGGACGCTTGGGAGCGACTCCGTGTGCGGTCAACTCATGTTGACCTCATACATGCTGCTTGATCATCACGACGGCGCCCCGGCCAAGCTTCGTCGGATGCACATCAACCGGATAGTGTGCACCGCGGAAGGCGCCGTGCGCGCGTACATGTTGTTCTCCAACGACACCAGGTCCGGGAGGCGTGGATACAGTTCGTACTACAACCTCATGGTCAACGAGGAGGCGGTTGTAGCCGATGGGCACTGGGACTCAGATTGGAAGATGCTCTGCCTTAGAGCATGTCGGGTGGTGCGCTCTGTGCCCTCAACTGTGGCGGTGCGCGAGTGCAAAACCGGGATGAGTTTCTGGTTTCCGGCCATGTGGACGGTCCTTGAGCGGAGCGTCGTGGCCGGCGTGCTTTGGAACTCAGATCAGAAGAGGATGATCGACGGCGATGCTGGACCAATCTCCGGCGTGATATCGGCGTTTAGCTTCGACTTCGACGACAACAGAATGAACCTCTCCGATGTGAAGTACACCTACAACGACACGATGTTGGAGGTGGCGAAGAAACACTATCTCAAGATGAACAAGGAGAAGATCAAGGGATTGCTCCCGGTCCCGGAATATTACACCGACTTCTGCCTTCGGTTTTACATGGCAAACGCGGGGAGCGGAGACGCCTACCCACGCACGATTGGTTCGGTGGTGCTAAACGACGAAGGGGAGGCCGCCGATGGTTCCACCCGGCCTACGGTGGTTGATGTTCTGCTGAGCATCAGCTACGATATACACCATTATGCTCCTCCCCACGAGAAACGGGTGAATGTGTTGACCTCATATACCCTTGAGGAAGGACAAATCTCAGCAGAGGGTGTGTATGATCCCAAGAGGGGCATCATGTCCATGGTGGGCTGCCAGGAGCACAAGGGCTCGATGGACTGCCAGATACTAATAACCGTGCAGTTCGCCTCCCTGGGTGACAGGGCTCAGGGGCTCGGCAACAGGGGAGCAATCAACAGCCTCAGGGACAGTGCGGACCGCCTTTTCTTCGAGAAGATGGATATCACTATGTACGGGGCGTACCCCATGTGGTTGTCTGAGGCGATATCGAGGATGGACTTGGAGAGCATCATGTTGGTGGCCTCCACGACGCTGTCGTGCGTCTTCACCGTCCTGCAGATCCTTCACATCAAGCGGAACCCGGAGACGGTTCCGGCGATGTCGGTCACCATGCTCGTCATCCTCTCCTTGGGGCACCTCGCCCCTCTCGTGCTCAGCTTCGAGGTGCTGTTCCTGAGCAGGAGGAGCCAGTATTTTCTGTACTCAACTACGGAAGGGTGGATGGAGCTGAACCAGGCGATGGTGCGGGTGCCTGCGCTGATCGCCTTGCTGCTGCAGCTGCGCCTTCTTCAGCTGGCGTTGTTCGGCCGCCTGAGGTCGGCCAGACACCAGAGCGAACCCACCAGTACACCGTCAACGGCCATGTCGGAGAGGGTCGTGCTACAGGTATGCCTGCCGTTGTACCTGCTCGGGGGAATCCTGACCACGATCGTCCACGCGATCAATGCCCCGGCTGCTGCTGCTGCAAGCGAGGGCTCGCTGGCTGCAAGCGTCGGTGGACTGCTAGACACGCCGTGGGGCGACCTCGTGGCGTACGCGGGGCTGATACTGGATGGCTTCCTGCTTCCTCAGGTCATCCTGAACGTGTCAGGGTCTGGAGTTCGAGCGATTTCGCCGTGGTTTTACATGGGGGGCACCGTGATCCGTGTGGCGCCTCACGTGTATGACGCTGTCAGGGGGCGGATCTACGGAGAGCTAGGCGCGAGGCTTAGCAGGGTATACGCGAACCCTCGTGGGGACCTGTTCGGCGTCGCGTGGGACATCGTCGTGCCGTGCGGAGCAGTGTTGCTGGCCACGCTCCTGTTCTTGCAGCAGCGGCCTGGAGATGCCTCGTTGCTGCCTTCGGAGAGGAGGACATCAGGTGGTTATGAGATGGTCTCTCGCAAGTAACTAATGTGTTGTCGATCCAGTGGTAAGATGCAATAACAATATCATCTGCTCCACACTGTTTATATCCTGCATAAATGACATGAGTTTTTCTTTATCCTGACAATTGTCCAAAAACACACTGACCCCTCTCATATGTGAAAACATTGGCATTAATAATTAAGAACAAAGGAGTAGATCATCAAACTTTCTTCTTCCAACATACACTCATGCTTCCAGGAAAGAGACCTGATACGATTCACGCTGGGCAATTCGCCCCTCAGCCATAAGGTCCCCAAACAACAGTACAAATTATGTGTTGTGCCAATACAATTTGAACTCAGAAAGCTTAAAGCCGCTGATAATAATGCAGGGGTTCCTTCCCCAAACCAGTGATCACACTAAAAATCTACAAGCTTGGGATCTACAAGACCAACGTGGGACAATATGATTGAAGCAAAGACAACAGTTACATGTGGCTTGCTTCACAGATTCAGTAGGTAAGTGCAATGGGGTCGGCACCGTGAGTCAGAATCAAGGCGCCGTTCAACCTATTTAGCTCAAATAGTCTTTGATTTCTAAAAGCATGAGTGTATGCTAACAATTCAATCAGAAAGTGAGGATACAACCCCAAAACTCAACCAAGAGCTTTTCAGTTACTAATATATCTTTCATATCTTGGATTTATAATGTGAATTACATTACAACTATGTTCTCTTTTGCACAACGGATTTATGTAACACTCCACACAATGAAGTATCGATTTTCTTAGGTTTTGTTGGAATCACTTAGCAATATATTGTGTATGACTGGTGTAGAATAATGTCAAGCCAATATAGTCCCGGGAAAACTATAAAATGACATCAACCACTTAGTCTATATGTAGCTTACTAATTGATTTAATGAGAAATCATTATTGTGCATTCGGATAGAGATGATCCAAAAAAAAAGTGAGTTTAAGAAATTAGTGTTCATCATTTAAGTGCTCTGAATAAAAAGATCTAAAAGGATAACATTGATAGCACACTGAAATAAAAGAAAGACATGAAGGAGGTGATATTTGCATACAACATGTAATAATATGTCAAGTACTATTTGCACTGTGATATGGACACGTAATTTTTTATGGTGCTACATAATAAATATATCATTAATGATAGATCCAAGGTGTCTAGTGCTTTCAAACAAACAATCACCATGAGAGAGCATAGCAGTAGCACTAAAACAATTGTATTTATTCATTTTCTTGGCATAAAAAAGATTGGATACCATTGAATACAAATCAATTTAATGCGGCATCCATTGAGAAAATAATGATGCAATTGAATGCACAATCATTAATTAATGTGTCCATATTTGTATGGTGACATCAAATTATGATACTACCAATAAATACATATATATCTCCAAATAATTAATCTCCCTTGCCGGCCTCTATATAAAGAGAACAGAGGAGCGGGTATGTTCAACAATATACCAGCAAGGCAATACAAGAACATCGAGAGATAGTTCCCTTCTCGCTGAAAAACATAAAGAAAAGTAAAGAGTAGAAAGATAGCTGACATTCAGATGGCAGTTGTGATCAACCGGCGCGACGCGAGGGCCATGTACTCATTGGCTCTTGTCATCATGGCTCTAACCGTCATGTCTTCTGTTTCAATAATGTACTGTCAAGCGGGTAAGAACTTCTTGTTACCAGCTAACTCCGTTGACACAACAATGCATTATGGTTATCAAGAGTACTAATGTGGTAGTAACCTGGTCGTTTACAACATGTGCAGCCGAGGTGATGGAGAAGGATCGTCACTGTTTCAGCTATGATCTCTGCGACGATAAACCGTGCCAACAGGCGTGCAGGAAAATGGGGTACCAAAACTGGGAGGACGCCTCCTGCAGCGATATATTGTTCTGCTGCTGCGCAAAAGAATGATGGGGGTCCTTCTTTTTTATGAAACGTTGCTCATTGCTTTTCATCACGCACCGCGCTGCGGTGCTGCGTCTCTCGTTGCACATATTGCATGCATCCCTTACCGGCAGCGAATCAGGGAGGGAAGGGATCGTTGTCTGTGATACAATTCACGACTGGGCAATTCACCCCTCAGCAATAAGGTCCCCAAACAACAATACAAATGATGTGTTATGTCATCACAATTTGAACTCACAAAGCCCACTGAGCTGCTGATACTAATGCAGGGCTCCTTCCCCACACCAGTGATCACATTAAAATTCTACAGGCTTGGGATCTACTAGACCAACGTTGGACAATATGATTGAAACAAAGGCGACAGTTACCTGCGGCTTGCTTCACAGAGTCAGTAGGTAAGTATACAATGGGGTCGGTGCCGTGAGTCAGAATCAAGGCACCGTTCAACCGTTTAGCTCAAATAGTCTTTGATTTCTTAAAGCATGAATGTATGCTGACAATTTAATCAGAAAGTGAGGACATGAGAACCAACCTGAGGTTGGGTGGTTAGGAGGGTGGTTGTACCCCCAGCCCACCAGAGTTCAAATCCCAGGTTTGACATCTGTGTGTCTCATTAAGGCGGAATATTCATTCAGTGGGAGGCGACGTTCCCGTCGACAGCGAGGCGCCAGTGGTGACTTCGTCAATTTCAAGATCCCCGCCGGCTCAGTCTTTCGAAGGTTCTCATAGGGGTAGGGTGTGCGTGTGTGCGTTCATAGGGGTGAGTGTATGCGCGTGTATGTGAGCGTCTGTGTTGTACTGTGTTTCTCAAAAAAAAAAAAAAAAGTGAGGACATAACACCAAAACTCAAGGAAAAGATTTTCAGTTCATTAACTATTGTATCTTTCATATATTGGATTTACCATGTGAATTACATTACAGCTATGTTCTTTTGCACGACAGATTTATGTAACACTCCATGTATTTGTGTAGGGAAAATCAAATATCGATATTTCTTAGGTCTGTCGGAATCGCTTAACAATATATTTTGCATGACTAGTGTAGAATAATGTCAAGCCAGTATAGTCCCGAGAAAACCATAAAAATGACACCAACCACTTAGTCTATGTATATAGCTAATCAATTGATTTAATGAGAAATCATTAATGCACATTTGGATAAAGGTGGTAAAAATGAGTTTAAGAAATTATTGTTCATCATTTAAGTGCTCTGAACAAAATATCTACTAAAAGAAAACATTGATAGCACACTGAAATAAAAGAAAGAAACGAAATCAAATCAAATCAAATCTGATATTTATTTATTTTAGCTGAGCATAAAGGATTAGTATGTTTTACATGAGAAATAGTAAATGTACCATGCGTAAGAAAACAAAAGGTGATATTTGTTACAACATTTAATAATATGTCAAGTACTATTTGTACTGTGATATCAACACATAACTTTTTATGGTGCTACATAAATATATCATTAATGATGGATCCAAGGTGTCTAGCAGTGGCGGACGCAGGAAAGAATTGGAGGGAGGGCACACCTCAAAAAAAAAAAAAAATTGCGCACCCCTTAAAATGTGAAAAACTTTTGCATAATGAAGTAATGAACAATATACAAGACAAATTCATTGCATTGGAGTTCAACAGTTCAACACATATATCCAGTCCATGCATATATCAAATGTGCATGATTACAATACAAATAGTTCAAAACATTACAAGGGTCTTTGATGCTTGTTTCTGAAAAATTAGCACAGTCTGGCTATTTCTCTTCATTTCTACACAATTGAAACATTCAAACATTACTACTTTAGCAATTTTATGTGTTCTTCATCATATAAGACTTAACATACATATGTACAGAGAGCAGTTTATATGAAAATAGCTGAAATGCACTAGCAGTTCATTCATACTACTGTGCGTCTGTGCTGAACAGAGACACAGAGTTAGAGATCAATATGTGCTGAATAGGTCATTAGCGGAATAGGACTCAGTGTTCGGTCTTGGTCAATGACTCAATGGTCAGTGCTGCGGCCGGCGGCCGGCGGTCATCGCGGGCGCGGTGCGGCGGCAGTGAGGGCAAACCTGCAGGGTGTAGAGGGCAGGGGGCGGACGGGACGCAGGCACGCAGCTCGGGCGGGCGAGCGCCGGACTGGGCAGAGACAACGCCACAGCGGGCGGGGCGCCGGGGCCGACGAGCAACGGCGGTGGCGGGGATGGGGTGGCAGACGGTGGGCAGCGCCGGGGCCGGGGCGGCGGGTGCAGGGCCGGCTCTGGCCCAGGGGCAAGAAGTGCGACGGCCCGGGGCCCAACCAAAACGGGGGGCCATTATTTCTGGCACAGTGCATACAGGAAAAGGTAGAAGAAAAAAAATTAGGCCCATCTAGCAAGCACGCAGCCTAAATTGGGCCCATTTATAGAATTCGCCCCGGGGCTCTCCAAATCCTAGAGCCGGCCCTAGGCGGGTGGCGGCTGCGTGCGGAATCGATGGCGTCGGGCGTGGTCGAGTGCGAATTCTGTGCGTCGGGGCGTGGATGGAATCGGGCCTTTCTTCATTTTTTCTTTGCTGTATAGGTTTGGGCCAGCAGAATTCTGGGTGGGCCACGCCCCCCCCCCCCCCGGCCCCCCGCTGCGTCCGCCCATGGTGTCTAGTGCCTTCAAACAAACAACCACCCTGAGTGAGCATAGCAGTAACACTAAAACAATAATTCAGTGAATATAGCTAGCGTGTATTTATTCATTTGCTTGGCCTTAATAAATATTGGCTGACATTGAATACTCTACTTACCATATAAATCAATAAATGTGGCACCCATTGAGAAAATAATGATGCAATTGAATGCACACTCATGAATTAATGTGTCAATTTATGATACTACCAATAAATACATATAAGTACATACGGAGTATCTCCAAATAATTAATTTCCCTTTGCCAGCTTCTATATAAGAGAACAAAGGAGCGGGCATGTTCAACAAGATACCAGCAAGGCAATACTACAAGAACATCGAGAGATAGTTCCCTTCTCGCTCGAAAACATAAAGAGAAAGAAAGAGGAGAAAGGTAGCTGGCATCCAGATGGCACTTGTGATCCACCGGCGCGACACGAGGGCCATGTACTCAGTGGCTCTTGTCCTCATGGCTCTAGCAGTCATGTCTTCTGTTTCAGTAATCTACTGTCAAGCGGGTAAGAACTTCTTGCTATCAGCTAACTCCATTGTTGACACAATATTGCAATTTCGTTATCGTCAAGAGTAATGCGGTAGTAACCTGGCCTGGTCGTTTACAACATGCGCAGCCGAGGTGATGGAGCGGGGTCACTGTTTCGGCGATATACTCTGCCAGGATGAACAGTGCCGACAGGCGTTCAGGAAAATGGGGTACGCAAACTGGAAGGATGCCTACTGCAGCTTCGAGAGTGAGATAAGGTACTGCTGCGTGGATAAATGATGAGGGTCCTTCTTTCTTACGTACTGCTTTGCATGGAAACGAAATGTTGGCCAGTGTTTATGTATGCAATTTATGAAATAAAACCAAGGGGAGAGAGTAAAGTTGGCCTTCATCTTCAGAGCTGCGACACTTTGCTCCGTTTTTGAGATCGTTCTCATTGGTTTTCATCACGCACCGTGCTGCAGCGTTGTGTCCCTCACTGCACATATTATGTGATAAGACTAGAGGCTGGGGCGCCCCATGGGGCGCCTCCTAGCCGGTGAGTGGCGGCCCAATCTCTTTCTAATAATGGTCCAACGGCCCAGTTACACTGAAAAAATCTATGCACATTACTGAGGCGTACATGTACTGAGGCGCAAGACAATTCTGCCACACAGTCACATGACCATCTAATTGGCCCTGCTTCCTGTCATAGTGAGATGTAAGACAGCTCAGTCCCACAAGGTCCAAACAACCTGAAACCCATAGTGTCGTCTGGAACCTTGATAGAGATCATTTCACATCTATATTCAGGATGGACGCAGTGGAACATGAACATGTCTATCCAACTTCACATGGTTTGCACAAGGGATACAGGCACTTAATACATATTGAAAAGGGGATTGAAATAGGTATATAAGGACCGATGAGGTTTAGTAGGTCCAGAGGAACGGAAGTACAGTGCTACATGCACCACAACATGATAATTACATGACAGTGGAAAATATACTAAAGAGGAAAGTGCAGCCAAACTTGGGGTACGAAGGTGCCAGCCATTTTTTTTGGCAAGGGCAGGTGCATCTTCTTCAGAATGGGCTCAAGCATGACCGCGGCTCGAACCTCGAGCACCTCCATGGCTGGTGAGATTCAACAAAGATAAAGTTTAGGCAATAGCATATAGTGTTTAAGCCTGTGACAGGCAATTCAATTTTATGTGTTAGGGTAACTAACACAAACACAAAATCATTTAGGTAATAATGATTTATACCATATTAACAAAAATATTAGGAACATCATGAAGTTTCAACAATAAGTCAACCAGGGTGAATAAGTGTAATCTTTAGATCCAATGACATGTAGATACTATGCTGGTCTTCCCTTGGGTAAGTGTGTTGCTCAGTCAGATTACATATCAGGAATGTTGATGATCATGCGGAGATATTAGGTAATTAGTTTCAAAATAGAATAAGGTTCAGCTGAGAATGAAAAAGGGTCTAAGAGAGCATAGTAGATTTAATGTCAGGTAGTGCATACCATAATAGATTAATTGCTAACCTAAATCTTTTTCCTACCAAACACAAAGCAAGGCAGGTAATTTTTCTTTAGTTGTAAAAAACAGGATAATGTCATGGATGACTAAAAGAACAATATGAGTTGACAGTGCTACATAGAAGAGAATAATATGCATCAGGCAAGCTCACCTTGAACTACCAAACAAAGGATCCTTGTGCAATATCATGAGAGAGTCCTTGTGAAGTACAATCTAGTGATGTCTAGCTTAAGCTTTGTCATAGCACATAGGTAGCACGAATTTATGAACAAATCTAAGAGGTAAGCTACATATGTACCTTTGTAAGATCAACAGTGCACGTATGAAGGTTGCCTCACCTGTTGGAACCACCGCATTGAGAATTTCTTGATGACGATCGGAGATGACACACACTTCCTTTGAGGGTGGTATGACCCTCGTCCTCAATATATGGAAAAACCATTGCCAGTTATCATTGTTCTCAATCTCTACCAATGCAAAAGCCAGTGGTACTAAACGGTTGCTCGCATCATTTGCTATTGCCACCAATAGTGTGCCCTTGTACTGCCCGGTCAAGAAGGTACCATCCACGGCTATGACGGGCCTACAATGTTCGAATGCCCTCGTGCATTGCTCGAATGACCAAAATGCACGGTGAAATACCCTCACTCTTTTACCGTCATGCAATGTCATTTTGGTTGCGGAAGGCTCCACCACATGCACCATGCCCGGGTTAGTTGCGGCCATCGCTAACAACAACCTAGGAACTCGGTTGTATGCTTCCTCCCAATCACCGTACAACATCTTGAATGCGGCTTGTTTGGCCTTCCATGCCTTCCCGTACTTCACGTCGTAGGCAAACCGGGATTTGACCGTATCTTGCACGGACCTAATGCTCATGGTAGGAAGTGATGATATCTCCGCTGAGAGCTTGTATGCAATGAACTCGGATGTGAGTTGACGGTGGTCCGGCTGCGCATCCCTGCCATCAAGCTTCGGCCCCCGACACATGTGAGTTGCTACACAACTTTTTATGTGCCAAGAGGGCCTTTTTTTGAAAGGTCTTGCACGGACAACCCATGGGCACCTTTTATCCACACATTTTAGCGTGTACCGCTTCTTCAAGTCGGAGTGAACAACGATGTAAGGGCGATGATGCTTAATGGAGAACTCCCTCAACCATATCTTTAATTCCAAGAAGGTATCAAATGTGGGCCCTTTAGATATCATAGCCGTCCTACCATCCACATCTCTCTTGGAAATTGGCCTAGCTCCAAGAAGTAAACTTTTGCCACCATCAACCACGGCTCCATCTGCAAGACTAACATCACGAAACAATGGTACCCGAATATCCCGTCCGGTTACCTTCTTGAAGATCTCGGCTCTTTCGGCTTCCTTAGCCGTCAAGCCATCCTCATCAACCTCCTCTTCGGGTCCATCATCATCCGAGTCCGACGCATAGCATCGGGAATAAAGAATGGAGTGGTCCATCTCCTCTTGCGTCAAATATTTATCCAAATCACCGCCATTGTTGTCATTCATCTCAAAACCATCATCACCATCGTCATGCTCGTCATACTCATTATCCAACGGAGGTTGTTGGGCAATGGGAGATTGGACAATGGGAGATTGGTGGCTTCTTCTTGGCTCATGGGTGGTGGACTCCTCTCTCGAACGGGGAGGAGGGCCGGTTAAGGTCAAGCTCGATACGAGCATCAACCGTCTTGGTTGCAAACAACTCCAAAGCCTTGTCTTGTGACCCGGCCACCGTCTCCTTGTAAACGGACCAACGTTGCTCGGAGTTGATCCACATTGTCTTCCAACGGGTGTGCATTTCAAACCCCACATTATGTCTTCCCTCTAGCTCAACACCATCATTTGGCTCATTCCAATTCAACTCAACCCTCACTTGTGCTACCACCTCCGCAAAGCTAGGGCTAAGGTCAAACACCAAGTCAACCTCTTCCGGGTCCGGCTCTATATGTTTCCCTTCAAGAAAGCATCCTTGTCCACATGATGAACATGAACAATTCTTTCCATCCCCCTAGCATAATGGGAACAACACATACACACATGTGTTCATTAGTTACCATAATCAACATAATCTACCCATACAAACTAGCACACTACCATTTCTCCTACTTCAACAACCCTAACATCCAACCAAATCCATCTCCACCCTCAAATCAACCAAATCCACATCTATCTGTGGCAGCTGATGTCTGGCAGTATAGTTGGGGTAAAACTTTCACTGCATCTAGATATTATCAGCATCTGTTTGCAGAAGTCACAGTCATTCCAGTGTTCAAATGGATTTGGAAGTCCTCCTGCATTATGAAGCATAAGTTCTTTGCCTGGTTACTTCTCAATGATCGTTTGAACACCAGAGATCTGTTGCAAAGAAGGCATTGGAAAGTAACTGAGGATACACATTGTGTGCTTTGCCCAGGGAGAAAATATGAAGATAGAATCCATTTTTTTTTCGAATGCAATTATAGTCAGAGGGTTTGGAACTATTTGCAAATATATTGGCCATCTGGTCAGGAAGTGCAAACAATCTTCTCTTCACCTAAGACAGGATTTGGTAAACCTTTTTTTATGGAGGTAGTCATCTTAGCATGTTGGAGCATATGGAAGCAAAGGAATGGGAAAAATTTTCAAGGAGAACGGCCTTCGTTTCTGGGATGGAAGAGAAATTTCTTGCATGATGTATCCTTGCTTAAGCATAGGATAAAGAAAAAGCATCTTGATATTTTTGTAGCCTGGATAGGCAGCTTACAGTAGACATAAGAACTTTTGGTTAGTTTGTACAGGTAGGTTTTTTTCTTTTTTTCCTTCCTTTTGCCTTTTGTACATATGTGCTGAGTTTGGTAATAAAATTGCTGTGGGGCTTTTTGCCTCACAGTCTTCCCTTTCAAAAAAAAAAAAACAAAAAAAAACAAATCCACATCTAGGGTTTTACATGTAGATTCAACCAAATACACAAAATCAATGGATGAAAAGAGGGGGAACGGAGGAGATTACCTCAAGGAACGGGTTGGGAACGATCTCCACGGGCAGATCTGACGAAATCCAAGAGATTTGAGTAGGGATTTGAGGGGGGAGAGAGAGAACCGGACGCCTTCTTGAGAGGAAGAAGAAACAGAGAGAGGAAATGGCTGGGTCGGGCTGGGGTGGGCTCGCGCGGCCACACATAAGTGGATGTGTGGCGCCGATGCCACGGGCGCCACACTTTGAAAGTGTGGCGCCGGCGAGAGCGGCGCCACACATCCTGCCACGTCGGATGGGTAGCACACCTCAGCGTCGACGGCGCCACGTCGGATGGGTGTGTGGTGCCAGCAGCACGGGCGCCACTCGGGCATGTGTGACGCCCATAGGAGGGGCGCCACACAAAAGGGTTAGATGGGTGAAATAGTTTGCCCGGGAGGTCAGTCTGTGCTATAGTTTCACAAAAGGGTTATTTCTAAATCGCCTCATCGAACATTTTTCGTGTCGCTCAACCCAATCTCAGCTGTACTATACATAGGCAATGACAGCATGGGCCACCGTCAGGTAGGTCTCATGGACAGTGTATAGGCGGGTACAATACGTGCGGTCAAGCTCAGCTGCAGCCAACCAGAGTGCGCCAGACGAAGGCAATCAACGAGCCAAACTAACAAAACTGAGGAACTCGCCGCGCTATCGTGGAGCGCTCCTGCATAGGGCAAGTGCACTCGCACTTGCTTGTTCTTAATGCCATATCATTTGCAACTGTCTGGCTCCTAGGTTCACAGGACGCTCTGGCGACTCACAAACACCCCTAGGGCTAGGACTCCTGTGAGATGGCGATCCCGATCACTGTTCTAGAGTTTCTTCTGCAAT
The DNA here is from genome assembly GCF_022539505.1 of Lolium rigidum. Classification (NCBI taxonomy): domain Eukaryota; kingdom Viridiplantae; phylum Streptophyta; class Magnoliopsida; order Poales; family Poaceae; genus Lolium; species Lolium rigidum. The sequence continues at coordinate 290,247,757 of NC_061508.1, forward strand.
TCTCTCCGGCTCCTGCTACCTGTTTCTTCCTTTCAAGCGTGCAACTTTGCTGTTGGTAGCAATTCTCTTACTGCACTGAAGTCTAATCTTTGAGAACACTTGTGTGAATAAGAACAGAGTCGATCAAACTTTCTTCTCCCAAGCAGATGAGAATGCCAACGGCTGTATTGCTCAAAGACAATTTTGCACCGGTTGGCATATGGCTCAAGCAAGAGGCCTGATACGATTCATGGGCAATTCGCCCCTCAGCCATAAGGTTTCCAAACAACAATACAAATGATGTGTTATGTCAATACAACTTGAACTCCAAAAGCCTACTGAGCTGCTCATATAACGCAGGGGTTCCATCCCCAAACCAATGGTCACACTACAATTCTACAAATCCTGGGATCTACATGACCAATGTGATACGATGGACAAAGACGACAGTTACATATGGCTTGCTTCACATATTCAGTAGTGAGTATATAACAGGGTCGGCACCGTGGGTCAGAATCAAGGTGCGTTTCTGTTGGTGAATCATCATATCCCTAGCAGTTCTGTCTGTGTTAAACTGAGTATTCACAGTTTGTCAAGACGACTTTGTTCTCTTGTCCTGAGCTTGGCCGTGGATGCACAGCCTAAAACGCTGGGTAAAGCTCTCCCCCATATCATGCCTCTCCTGATTGAGTCTCTTCCATAGAGACCTGTTTTTCCTCTCCTTCGGTATAGTGAGTGGCTTCCGTCGTATCCGTCTTAATGGCGTCGCCAGAGCTCTCAGCGTCAAGCTCTGCAGTTTGGAAGCAAATGAAGGAATCTACAACTATCAGAAGTTGTTCTCTCTGGAATAAAGTTTTGCTAATTTTACCCGATAATGTAATTAGCGAAAGCAAAATCACTAATTTGAAATATGGCTATTTGTTCCAGCAATAAGCAAACATAAAAAATGTAATTGACTCTGTGACCTATTTGAGCCTATCATAAGCTTTACCTTCTAAACAGCTCTTGGCTTCCTGCTGCCATAAGCCGAAAAGAAGGGGTGCTTAAAGGAGTGTGCATATATGGAACATGGGGGCATGTGAACCCACTTTTTGAAAAGTTCCGTTTGTGATGTCAAAACATGTTTTAAAAATCGAAACACAAAATGATTTCCCAGATGATCTCAAATATGTGCCCTGGACATGAGTTTCGTGACGAAAAACCTTTTATTTTGTCTCGGCAAAAAAGTGAAATTTTGCAGGGCTATATAGCAAGTATATATGTGACGTATTTTGTCTTTTTTAAATTCTGAAATAAAAAAGTGGTTTCTCCGCGAAAACTTTCTACGCACACATGAAACATGCGTACGTACCCGGATATTTTTATTTCAGAATTTTTTAACATTTGGAAAATGCATTTCCAACTAGGGTTCACATGCACCCGGGTTCAAAACGGACTTTTCCTGCTTAAAGGGATTGTAAAGAAAAAATTCTATAATAGTAAACCCTTGTCAAGTTGTCACATGTGATGTGCCACTTTGATGCTTAGTTTATAGCAATTATGTGAGTAATTGAAAGACATGTAAACTGAAGAAATAAATTCACCTTATGCTTATGATCAGAAACCCCAGGACGCTCGCCTGAGGATGATCCATCACTCGCTGCCCCCAAGGAAGAACATCTTCCCCAACTCTCTCTGTTTGAACTTGTGTATGAGCAGCACTCCTCATTTTGCTTGGTTGCTTTATCCTTCAATGGAAAAGAACTTCTCATCAGTGAAATTGCAAGATCAATCCTCAGAAAGTAGTCTAAAACTAATAAGCCAATGAATATTTAGAGATTGACAGAATATGGTTTTGTTGTCATGCAATAACAACAACAACAACAACAACAACCAAGCCTTTCAGTCCCAAACAAGTTGGGGTAGGCTAGAGTTGAAACCCATAAGATCTCGAAGCCAAGTCATGGTTCCGGAACGTGGATAGCTAACTTCCACACACCCCTGTCCATGTCTAAATCTTTGTCGATATTCCAAACCTTCAGGTCTCTCTTAACGGACTCCTCCCATGTCAAGTTTGGTCTACCGCGACCCCTCTTAACATTCTCAGCACGCTTTATCCGTCCGCTATGCACTGGCGCTTCCGGAGGCCTCCGTTGGATATTGTCATGCAATAATAGCCTCAGTTCATCGCACTATTGTTAGCCTCGATATCAGAAACACAGATAGGCGGGCTGCATCATGCTCATATTTAGTGATTGCTTTTTTACAGATTGCTGCATTGAATTTAAAAATGGCAAACCAATCTACCAATTTCAATAAAATAAAGCCTCATCATATTTATATTATACCTGTATATGAGGCTCGGGGGTGTTATCCTCCATCTCGGTGAGGTTATGATTTTCGTCCAAAAGGAAATCCTGCATTAAATGGAGATATATCACCTCGGATATCACGCATGAGAGGCAAACCTACCACTGATGGTCTAGTGGACTTACCAAGTCATTGTCATTTTTAACAGACAACTGATTGACCCTCTCTGTTAGCAATTCCACTACTGATTTTGTAGCTGAAACAATGAAATATGAGTCAGCGAACAACAGGGGATAACTCGTGTTTGTTAGTAGCTACTATATGGGCTGGGACACACCGTTGGTGAAACTAGTTGCAGCGGCGGATGAACTTCCTGCATCAGTACTAGCGGCTCTTAGACCATTTATGATCTCACACAGTAAGCTCTGGAAAAGTCAAGTGAAGACAGGTGTAAATTCCCTGGGAGAGTGCCTGATTCCCGTGACACAGAGCAGAAGTTTTGATGGAGTGAATAGAAAACTTACCTCATTTGTTCCAGCACCACGGTTGTAGTACTTCTCTAACTTATTTGAGCATGAAGACGGAAATTGAGGTGGGTGCAGAACATTATAGAAAAATATTGAAACAGAATCGTAATAAAATTGGGGCCTAGAGGTGTTGTGATCGCCATCAAATTTGATTAAATTTTTATCACCCTGCAAAGGAATACAAAGAGTTACATTCACAAAATATGCCCAGCATAGGTCTGTATGTTTAAGCAATCTACTTTTTATCAGAGTATGTAAAGCAAGCACAGTTACCGCATACGCCTGGTGAATACGGTCAGTGTGATGCGGCTGAATGAACATATCACTTGATGCATGTCCAAATAGTGCCGGAATAAACGTCTTCGGGGCAAACTGGAGAAGAAAAAGGGTAGTAAAGCTCATGTATCCAGAAATAGGAGGTAGAAAAACACATAAGAAAGCGTTTGACTGAAAACCATGATAATTAGAACATCATGGCTGCTAGACTACCTAATATACCAAGAAATCACAACGAGACAACTAATACTATGCAGAGGATGTTTCAAGACGAAGGAGAAAGAGAAGACTTCACGACACAAGTGCCTAGCGGCCTAGAATCTCCAACGAAGACGTAAAATTGTTGCCAACAACTTGAACTTCAAAATACATACGGTGTCTTCACATCCAGCTTTTACTTCTTGCAGTACTTTTGTTGCATCTTGTTGCTAGATTTAGTTTACTTCCTGCCCCTCTCTCCCCTCCCTCTTCTAGTCGATAGACCTCGATTTTTCACCAAGTTACCATGTCATCACCAGAGAACCTGGTTGAGGAACGAGACTACTGCTAAACACCTCACGAACAACCTAGTTGCATGGAAAACAGTCTCCCGCTTCACATGCCCAATTGCTTACAGGCCATCTGACCTAGAGAGATATTACATGTGTGGGAACCACTCAAAGCATTGGCCTAACATATGCTTGCACAGCCATTTTTCCTCCTAAACATGCATGCAATAACCATAGAAGAAAACTTTATTTTGCATTACAGTCCTTTGAAGACATCTGTACATACATAGGCTGACTACAATCCTTTCTAACTGTAATCTATAGCATATGTTCATATCTAGTGCACACTACTATTACTGATATGGAGCCTCCAGTTGTTGCAATGCTAACAAACATCTCCTATCACATTTTCATTAGTCTTCAATTCCATCAGCCTATTTAGTAATTAAGAAGAACAGCATGCTATTTTAGAAAACATACCTGAACAACATTAAGATCCATTATGTCAAACTTAGCTCTTCTCTGAATGACACGGCGCATGTACTGTAGAGCCATTTTAACCTGAAACCATATAGAACATGAGTGGCATAAACAGTTCATGTTATGTATTGCCTGCAAGTAAGTTAGATGTTATGTATTGCTTGCAAGTAAGTTAGTACACAAATTCAATCTATAGCTTACTCAAAGTCTGCTTCCCTAGCAACATAGATTTAAATTGAGCTGGTATAAGATATCAACACTAGGGCCATGGACACCAAAATGAATAGTGCTTCAAGACTTCCAGAATTTGAAATTTTCCTTGTAAGATTCATATTATTCCTAGACATAAACATGTAGGGGTGGGCAAAACCAGTCCAGCGGTTTAACCGGTTTCATCCATTTCATTCTTTTGTACTAGTCTGAAAATGAGGATTTAGTTTGTGAAAGGAAATGAACTAGCTTCCACTAGCTGTTTTACAGTGTTTCACTTTTTGCACACCCCTATAAACATGGTACATTTCTTGTTGCACATACAACACCGTTTGTGTATACAAACAGAAGTTAGTTCAAGCATAGCTACAAGGATACAAGTGCACCATAAACCAACAATTAGCATGTAAGACATAACTCGTCAAAGTCTATGCGTTACCAATTACACAAAGTGAACCTGTTCTATAATCAGTTCATCCACAACAAGAAAGCAAAATGTTCTGCAAAAGATAAGCATACCGTGAACTTAGGAACTCGGATTTTGTAAACATCTACAAGCTCCAGCATTAATTCATACAAGTTAGAGAAAGCACTGTCCAAAACCATGCCAGCAATCGACGGGTCTTCTGCTCCGTACAGCAGGCTGCATCAAAGTTTGGTTAAAAGTGTGATGAACTATCAAAATACAATTCCATCCAGTAAAACCTACAATGTTTATGATATTTCGTGGATAAGGATATAATCTAATATCAGGATTTTTCAACAATACACAGAAACTCTTAAGATGCGCAAACTTATTATCTGAACACATCACAAAAACGTTATAGCACTAAGAGAAACAGTACACCGAACAATTTGCCATAAAGTAGAAGGCACAAGCACTGTAACCAAAATACCTTGTAACAGCACCCATCGATCGCCCCCAAAGACCTATACAAGAAACTTCCTTATTCTTCCGCAAAAAGGACACTGCACATTTGAGATCCTGTTTCTGGTGGTTGTATGTTTTGTCAGAACACTGCGATCGCTAAACGATAGTAATGTTCTTTGAAATTTAAAATGAATATGTACCTCATGCCAACCAAGGCTGACATACTCTCCCCCTGATAGCCCTGATCCAGCAAAGTCAAGTGCAAAAAGTGTGATATTTGAAGGGAGAAGTATGACAGCAGCTTCATTTGCATCTGCTCTGCACCCACTGCATTAAGTTTAAGAAAAGAAATCAATTGGCCAGCATTGTTGGTGATTAATCAACGTAAACACCATGTGAAAAGAAAATAAATGCCACGATTCATCTGGATAAATCATATGTGAACGTAACTTAAATCTAATGTTGCAATTTGGCTTTATGTGTTAAACAGTACTCCCTCCTTAACAAAATATAAGGTGCCCTTGATTTTCGCTGGTCAGCGACTTGAAACTTTGACAATGATTTGTACTTATAATATGCACACAAAATTAGTATAAAATATAAAAAGTATTTTGCAAGACAAATGCAACGAATCATGTATACATTCCCAATCCATATAATTTAGTATATATTAGTGGTCAAAGTCATGTATCAAAGACCATGCAAAATAAAGTGCAGCATACATTTTGGTGCGGAGAGAGTACTAGAATGTAGACAAGTATACTTCCAAATACATTGAATCAGAATGTGAGTCATGTCTCATATGGATAGGACATACAGAACACACGAGCCAGAAACCCCAAAATACCTATTCCCATGGCAGTAGATCACACATGGAAGCGCAGTGTTTTCTGGGATGACGGCAGGAACATAGTGGCTGCACTTCAAGATCTGGTTTCTTTCATTGGAAAGCTGCCACATGATAAGTGCACGAATAAGTCCAAAATACAGAAAATGTTGACAATCAGCATGGAGCCTTTTAACTGGCAAATGGAACACAGAAAAAGCGTCAAAAGTTGCTCCCCTTACTTGCCTCCAAGTCTATTCGTTTGTACTTTCTTCCAGCAAGAGTAAACTCTGGCTCCCATAAATACTGATCTGGATTGTACTCTGCACTGTAGAAACGTATTTCCAGTTAGCTGTACCAGTACATAGAGAATAAATTCATCTGGTGAATACCAAATTAAGAGCTTGGAAGTTTCCCTTTTTTTCATCTTAACGAGAAAGGCATAAATTGATTTTGAGAAAAGTGCAGTCAAGATGCAACTCGCCCATCTTAACAAAATGTAAGGGTTTACTGCAGCTATTACTTTTATTCTTCCCGATCAGTTTAACTTTGCCACTACAAAACATATGACCCACGAGGAGCTACTTGAACAATTAGAGTCTAGAGACCTAGGATATGATTCATCAAGTCTCGACCAACAAACTTTGGATCCTAAGCTTATTTTAACTTTTTTCCTATTTTGAGCACAGGACTTCCCCTGTGGCTTGCATACAACTTGTGCGTTGGTGGTAAGATTACTATGAGTGGCCAAAAATCACCGCCATTTTCCATAAGCTCGGACTGGGCGTTGATGGACAAATTACATGGCTAACTCACTGAGCCAAGCATTGCCATTTATAAATCACCTAAATATAATAATATAATACTACTGGCGTAAAAGTAGCAGCACGCTTTGACCTACTTGCAGGTCAAACCAAGCTGTGGTTTGGCCAGAGGAGTGGGAACGAGACAGCGAGGCGGTTACCGTGGCGGGCGGATGACGAAATTAACGAACTGCTCGATCATCGCGCCGCGAGAGCTCTCGGACCACGACGAAGCGGCGGCGGAAGTTTCCGGCGCTCATGTACCGCAGCCGCCCACCAGCAGCTAGCTTCCCCACGCACCAACCTCCTCACCAACCCGCGCAATCAACTCCAACCGGGGACTGCCCCCGCAAAATCCCGAACGAGCAGCCGCGGATCTGCGCCAGCCGCAGCGCGCGGTTCGGACAGAGCCCTGCGGGACGCGCCGGATCCGGCGCGGTCTCCGGCGAGCCGGAGCTCGAAATGCTCGCCGCGGGCCGCGGAGTCGGGCCGGCAGAGCCGGAGTGGGGGAGGTCCTCGGCGGCGGGGGAGCGGGGGGGACTAGTCTGGCGGAGCTGGCTCGCGGCGGCGGGGACCGGAGAGAGAGGGAGATGGGCCGGCCGCGTGCGCAATGTGAACGTTAAAGAGGACGACGTGGTGGGGAGATAATAAGCAAAAACCGAATTTAAATGGGGTTTCGTGGCTATTTATTCGTACTTTTGTACTTTCGCCCCTGAAGTTTTCCCGGCCGCATGTGGCGCCGCGCATGGGCAAATTGCATGGCATGGGTGCAAGATCGAAAAGGTAGGGGCAGTTGTGTACTGATTGGTCTACTTTCGCACGAGCCATGACCTACCGGCACGCACTCCCTTCTCTTTTTCTAGTTTTGGGTGTGAATGCCTAGATGTAAAGAGATGGGTACTGTTGTGAAGCACGAAAAGCGGTTTATTGGAACATTATTGCTCACTGCTCAAAAGGCGTATAGTGGAGTAGGATACTATGTACTATGATGTTGATGTTGGTACGAATTTAGACAAAATACATTGTCCTCCCCCCGCAAAAAAAAAAAAAAAATACATTGTCCTCCTACGTCGTGCAAAGCATTGCTCCGACAACCGGTCGATACAACAACAGAATGTACCGTGGGTGTTGTTCTTGGACCCTTGCACATATTTGTACTGTTTTATGTCTTTCGAACAATATATATCCGTGGTTGAGTTCTTCGTGTATGTTTTGTTGGCGACAAGTGTCCCATTGGTGGTCGTCTTGCATAAAGTGTGTAAAACTCTATTGCATGTGAAACGAGAGACTAAATAAACGACTCTCCTATGATTTTTCTTCTTTACTAGCATGTTGGCTGAATGTCATCAACTGAATGATCTTACACCACATCCAACAATTCACCTTTAGCCTATTATCTTTTTTCTCATGTTTAACCGTTTCGTCAGCTTGGCTGCTCTCTGTGTAAAGGTGTTACCGTGTTGAGTACATAAGTGTAATTCTATTGGTGAGTGCACTGTCTACAAAAAGGTCAAGGTCTGCAGAGCGGATTGGGGCGCGTCGTGCAGAGGGGCGCCATGCCCGGTAGCCCGATGCAGCTGCGCAGGTGGCCGAGAGCAGCATGTGCTCAAGCAGGTGGTCGAGAGCAGCAGGTGATCGACTCAGACCTTGGATTTAGTTGGGCTTTCTATTTAGGGACACAAGGGGCGGGAGCTCGTACTGAATTCAGTTTGGTAGCGCTAGAGGGGAGCAGCAGGTGGCTAGAGGCAGGAGCCGGTGGATTTCCGCAGCAGATCAAGCTTCGTCCGGTGAGCTCGAGCTCGGCTTGATCCTGGTGACCACTTGTTACTGGTGGCAATTCTTCTCGTCAGCACTTGTCACTACCCAAAACAGAGACATTCCTGACGGCTCTGAACCGTCGGGAATGGGTGTCAAACCGTCAGGAATGTGTTTTCGTGACGACGTCCGTCAGGAACAGGCCGTCAGGAACAAGGCGTCAGGAAAGGTGTTGAATCCTGACGGCAACCGTCACGGAAGCTTATTCCTGACGGGAATTCCTGACGAGCCTCGTGAGCTGCTGTAGGGGACGTAGCTGACGGTCTGGTCATCAGGAAAGAACGTCAGGAATAGTCATTCACCTGAAGAAAGAATAGCGCTGGAGCATCCGTCAGGAACATAATTAAGCATAGCAGACCAGAATTCCATTAAACATTTTTTTTAAACTGAGTACAGAAGGCAGATTCAACAATCATATTCAGGCACAAAATATACATCGCATGCATTACAACCGAGGTTCACAAAATCACAATCCATTGCCATATCTGCAAATGTACACATTACACTCCATTTGGACCACACATGTAGCTGCACGGTATACACTAGTACACTACATGTACCTGAATAGTAGCCATTAAAAAATGGCTAGCTGCATTGTTGAAGCAGCAGATTTGATCCAAGACACTACACTAAATAACTCTACTGAGTTGGATTTGATCCAAGACACTACACTAAATAACTCTACTGAGTTGGATTTGATCCAAGACGCTACACTAAAATGCACTGGGCTCAGCAATGAGAAGTATGAGCATGGTCTTCAGCAAGTGGAGAGGTTGTCAGCCGAATACTACCAGCCTGCTCTTCAGCTTGGGACGATCCATTTACCTACAAGAACAAAACGTATGTGCATATGAAGTACTTGCACAGTTGCAGCAGGCTTGAACCAACAAGGATAAGAGGCATGATTAAATGCATATGTCAAGTCTGTGTATAAGAAGTACTTGCCATGATTAAAGGTTCTAAACCAGACATATTTTACACAAATCCTTATCTGATTAGACATGACAGTAGTCTGATGGATGCCTTGTTTGATGACATAATGGCACTTCTGCATCCCAAGTGTAGAACAAACAGAAAGTTAGTAAGCAAGTGAAATGAAAGCAATAAGATATCTCAATAAACCTAGGATCCTGGCACAACCAGCATCAAGTATCTCTTACATTACTCTCAAGAAACCGAGAAGAAGGCCATGTTGCAGTTTATTTATGCTCAGAAACAACCATTAATAGCAGAACTGTAATATACATGTGCAGAACATATATTATTGCCAAGCTTGTGCAAAAGACTATGATTGGTAGCAAAACAGAAGAATCAGAGGTAATAGGGACTACATACCAGATAACCATCCATTAGCTTATCATGAGATACAAGATGTTTAGGTATTAATATTCTCGTCTTGTCAAATACAACCTGAAGTGAAACAAATGTTTAAGCATGTGTGAAAAACATACATAAACTATCTAGGTATGCAACGTGATCACGAAATTTAGATATCTAGAATTGGGCATATCAGACCCCAGCCTATGTAGTAAGATTCAGCTAAGCATCGTCATTGACAAGTGCACTGATGCAGAAGAAACAGAAGCATGCGATAGAATTTGGTTCCGAATACAACCTGAAGCTTGTTGATGTTGAATCAAACTATGCAGTAGTGGCAGCTGCTGCAAACATGCCCAATGCTGTTGCGTCCAGGTGCTGGGGCGTTTACAAGGAGACACTCTGAATCCTGTTTCATACAGCCTGCAGTACAGAAACAGAGACAATCAGAATATCCTGTGTACATGCCAACACCACCAATTGAGCAATACAAAGACCAAATAGCACAAATATGAGGGAAATTAAACCCCATAACTTCTCGGTATTGTAAGCTTGTACTAGCAATCTATGAACACCGACATGTGCTTGGAGAGATCTAGGACGAACCACTTCGAGATTTCCCCATCCAACCTTGTCTGCGGTAACAAAATAAATGCATCTAATCACAGAATGAAACCATAATAGATCATAATAATTTCACACCTCACCTCATGCTCAACTGAAGCGGCACCTGCAACCCAAGGGACTGGCTGTGACAATGGTCGCCGGCACTTGGAAACATGAGAGGGACCATCTCCATGTGTTGGTTGTTGCAACGGTTGACCGAGTAAACGGCTGCTCAGATCTGAGTTGCGGCCCCTGGATCTACGTGTCGCCGGTGCCCCTCGGGCTGGGCGAAGCTCGGCAAGGGAGGGAGGCCGAGGAGAAGGGTTCAAGATGGGGAAGGTTCGAGGCGATGGATGGGAAGGGAGGAAGCTTAATGGACAGGGGAGAGAGAGGCGGCGGTGGGCGACCGGAGCAGGGGCAACCAGCGGCGGATGGCGAGGGAGGGAGGCGGCGCACGAGGCAAACCATGGTGCCGGCCGGCGCAGGAATTTTCACCTAAGGAACAGAAGCACGGATGTGGAGAGGATAATGACCTGGAATATTAGGGATTGTGACTCAGTCACGCCATTAAACCACCTGCAGCGCGCGCGAAAGTGCAAAATATTTTCCCACCCGAGCGACTAAAACGCGCGAAGGTATACCGCCTCCCTAATTTCTTCTTCCTGACGGATCTGTTCACTTCTTTCCTGAAGAGTGGTTCGGGACCGTCACGAGCGACTGCAGCCGTCAGGATTTTGTGCGTTTGGGGTAGTGTGTTGTAGCATACCTCAGGCTCAGGATATGATCATGTCCCAAGCCCCTCTACTAGGAAAGTTAGTTTGCCTCCTAACTTTGTAGTATGACTATGTATAATTAAACTGATCCTTGTGATGCTGATATTTTTTCTAGATATTCAACTAAACTTTATAAAGTTTAAATTTCACTAATCCTAGAACGCGAGGTAATGTGAACGGAGGGAATATCATGATTAATCATGTGGCACATGACGAGCCGTTTTGGTGCATGATGAGCCAGACGATCGGCATCCTGTGCTAGTACCTAACCTGTAGCAGCTGGCGCGTCCTAAATTTATATTGCCCCTGCATTGAATTCGTAGACATTCTTTGTACAATCGGGTGACCTCCATTACATTGTATATACACATACATAAAGAAATTTCAACGAGCCATTAAATGCTAAGGAATCATAAGATCGCCACCCATTGCCTTATTTGATAAACGGGCCACTCAAGCCCGGGCATACATCGTCCATGCTCAGCGTATCCCTCTTGTGGACATAATCTTCTCTTTTTTCCCGAGAATAACATGCTTATTCACATCATTGCTCCCATGGCAAAAATTGGCATTGGATAAAACACTTGTTAACACCACATAAATTGTATAATTACTACTGGTTAAACTAAGCAACATAATCCTATTGTAGAAATTTCTCAGGATATTTTTTGGACCCGAACTTCTATACAACTTCCTATATATAGATACTGAAATTCATGCAAGTACTATAGTATATATATATATAATCGATACAATCTACTTTGTAGATATACATGATTTGTTGTTATAGTCTTTCCTTATGTTTGTATGGAGCTCATTTCAGTACAAACCTCTCGTAGTCAAATTTATAAAAATATAAATTTTCACCATAAAATATAGTTCTACATTAGCATGGATGTATTTGCGGTGTTAATTATTCGGTTGTATAACAATAAACTTCGAGTTTTTGTATTACTAACACAAATATGGTTAATATTTACCCCAAGCTCTTTGACACTATCAAATATTTGGCCACATTGTTTTTACTCGATACAAATTGATAACACAGAACAAGATTGAAAGATAGTCTGATAGATTTTACCTTACAATATCTCTTATGAATTGTGATGAGACAAAAGCATGTTTGCTGCGACTTGTATTCATCATTCTGAAAAACAAAACAGTCATCGACATAGCTATGCTTTTTCTTATGCCTCCCGACTTCCCATGGATATAAAAGTTGACTCATGTGCTCAACAATTGACTACATGATGGCTAAATAAAATGTAATTTGAAGAAAAGATAAAGTGGAATATGTGGTAGCCAATCTTTCATGATTCTCAATGTTATGAACTCAAACTTTGGTCATGACTTTCTTCATTTTCATTTCTTCTCAGTATGTTATTTTTATTTTTAATTATGTTGTTGTTTCCTATTTATGTTTTTATATGTTTACTCTTATTATTTATGTGTTCCATTAATATGTGTTAATTTGGTATTTATGTTTATTTTCTCTTATACAAAGTATAATGAGAAAATATGAATGTATAAATATAATAATGCGTGAGAATCAATGAATACACGTGGTACATCAGCGTAATAGGTTGGCACAACAAACTTTTGAGTTGTCGATAGTTAACGCAACAAAAAATTGTATATATGCGAAGATTACAACCCGTAAGGTAGTATTTAGTGCGTCAACTTTTGATTTAAAATTGGCGTTGGCTATTTCATGTGAAGTATATTTCTGATATTTGCGAGAAACATATGAGCTTGAGCCTCGTGAAGACACAATGTGTGTTATCGCAAGTGAACATTCCGCAGTTAAAGATCATTACAGAGTTCGTAATGTGCAAGTACAAGTAGGAGCGCTTTTACTAAGACGACCTCAGCCCAACATTGGTCATTACTAGGTCAAACGATATATAATACGCTTGGGCTCTATAAGTCTATAACCATCATTATCCTACGTCGTACCCTCCTCATTTTCCCATTGACCTATGGTCTATGGACACTCCTCATTGTCATTGTTTTATGGTAAAAGCGACCTTGCTTACTCATTTTGCATCTCGCCAGGGTTGTCCCGGCAAAATATCCAGACAACTGGAAAGGAGATCGGATTCAGAAGAAGCAGTTCGGTACGGGGCCCTACGTATTTTCTGGACGCACAAATTTGCTACGCACTTGGAGCCCGCAAAGACCCGAATATTCACCTGCTCCTGGGCCCGGCTCCGAAAGCACGGGCTGGGCTGCAGCGGCTGCCCTGTCCACCTCGCCCAGGATGCTCCTCCGTGCGGGGCCCACGCGTCATCGGTTGACCTGGTGACCAGCCCGGCGAGCTGATGTGACGAGAATACCCTCGAGACCCTGTGCAGGACAACACGGAGAGAAGGGTAGTTTGGTACAGCGATGCACGTTATGGTGGCTCGAGCTTTGTTGGAAGGTGACCTGTGCCGGCTGTGCGTCTCTCTCCAACGCTCGGTGGTCCCTTGGAGAGGCCTGGATGTGTTTTCTCACGAGTCTGCTGTCTGCGTCCTCCAACTTTACATCTTTTTTTATTTTATTAGAATCGGAAGCTAAGTTAGTACATTTTACAGAGTTTAAAGTACTGTAGAGAGAAATGTTTAAGTCTTGGATTTTGAAACGAAGAGAGTACGAAAAACTAGATTACTAACAAGATAAACTGCATGAGCGGTCCCTATTCTTTCCCCGCGCCTTTACTTAACTCCATATTCTTTGAAATTCAATATCTACAGCCTAAATCTTTCGTAGGTAGATTCACGTTAGGTCCTATTTTGCTCCGACCACTTTGACCTGTCTACGTGGCACTTTGACCACTGCCACATCGACGGTAGGGCCCACAAGGGAAATTGTCCATACATGTATATTTACGAAAAGCCCACCATAGGTTGTATTCCATTTTTCCAAAGAGTAAAAGGATGAGGATGATGTCGCTCCTCTCGTCTCACACGCCTAGTTTCCAGCTCACGCCGCGCGCCCTCAACTACCGGCAGCCCAGCACCCTCGACCCTCTTGCCCAATCCCGTGGATGGCGAGGGGTGTGGCGGTGTAGCGACTGTTCTCTAGCCTTCCAAATCATGTGGATGGCGAGGGTGACATTTACACCGGAGTAGAAGGGAGGTAACAGCTTCAGGGTGCCTGTCACATTGCATGGGATGTCGTCCGATGCCGCTCGTGGCCATCCTCCCGTCTACGGCGGGATGCATAGTGTTGTGGCACCCTTTGCTCGAATAAGTTGTTCTACAGTGTGTTAGAAGTGCGGAATTCGTTCTCGAATTCCTCGCAGCCTAGTCGAATGGGACGCCCTTGCAGGCCAACCATGTGCTCTTCCTCACCGCTGGTTGGTTGGCCTAGCCAAAGCACCAGGAGGTCTGGTCGCCGTGCCTTTCGCTCTCGGTCGTTGAAGCCCTTGTCTGCCCTAAGCACGTTTATGTGCATCTAATCTTATTATATGGGTAAGGATTAAATAGGAGTTTTACAATCTTGTATCCTTGTCTCTTTGCCTCATGTCGGTGATCTGCAGGTACCCATATGTGTAAGAATATTCTGTTTCACGGGTTGAGAATACGGGGCCTGATATTTGGGATGCGTTTTCGACCCGTAAAAGCAGGGTTTTAGACAGATTTCCATACCAAACATGATCATGAATACGATGTGATGCATAGTTCATAGTTTTTACATCAAATCGTTGCGATCTTAGCAAAGTTCAGCCACGACAGTACCAAAAAGTTACACCTCGCCGTCAAGCATCGTCATCGGCATCAAGCATCGGCACTGGCAGAGTGATCGAGGACGCCATCACCACCACCAACACCACTCACCGGAGTAGACGCACCACTATCGCTTGCCCTGCGACCTTGACGCAACAGCCTCTTCCTCGTCATGATGTTCTCCTTGGTCTCCTTCCACCATGCCAATTGATCCTCGTCCATGTCCTTGGTTGGCATCATCATGATCTCCTTCTCCTCGGCCAAGAGCTCCTTCATCGCTTTGGTTTCCTTGAGTGCGAGCATCCTCTCATCGAATTGAGCCTTGCGCTTGTCTTCTTCTCGCGGAGCCTACACCTTTGCTAGCTTCACCTCTTTCTTCTTTTCGGTGAAGAGAAGCTTGGTCTCCAACGTCTTCAATGTCAATGTCTCCCTTGACTTCATCATTTGATCCATTTGTCCCGGAAGCTAGATGCCTCGCCTTCAATTTTCATCCTCTCCTTGGCTTTCATGGTGCCCTCGGGCTTGCCTTTGTTCCTTCCACTCTTATCCTCATCTTCATCATCCATCTTCAGAATTGCCTGACTTTTTCGGCGCAGTTTCTTGGTCCCTCAACTTCCACTTGGGAAGATGTTGGAGCAAGTCAAAGCAATGCCTGAATTGAAACTCCTTGTTCTTTGAGCCGGCCATGCCTTTGTACCGCAATTGAGCATACTTGAGCTACACAGCAAAAATATAATCAAAGAATGATCACACACATAGTTTGCACAACAAAAATGGTAGGGAGTGTGAGAAAACAACTTACAAAAATCTTCGGGAACGCATCCACTAGGGGGATTGTCCACACTTGGTCCATTGCAACACTCCAACGAGAACAACAAGGCTTGATCTCGTCCCACCGACCTTGAAGGGAGCGGTAAGATCGATCCGCGAGCAGTTTCGTCCGAGACTTGAGCTTGTGGTATAGATCCTCAATGCATTGCCAATAGGGCTTGCCGGTTTGATCCGTGCCGGTCACTGCATCCAACCCCACCTTGCCCCAAGCACGAATCAATGTCACGTCCTCGATCTCGGTGTAGTTGGACGAGCGCGGCTTCGCCTATTGGGCCACACCCGGCTCAATCTCGACCACTTCATCGCCAATCTCCTCATCAAAGAGAGGAATGCCATCAGCCACGTCCACGGAGGAGTCATTGAGGGCGCTTAAGAATTCCGTTGTAGAAGAATCACTGAACACGTTGCGGGTGTCGTTGACGTCTTGAGGCGGAGGCATCAGAATGAACGGAGGAGGGACGACGACCTTGGGCGGGGGAGGGGGGGGGGTGGAGACGACACGGTTCACGACCCTCGCCTTGGACGACGGGTTCCCCCCGGCCCCGCAGATTTGGTCTTTGTGCGACCCGTCTTCGGCGTCGCGGGGGTCACCGCCGCCGCAGCAATGGCCGGCGCAACAGCGGCCTCCGCTTGGGGTTGATAGACCACCCGCTTCCTCTTCCCCGACATTGTGGCAGAGACCATGGTTGCTACCTCGCCGGAAGCACCAAAATCCGTATTCCAGCGATTATTATACAGGTTTAGACGATTTACAGGCCTCATTAGACTTGCTCTAATATGTATAGCACCACACAGTTGGGGTAGACAAGGAGAGGAGGAGGACCAGACCAGACACCACAGGCGCAACTATTCCCTCTGCCGCCGATGCAGTGAGTGCTGTTGCCTTGGGAAAGCTGACGGGCCCCGATCTGCCAATCATGGCGGCCTGGCCTCGTGGGTGAGGATTCGAGATTTCGAGCAGCTTCAAATCTTCCCGCTAGTTTCCCCCGGCGCCTATCCTCTGCCCGCCGGCCGCCAGCTCCGTCGCCCAGGTAGCGCTAGGCCGTGAGACGACGAGGCCTCTCCGCTCAACGGTGGCGAAGGGTCGGAGGCCCACCTGGCGGGCGGATCGCACGAGGCCAGACCCTCGCGTCGGTACGAGTACACGCTACACCAAAGTCCAGCCAACGCCCCGTCTCGCTTGGGCCTGCAACGTTTTTTTTGCCCCCTCTCGATACAAAGGATCGGCACCGTTCCTCTGGAGCTGGAGCCTGGAGGACTATCACGTGATGACGTCCCCAATTTTCATTTCCTAACGTACACGTAGAATCAATCAATTCTTCGTTATAAATTCCCCTGAAAACCCGGCGCGATTTCAAAATTCGAAAACCCCGTCTCGAGCGGGTGCCAGGCTCTGCCAGCCGGGCCCACGAGCCGCGCCCGGTGGTACTACCAAAAGGGGAGAGGGAAACTGAATCTTGTTTTGGATCTTTGTTTTTTGCTCGGCAGTCGGCGCACTCGAGGCTTCCTTCCTTCATTCGCCTCGCCATTCCCGTTTCCCCTATCTGGCCCGCCGCTGCGGACGACTTCGGAAGCTCAAGAAAAAAGTCGGGGACTAGCGCGCGCGCGCGGCAGCTCGTCCAAACCCTAGCTGGCGGCGGCGGTCCGGGCGGCGATGAGGAGGGACGCCTTCTCCAGGGCCGCGGAGGACGGCTCCGCCACGCGCGGCCGGACGCCCGACGGCGGGGGCGGCCACCGCCGGTCGAGGAGCCTGAGCCGGTTCCCGCCGCCCTCGCCGTCCCCGGAGGACGCGCCCACGCCCTCCTCCAGGTTCGTCACCAAGGTCCGCGGCGCGGGGTTCCCGGAGATCAGCCTCGACGACCTCGCCGACGAGTTCTTCCGCGCCCGGGTGGAGTCCGAGGACGACGACGACGCCCCGCCGCGCGGGCGGGGCAGGTTCCCGGCGCCCGCGGAGGAGCAGAAGGGGGGCCGCGGCGGGCGGCGGGGCTCCACCGCGCGCTACGCCAGGGAGACGGAGTCCTCCAGGCAGCGCGAGCGCTCGGTCTCCCGGCCTCCGCCCGACCGCCGAGCCGCGGCTGAGAATGGCGGCGCCGCCAGGAGGCAGAGGTACCCCTCGGTAGATCGGCGCGCCCCGGTCGGCAGGCAGAGGTACGCCTCCGTGGACCGGCAGCGCTGGTGCGATTCGGATGTAAGTTCTGGCAGCGTTTTGGTGTTCGAATCTATTTACGAATCTACTAAATAGCAATTGTTGGATTTTTTTTATCTGAGTTAATTTCAGGTTTCAATTTATAACACTGCTTGAATTTATTTATAACACTGTTTAATTCTGTCCTCGAGTATATCTGATTAGATTGAGTAGTAGCTGCTCCAAATAGGCAGATATGCATGTTAGTAAATAAACGCTGATATTTCCAAGTAGAGGCAAAGTTTATTCGCCATTATTTCTGACGACGAAGTCAGAAACGATCAATTGTTTATGTTCTAGGTTCTATACTGTTCCTTCTTACCTGCTTTCAAATTGTCTTCCACGTGATTAAGTTTTTTCTTTCTCTGGTATGATGATTCATGTGTGTTGCGGAAACGTGTTTAGATCTATCTCTGGATATTCTGAATTCGATATTAGATTGCAGGAAGTGTGGAATTATGTTATACAACAGATCTAAGGATATTGCCATTGTTGGTTTATGTTTGTTGTGGAAGAGCACAAACCAATTTGGACAATAGGGTATTTTCGTTGTAAATGTGAACAGTTTATTAGTTTGCATTCAGCAGTATTTCAGGGCAATGCCTATTCTTCTGTAACAAAACAAAAGAGTTTGCTCTGCTTGATCCTTTTCACTTGGATAACATTATCACTATAAACTCAATCTGTTTGATCCTTTGAACGACAATGTAGTTGAAATTAACTATATCCCAATGTTATCTAGTAGTATGAATGCATGAAGTTGATTATTCTGCTTTGTTATTGCCAGTGTTCCTTCTAGCTTGAACTCACTTCCACTGCCGCACCTTGTTCAATTTCCATCAAAATCCTCATTAACCTACTTCCTTATTTTGCATTTTGGTCCTGCACTTTGTTGCTCCCATTGTTTGCCTTTTAGTTTGTTTTACTTGAATAAGCTAGAATATTTAACTTGTATTCCTGCAATTCATTGCATCTACTATGTTTAATGCTGCTTCTGACTTTCTTTTCCATTTCTGGTTGCAGAATGATATGGATTTTTCTCACCGGTCTGGTTCTAGGGGCACAAATACCAAATCGAGCACTGGCCATACCGTGCAGAATTCATTCAATAAATCCAAAGTAAATCAAACTCTGAGGAGGTCCACAAGTCAAAATGATTTTGTACATTTACGAGACAGCGGCTCAGTGAGTACCTCACATCTAGTATTTTTTTTGTGCTGTTGGAAACTATAGATCACTGAAAAAGCCCTGCTATTTATTGATGCAAAGAATGGTTAATCTATTGACTGTTAGCACCTCTGTAAAAAGTTGTACTGCAGTTGGTGCACATCACAATTAATTTATGTTCCAGCGATGTAACACGTAGTATCTCATAGTTTATTTTGACATTGCCATGTGTTACAGGCTGATTTTTTTTTTTTTTTTTGTATTTTCATGTGGTTAAAGTTCAACACTGAATATCTTCATGCTGATTTTCGCAGAGCCATTCTTCACTAACTGACGATGAATCACGGGATGCTCACTCATTTCATAGCAGCGCTCACAGTGGAGCTCAGGCTGTTTATGCCCAGGAGAAGGTAGATTTCACAATATTCTTTCAAATTTCCACAATCAAATTTTAGAAGAGCTAACGTTTTAAATATATTTTATGTTCTCATTCGAGCAAGCAGTCAATTGCAAATGATGGTTCAAATGTGCTGTATGATGTGATGCGTAAAGAAGTGAGGCAAGCCGTTGAAGAAATCAGAACTCAGTTTGAAAAGGTATCTTTTGGCATGCTAAGTTTTCTAGGAACCTTTGGTTATTTTTCTTTTGCTGAATAATTCCTTCAAGTTGTTTATTTTACAAAGGTTTTATTATTAACATAAGTTCAAGGTCTAACCGTGGCCCCTTCACTCCACTGTCTAAAGAATCTTTAGATATTTCACGTTAGTGTTGCTTTATAATTGCACAGAATAGATCTTGATCCCTTGATAACTTATTTTTGGAGCATAGCTCTAGGTGTTTTAGTTTCTGATCTAGACCGTCAGAAAGACTTGAGGTTAATTTCTTGTGTCTCTTGTCGTGGAGTAAATCACATGATGAACTTGTAGCCTTATCTGTTGGTGTATTTTAGAGCCAGACCATGAAAAGTATATCTGTTGAATTGTCATCACTCATCATGCCTTCTGTTTTGTCCATGCCTAAGCTCTTGTCTTGCCCATCTGCTACCTGTAGCAATGCTTTTTATACAATTCTGTCACTTTGATTTTCTTATCTTTGACCACACATTTTCAGGCTGTGACAAAATCTGAACCTTTAGAAAAGGTAAGAAGTGATGATGTCCAACCAACCCAGGTTATTGGTGAGCTCCGTAGGAACTACACTAGCAAATTGGAAGAGGTACGATTTGATGGAATCCAAAAGTTTTTTTCCTTTCTGTGTTTATGCTCAATTCTGTCGATATGTCTTGCAGTCGGAGAAGAGGAAGCAGGAATTACTAGCTCAGTTAGCGGCAGAAGAACAACGTGGTCACGAACTCACAAAAATAGTTAAAGAATTACTGCCTACTACTAAGAAGAACGTTAAACCGGAGAGGCAACCACCACGTAGAAGAGTAAGCTTTCTTGGTCATTTTTTTGTATGTACTTCCTTAAGTTATCAAGAATCTGCAATTCAAATTTTCATGTATCTTTGTTTCAGAGGAGCAATGATAAAGCAAGGGTGTCGAAATGCCTTACTGAAGAGGCTGAGCTGTACTTTGAAGATTTTCTGTCAAATGTTGAAGATACTGATTTTTCATCGTTTGATGGTGAAAGAAGTGACACAAGTTCAAGTAGACGAGATATGGTACATCATGCTATGCCGGAAACTCATGTAGTCCTTCCCAAAGTTGCACCACCTGTTGTCGCAGATGGTGTTGTCCTTCCCTGGTTGCAGTGGGAAACTAGCAACGATCTACATGCCTCCCCAAGCACAACCAAGACACAGGTAGAGATGCTGAACTATTGTTTTTTTTAGGAAATAGTAAATTAATCCATTATTTTCTTATGTTGCACTGCTTGTGTTCGGAATTGCATTTTACACAAAGGGTGAATTGCATGAAAATGGACTAGCTTCTATTCATATATCGTGTATGCTATAGTATAGAATCTTGTTTCAAGTGCCTGATGGAACAACACTTTCAGGACGCAAGCACTGCATACAGCACAAGTAATCACAGCACTAGCAGCCGTGGGAGCTGGAGCCCAGGAGACCATGGCAGCTCAGCTGGCTCCAAAGATGGACTGCTCTCCAGGTTCGACCAGGCTGCGACTCGCCAAAGTAGCTGCCCTGATAACAGCCGGAGCACGTCGTTCCATATGGATGACTATCTACATCTGCGGAGGAGTGAGGATTTCCTCTTCGAGCGATTGAGGCAGAAGCAAAGAATAGACGACGGCGGCCTAACCTTATGCAGGAGATCAACAATAATGTAGATGTGATATGATTCTTCTGCTGGGTGTGGTGGAACATATCTAGTGTGCACAATCGATTAGGTGATTGGGCTATGTTAGGCTAATAAGTGTGTAGATTTAGGACCTGTTTCCTTTGGAGCTAACTTTGCCATAGTGTGCCATAAATTTTTTTTTTGTGTGCCAAAGTTTAGGCGCACAATTTCCTAGCCACACTTTGGCTTGGTAAGAGAATCTTGCCACAGTTATTTAGTGTATGACACATGGAGCATAGTTGTAAAAAATATTTACCTATTGTGTGCCAAACACATGTGGCAAAGCGTTGGCTCACTCTCTGTTCTTTAGTTGACTATGCCTTAACCATATTGGATGCGCAAAGTAGTGGAAAAGTTTCGGAGGAGGCATTTCTGCTCCCGAGCACAGATGCTCTCGTTTTGTGTACCGTCCAGTTTCCATGGGGATAGGTGAAGTGGACAGAGACCCTGTCAGGTACAGTGCGCGGGAACAGCGATGTACGCGTATGATGCGTGCCTGTACGTATCGTTAGGAGGAGACGGCCGTCAGGGCGGCCTGTGCCGTGGACGGGGAAACGGTAAGTTTGTGCCGATGGAACAGATCAGTAGATTTGGTGTACGCCTGGTACAGAAACACATCATTAATTTGGAGAGACGAGCGGTTGGTAAACAGAAATGACCTCTCCCCGTAGGCGATACCGTTCCAGAAGCCGCGGTGGGTGGAGGAGGTGATTTGGGGGTCGACGAGCAGGGCCGGGGAGGCGGAGTTACAGGTCGAACCGTCGATGGATTTCCCTCTAGATCCAGTACCAGGGTATGTTGATTTATAATCCAAAGTTTAATTTCATGTTTTGCTTGCATTTGCTTCCTGTCTCCGATTATGTGGATCTAGTAGAGCTTGATTTCTGGCGTGTGTGCTGCAGTATGGCAGTTTATGAAGGTGCCGGCGAGAACTTCGATCCATTGTATCTGAATAGGGGAGATGTGGTGCAGCTCGTGGATGCGGAAGCATCAGCTGTGGTTGCGGATGTAGTGGCTCCAGCAGAGTCCGCGCTTGGTCTGAAAAGGGGAGCTTCTGAACTTGGAGATGACGCAGAGTCGGCAGGAGGTTCTGATGGGACCGTGAAGGAAGAATCCACTCAATCCGTGGTGAAGCCAGACCCGAAAGCGCCAGGATGGTCTAAAAGGTGTGCATCAGTTGGACTTAATTACCACAGTTTGTATGAACATGCATTTTTTTTGTGACATTTGTGATGGTTACTAGCATTAAGTAGTTACATGTTGTTACTGTGATTCCACAGGCTTAGGGTTGGCAAAGCACCAGCTGAGAGGACACCCTGCGCTAGCAGAATGGGTGCGCTGGAACAGTCTGTGAGGCAATTCGCTGAGAACCCGTCAGAAAATGTGATAAAGGTGGATTTAGGGATGAGTTTTGACTCCCTGAATGAAGCCTACGATTTCTACAATCTGTATTCGTGGGAGAATGGCTTCGGTATCAGATATGGGAAGAGTCGCCTTAATGTCGAGAGGGTGAAGTGTATGCAAGAGATTGTATGTGGATGCTCGGTGAGTACACCTGAACTTGAGTGTGCTTTTGCAATTTTGCAGAAGTGTTGTTCAGTCGCTCCCGTTGCTGACATTCTGTGTTCATGCAGGGGAAGCCTGAGAAGGAGCACACCAGGTCGTGCAGGTGTGAGTGCCCAGCTCTCGTGCGTTTGCTTCGAACGGCTGATAGTGGGTGGTTCATTGCAGAGCACCGGGTATCTCACAACCACTCTTTATCTTTAACGTGTGGAGAGAAAGTACACTGGCCATCGCACAAACACATCGATGTGTACACAAAGAATCTAGTTAAGCAACTAAGGGAGAATAACATAGACATTGGCAAGGTTTATGCAATAGTAGGAAGTTTCTTTGGTAGCATGGAGAATGTTCCTTTCACGAAGAAAGCTCTGAAGACACTATGTGGTAGGATTAGTCGTGATCAGGCGGATGATGACATACAGAAAACCATGAAAGTTTTCTCTGAGATAGCTCTGAAGGATCCTGACTTCACATTCCGAGTGCAAACAGACAGTGAGAGTCGAATAAAAAATCTAATGTGGGCGACAGGAGGTGGGCGGGCGCAGTATAAATATTTTGGGGACGTCCTGACATTTGACACTACCTACAAAACTAATTTGTATGATATGCCATTTGGTCTGTTTGTTGGAGTAAATAACCACTTCCAGAGTATTATATTGGCTGGTGTGATGGTTCGTGATGAGCAGGTGGAGAGCTTTGAGTGGGTGTTTAGAGAGTTTGTAGACATGATGGGAGGGCATGCGCCGCGCACTATTTTGACAGGTAACTACATCACTCTCCATTGATCAGTTCTGTGTTTGTTCAAAAAAAATCCCTGTCACTGAAAATGCTAAAAGTGTCTATGCCTATTGATGTCGCAGATCAATGCAGAGCGATGGAACTGGCGATTAGTAAAGTACTGCCAAACACAGCACACAGGTGGTGTAAATGGCATGTGCTGAAGAAGGCGAAGGAGTGCCTTGGTCCGCTGTACACGAAGAGGAGTGAATTCAGGCCAGAATTCCACAAGGTGGTAAACCATATGATCACAGCTGAGGAGTTTGAGTGTGCTTGGCAGAAGTTGGTTGAGAAGTACAACCTTAGGAACCATCCGTACATGACTCAACTGTTTGAGATCAGGGAGAAATGGGCTAGCCCATATTTCAGAGGAATTTTCTGCGCTAAGATGACTAGCACGCAACGAAGTGAGAGCGCGAACCATGTGCTGAAGACATATGTTCCCCCGTCATGCCCAATGCACATGTTTGTGAGGCATTACATGAGGATGCAGTTTGACAGAGATTCGGCAGAGTGTGCAGAGGAGAAAAGGACACGACTGGTTAGTTAGTTTGTTCATGCTGGTTTCTGTTTCCATTATGAATATGCTTGAAAATGTGGTGTATGTATGGTTATTTACATCTGAGCGCTATATGGTTTTATTCGCAGGCACGGCCGCTGTTGCGAGTAAATAGAGCTTTCGAGAGACATGCAAGCAAAATCTACACCAGGGCAATGTTTGAGAAATTTGGCGAGATCCTATACGAGGCAGGGTACTATGAAGTTGAGGTGGTAGATAATGGCAAGGTCTATATTGCGAAGAATATTCAGGCTGACAAAAGGGAGCTGTGGATGAAAGTGCGATTCAAAGTAACTGTGGCGGAAAACCGAGAAGCATTCGAGTGTGAATGTGGACAATTTGAACACATGGGCCTGTTGTGCTGCCATATACTAAAGGTACTGCTGCTGTTATCCTTGTTTGATATGTTGATTAAAACTTGTGAACGACTGTGCTAGTACGATCATAAATGGAATGGTGCAGGTCATGGATCACTTGGACGCGAAGGAAATTCCGGAGCGGCACATAGTTAAGAGATGGACAAGGGATGCAAGGGATGTACTGCCGGATCACCTTGCACATTACCAGCGGGACCAGCTCTCGAAGGGAGCGTTCACGTTCCGTCATTCTAACCTATACATGCAGGCGATGCAGATTGTGAGGATGGGTGACACCAATGTGGAAGCTTATGAAAAGTTGACCCAGCTGTTTAAGGATGTGGTTGTAGCAATGCAACCATACACGGAAAAACCGGACGGGATGGGTCTGGAAGAGCAGTTGAAGGGTAATGAAAAGCAAGGGCAGGCGCTGTCATGTAACAAAGATAATAGAGTGACACAATCGGAGAACGGTGTTGGTGCGTTGAAGGCACCACCAAAGAAGCGTCCAGCCGGAAGGCCAAGCAATAGCAGAGACAAGAGTCCTTACAAAGGGGTTAGCAAGAGGACACGGTTCTGTACAATTTGCAAGAGGCCTGGGCACAAGAGCACAACCTGCCCTGATAGGGGGGACCTGCCGAAGAAGCCTCGCCGGCCTGGTCGGTGCACGATTTGTGGAGTTGAAGGGCACCGGGAAGATACTTGCATAAAGCACCGGGCGCTAGAAATGTGCTGAAATTTTAGATGCATGTGATGGTGCTAGTTGTAATTGTGTGAATGTATTGAGGATTAGTTGAATGAGTAGGAGGTACTGTAGTGTTTGTTTTACGGACAACAGTTTTATTAGAAGTTGTTAAAACTTGAGTGTGATTAGCCTCTGTAATTGCCGGCACTATTATTTATACATTTAAGCAGTTTTGTTGGTTGTAGTGCTTTCAGTCCTAAGAGTTGAGCAATCATTTTTCAGAGGTGAGCATGCAGCTGATGGAGCAATGAAACTGGTAATTTTTGAACCAGAATTCGGGGTTTGGTTTTTGTTTGGATACGAACTATGGGCAGTGCCAGCAGTGAAAGATGTGAGTGTGAGTTTTGAATTTGTTTTGGTGACAGGGAAGTGGTTTCCAGAAAATTCAATGTGGTGGAACTGTGTGTGCAGCTTACCAGGAGTGGTTGGACACATGTCCAACAGTTTGGACAGTGCGTGTGCTTGGATTCAAAATTGAAAAGTGAGCGTGGTTGGATTCAAAATTTGAACAGGCATACTTGTGAAGGAGACACTGGAGGTATTTAAGGAGGACATAACACCTGAAGCCGAAGCAGAGAGTAGTGTGCTTTCGTACACGCAGTAGAGGAAGCTCAGCATAGCAGAAGAGAAAAGGGTCCGGAGGATGGCGCCTGCTGCGAGCTCGCTGTGCACGCATGAGTGCCTGGTTGCCGGGGTAAGTGGCTGATCGTGAGCTACAACAGTTGATTTGGTAGTGCAAACCTTTTGCCCTTCAAAGGTTGCTAATTTCTCTGGCTCCGTCGTTGATTGCAGGGTGGGAGCGATAAGAGGGGACCTGCTCGTAGCGTTTCTGTTCATGGAGATAAAGAAGAAAGTCCGTTCCCGGGTGGCAGTAAGGTGGCTGATGTGGATGTACCTGACTTGAAAGGGAAAAGTGCAGTGGCTGGAGTGATGGTTGCTTGTAAGGTTAGTGGCCATAGATCCTCTTCCCTTAGATCTATTGCTTCACTTAGGGGAGCAGAAAAAAATAACTAATTTTGTTTGCGGTTCTCTACAGGGTGCTGACGATGAAGCTGCATAGGAGAAACCTGATTTGGCCGAGGGTTTCGGTGAGCACGACCCGCTTGCTGATTCTACAGATGAAGAAGAGTGGCTGGAGTTTGAAGAAGGAGACGAATCTGGTGTGTTTGACAGTGGCTGCAACTGCGATGAGGAAGATGATGTCACCAGCCCACCGGAGAAGAAGCTCCGCGTTGAGTAGTCAACGATGGCAAGACGGTGGGTCCGTTTGAAATTATCTGTTGTAGTAAGCTTTGTCGAGTTGGTTAGGTGTGTGTTAGTTGTAGTAAATTCTGCGTGGACAAAAGCAGATGGAGTTGTAAAGCATGGTAGGGGTGTGGAAGTCAACATAGAACTAGTTGACTATGTTTATGTAGTAGTGATGCTTAATTAATCTAGATGCTTCGTACTGTGTGGACATGTTTTTATATGTTGCACGTGTGGTGGTGACAAATGATTACTGTAGACAAAACAGTAGTTAGATCATCAGTGGACCAGGCTCGATCGGGAGTGGGCACCAGGAAAGTACTTCTTTAATGAGCCTTTATGCGCGGGGATCGCGCGACATCCCTTTTTTTTGGCATGATGTTGTACTTTGGCTGGTACCAGATTCGATCCTTGCCACATGCAGAAGTAAATCTATGTCGTCATTGGTCCCAAAATGGCTCCTTTCCGGTGCGGAGCATGGAGAAAGCACTGGATCCAAAGTACGTGTTGTAGCATGACAGTGGATCGGAACTTTCTTGTTGTGTCCGGTCGGAAAATCCCGTGTAGGTGCTCTTGCTGACATTTGTTATTTTGGAATCTATTTTCCAGGAGCATGAAGGGTATTCGAATGAAAGTTGAAAATGTGTGTGAGCTATGTAATTTCATCGTGTTGAACTGACTAAGCTGGAACTGCTTTGCTGATACAGTTGTAGAAACGTAGGTTTGACCGTGTGGCCGTGGGTTGGAGCGTGCAGTGTGCTCGGAAAGGTTGGGGGACAGGTCCGGGCGGGAAAAAGCCCGCCATTTTACTTCCAACTTCTAGCAGAATATTCGATTTGGAACCATTAAAACAGCTAGCGAAGCAAAAAAGAAATGATAATGCGAACAGTGAACGCACAGTGCAAAGGAGGTAGCTGGTGCTTATTTACTCCGTCCCCCTTCCTCTCAAGAGCTCACATCGCCTCACTCCGCGCCGGCCACTAACAAGAAAGCTAGGGTTTCGGACCTGGAGGAAGAAGAAGCAGGGCCGAGGAGCTCCGGCAAGCGTCGGTGAGTTGTCCATCCCTCTATCCCTGCTACATCCGTGCATTGGATTGCGCATGCGAGTAGATCTTGCATATTCCAAGCGTATGGTCGTGTACTCATACATTCCTACCCCCAACCTTGGATTTTGTCAGGTGGCTGAGCGGCAATGGCGCGGCCGCCGTCGGCGACGCCGAACCGGGGAAGCTCGAATCGAAAGGAGCAGGCGGAGGGTAGCGGATCTGGAGCTGGAAAGCAGAGGACGCCGGCACACATCGATGGTGGCGTGGCCGAGATGGAGGAAGCGTTCGCCCGCTGCTCCTTCCGTAGTGGCTTCTCGGTGGCCGGAATACTTGGGATCGGTAGCCACATGTACAGGCATGTGAAGAGCACAGGGCTTGGAGCCCTACTAACCCTGAGGTACTCCGGCACGGTTGATCGGAAGTTTTATGCCGTTCTGCTCAACAAAGTTGAGCCAACGAGCATGACGCTACGGTTCCGTGACGGCGAACTTAGGAAGCTCACATGCGCTGATGTCTCTCGGGTCCTAGGGTTGGTTTCCGGTAGTAGGACCATTCCAATCAGGCCACCACGGCACCGCGCTCGAGTGGTAGAGCGGGTGCAGGAGCTCCTTGGGTTGGACGTGAGCAAGTCAGCTGCCATCACGGTGGATGACTTGAAGAAAGTACTGCAGATCTGCGGCGTAGGGAAGCTGCCGAAGAAGCAAGAGGAAGCAGTTAAGGTGGCGTACACTCTGCTTGTGTGCGCGACCTTTCTAGCTCCAAGGCAAACAACAGCTACGGTGCCTGAAGAGCTGCTGTCCTGCGTGCTCGTACCAAGCCGCATTGGTCAGTACAATTGGGGGCAATACGTCCTAGATCTGATAAAAGCAGAAGCAGAAAAGTTGCAAGTAGGTGTGGCAGATGAAGTTAAGATACTGGTGCTTGGAGGGTGCAGCCTGTTCCTTCAGGTATTTTGTTAATGGCCATGAATATCTCGTACAGTCCGTCGGTTGTGTTGTGTATGAGTGTTTAGGAAACATTAACTTTTGATTGTTCTGGACGCAGATGGTTTACCTCGACTGGGTGGATTTCGGCAAGTTGGGTGTCTTGCACAGTTTCGTGCCTCGAATTGGTTTCTACACAGCCGAGAAAGTAAAAGAACTAATCAAAATAGATGGTGATAAACGCAGATCCTTCAAGGTAATGGTTAATTATTTTTCTGGCTGGCAAATTGGTGTGGTAATTAGTAATGGCGAAAATCTGACTGGGAATATACTTTTGCAGACAAAGTCAGAAATGTACTTGAAGGGAGCAAAGCAGATATGGCACCCACTCTTGGAGTCACCGACTGCAATATTAGACAGGGTGGAGGTATGAAAAAAAGATCCTGCTGTAAGATAGAATTAGCACATGTAGTGCCTTAACGTGTTTATCAAATTGTGATAGTACATTTAGGAAAAATCTAAAGTCTTCATGAGTGTATGAGTGCCCAGGGGCAAGTCATATGTCTTGCTAATCAGCATTTACATAAATAGTGTGAAGGTCGTTGCAGAAAGCACGTGAACAAAAGTTCTTCTAGTTTCTTGTAGCACCTGCGGTAGAAGTGATTTAGCAGTACAACTTAGTTGTGTTATTGCAAAAATGCTCATGGAATTATAACAGTACAGTTAAAATTAAATGGAAAGGTTCATTTACTGTATAAGTGCATGGGTCCAGGCATATGTGAAGCTCTTTGCTGTAACATTAGGAAAAAAAGTTATGAATTTTTGTAGCATGTGCAAACAGTGAAAGGGTAGTGAAAGTACTTTAGCAGCTGAAATTAATTGTTGGTAATTGATTTGTGGGCAGGTGAAGGGGAAAGTTACAGCAGTGGTGAAGGAGGATGTGATGAGCATGGTGAGAGATGCAGTGGTTAGATATGCTTCTGCTGCTTCTAGCCTGCCAGCCGGGCATGGTATGGAAGAACAAACGGAGGTTGTGGACAATTTGTTTGCAAGCTTGGCGCCTGATCAGGCGTGCATTGTTGATAAGTTCGTTAACCTGCTGCTGCCTGAAAGTGAAGATGCAGTGGAAATTGCATCTGAAGGTACGTGTAAGTAAAATAAATGATGGGTACAAAACCAATATATCTCTGATGCAGTCTAAATTCATTGTATTATTGTAAAAATTGTGTAGGTGTGGGACGGGACATGAGGAGGACTGCAGGGACCCTGCAGATCAGGGAAAATGTTGTGCAAGATGAACCTGGTGAGAGCGCTGAAAAATATATTACGAATAGTCTGTGTTAAATTTAGAGAAATGAGTTGGGTAATCATGAAACAGCGGCAGGTCGTGTGCGGGCACCAGTCAGAGCCGAAGCTGTGCAGGGAAGACTTGACGACCGGGGGAAAAGGCCAATGGTTCAGGAACCGGACACAGATTCTTCGGATGAAGATGAAAGCATGCTCCAGCGAGATGCTCGTTTAGCAAGACGACTTCAAGCGGAAGAGATTAAACAAGGTTAGCTGCTGAGGACTCAGAATTTGATTTGTCAAATTTGTTTTGGTTCATACAAGGTAGTGGGAAAAACTTGATGTGACATTCCGTAACTGATACTACGACAGCTGGAATTACTGCCGGGGTTCCTGTGGCTGCTGGCATCGGAGTTCCGAAGTTGGCAGGTACACAGCAGTGGCTGTAGGTTGTTAATATGTTGTGCCATTGTGAACCTTTTTGAACACTGATTTGAACTGGATTTTTTGATTTGTGTTGTGTGTGCAGGTGCTGCAGCGAATTGCAGTGAGCAAAGGCAGTGGAGCGTAATCAGCAGTGGTCAGCAGCAGATAGTTGGACAAACAGAACCAGAGCAGCAGGGGGGAATATCTGAGGAGGAAGAAGGTGTAACCGAGGATGACATAATGTCGAACTTTGAGCTACCACCAGAGATTGCTGATGATGGAACCCATACGGTGCTGGCACAAGTGGCAAATGACATGGTGAATTGTCGTCGTGGTGAACGAGCAGATGCCATAGGATGGCTTAAGTTGGGGCCGAATGGACGTATGAGGATTCGGGGGAGGGTTTGCGATTGGATGGGAAGAACTTCCGGATGCTTTCCTCAAGAACACAACCAAAGGTCGGTACACAAGAAGAGAGACAAGAGGAAGAACTCTTTACTAGATCGCTAGCTTCATTGATCTCAACATGGTTACAAGTTCTTGTTCACTGAGCTCTCTGTGGTCTCGCGCTCGTAGGAGCGGTACCCCTCTCCTTATATAGGGGAGAGGGTGGCTTACACTGGAAGAAACCCTAAGGGCATCTTTGACTAGACAAACTACTTTACAAAGCTACTTTAATCATAGATGACACCGGAGTCCTCTTTAATCAGGGGCGCTGACGTCCTCCGGCTTCTTTGACCGTCATCCTTCTCTTTACCGTCAGCCCTTCGTCTAAAGTTACTTTGCTTAGCTCATCTTTGTCTTCTAGCTCTGGGAGAATCTTTGACCAGTCCTGCCGACGAGGCTCTCCTTTCCGGTATCTTCTTTACCGGGTTCCGGCATACCCCTTGGGGATACCGGCCTAACTTTGCTTTCCCAAATTCCTACCGGGCTTCCGGTAAGAACATTAAACCGGTATCTCGATGGCTCAAACCATCCGGTTTGGCATGCCTTTGGCATACCGGGGTCATCCCCCAACATTAGTCCCCGAAGGCTGGTATAGTCCGGCGGATTCTATCCAACGAGACCATGCCGAGATTCTTACGTCTTTGGATACCGGTTTAATTACTCATGTCTTGAGCTTAGTTCCGGCACCTTTACCATTGTTCTTTCTCTTCTCTTTGCAAGGCTCGTTCCGGCATCTCTCTTTTCCGGTATCATGTGTCTTTACTCCTTCCTCGGCGAAGTCGAGAATATCTTGGGCCCCGCGCCTGACAGAGACATGCGCACTGTGACTGTCGCGCCAGTGTCAGTTGTCACTTCGTTTCGACTCCCGCGCGCCCATTTAATGCAACGCAGCGGATCCCACTACCTCTTCGGGATCCTGTGTGCGCCTCCGTGTGGCTCCCCATTTTCTCGCGTGTATTCCCTCGCCACGTGGCGGCCCAAGGCGCGAACCGTCGCGGGCCGCGAGGCGAACCGCCGCGGCCCAGCGGTTTCCTGCCCACCTTCTCTCTCCTTTATAAACACAACCGCCCCTTCTTCTTCATCTTCTTCGCATTCTCCTCCTTCGCGCACAGAGCTCCACGCCTTTGCGCCTCCGCCGCTCTCCGTCCGCCGTCGCTCGTTCAAGCTCCGGCGCCCGGCGAACTCACGCCGTGCCTCCGCCGGACTCCGCTGTGCGGAGATCTTTGGCAGCAACTTCATTGCTCCCGCCGCATTTGTGCTTCTTCGCGAGCTTCTCCGCCTCGCCGTCGACGGTGCTCCCCGGCGACCGCAGGTCCGCTCCGCCGCCAGCAAACACTTCCTTCAGCGACTCCGCCGCTTAAGGTTGGTACCAATCTCGTTTCACTCGTCCTCTGCTTGCTTTCCAGATCTTGGGTCTTTAGTGTTCTTATTTCCTCTTTTTCTTTGGTTTTCTTCTTACTCGTAGATCTTCACGCGGGGTCCAAGTCGGGGATTCTTGTTTTTTCGCCTCCCCTTGCAATGTCCGACGAGGAATCCTCCTCTCGCATCTTCTTCTTCCCTTTCTCTCAAGCGCC
Source organism: Lolium rigidum (assembly GCF_022539505.1). NCBI lineage: Eukaryota > Viridiplantae > Streptophyta > Magnoliopsida > Poales > Poaceae > Lolium > Lolium rigidum. Next base: position 290,280,160 of record NC_061508.1, read on the forward strand.
GTAGACCATCTCCCGGTGAATCCACGGCTTCGGATCCGATGGAGACCGATTCGGCAATCGGCGGGAATCCGGTAGCCATCAAGAGTCCGGTGGCCACCTAGAATCCGGTAGCTTTAGCCAAGCTTCCGGTAGCCCAACCTCTAGCAGCTCCGGCCAATCTTCGGCGAGGAGCCTTCCCCAATCACCCGCGGAGCTCGGATGGGTTCCGGTGTTACCGAGTTCGAGATCGATTGGTTATACCGGTCTCGACGGATTCCGGAAGGAGTTTCTTGCCGGATTCCGGACGGCGAAATCGAACCGGACCCCGAGCCCGATGAATATGTTGTTTTCCTCGCTCACTTTGAGCGCGGCTTCGGCCTTCCTGCCTCCCCTTTCTTCCGTGAGTTTTTAGATTTCTACAAACTCCAACCTCACCATCTTCTGGCAACGCCATCTTCTACCTCTCTTGCTACGCCACCTTCATGGAGGCCTACATCGGCATTCGTCCCACTCGCGAGACGTTTGCCCGCTTCTTTGCTCTTCGGATCAATTCCGTTCGGGGCAAGGATATTCCTAAACCCAAGCCCCCGTTCGGTGCGGGTCTTGCATTATCGGCTCCCGTCAAGGGAGCCCCTTTTTAAGTTTTCCGGCCTCGAATCTTGCCGGTTGTGGCAAGGGACTTTCTTCTACGTGAAGAACAGCGGCCGCGCCGATCTCATCGATCTTCCTCCCTTCGAAGCGGGGCCCCCAGCAGGACCAAGCTGGAGCTACAACCCGAAGTCGATCACGGCCGAAACCAGCCGGGTGGTACGCTTCTTGACCTCTTTGAAGAAGGAGACCAAGATCTGCTCGGATGATATCATCCGCACTTTTATTTCGCGCGGGTGCTTCCTCTAAAGCGCCGCGCACATAGGATGAGCGAGATGTACGGCCCGGGCGATCCTACCAAGATCACGAGCCGTCCTCTTAGCAAAAGGGATGTTGTTCGCAAGGCTAAGCAGATTTGCCAAACTGCTATGCCATCTGATTGGGAATGGGGCCTCCTTCCCCTCAGCACTGATAACCCTCCGACCCAAGAAGTAAGGGATTATGCGACTGGGGTTGTTTTTGGCCGGTAGCTTTCTGCTCTTGCTAATCTTACTTTTTCTTGTTTCAGGCCAAGGACCGCTTCCCCCTTATTGAAGCAGAGCGGCGTGGACCTTGCCAGCCTCGCGCCCTTGACTCCTTTGACCCGGATCCCTACATTTTCTGGAAGGATTTGAAGATGGGCAAGACTCCGGCAGCGCACCTTGGTCGGTCTCCGCCGAAGCCAACCGGGTCTGCTGACGACTTGACCACGCTTGAGGTATTTTCTTCTCCGGTTTCTTTTACCTTCCGTTATCGCTTTCCTGTGAATTGCTTCTTAGCCAAACTTGATTCATAGATCCATGAGCGCGTGCCGCCCCTGCGCGCCGAGGCCGGCTCCGAGTTCGTGGACAAGCTCATGGCCCAGGGCCAAAAGAACAAGCAGCCGGCATCTGATGCCGGTGCCAGCCAGGCCCGTCCCTCCAAGCGCTTCCGGACCGAGCCCCTGGGGAGAAGCAGGTGGGCATGCGTCGCTACGGGCGCAAAGCGATGCCAACCTCTTCCGGGTAAGTTACTCATTTTCCGGCTTGCCTCTTTTTCGCCAAGTTCTTTTTCCGGTTTCCCTTTTCCAACCGTCTTTCTTTCTTTTTCTCAGCCCTGCGCTCAAGCTTGGCCCAAGACAATCGGGCTCTGAAGACTCCGCAAGGACTTCAACCCCTCCTCCTCGCTCAAGCCCGGCACCATCTGGTGCCGGCAATATCTCTGCCTCCCTTTCGGGGGGCACAACAAATTCGGGGCGTGCGGCCCCTTCATCATCAGATCACCGCACGGAGGAGGATCCTTCCTTCCCTCCGAGACACCGGGACACCGGCGCCAGCAACATCGGCGCCGGAGAAGAAGAAGCTGTCGGGCGGGCGGAGCCTCCTGCTCCTCCCGTCCTTGAAAAGACAACTTCCGCGCCGGAATCTTCCGCGCCGGAAGGCTCCAACACGGGTGATGCGCCCAGCGCTCCCCAGTCTCCACGCACCCTCCTGATGCCGCCGCCAGGTGCTCCGCGCGCCAAACCCCTCGGGGCCGCTCCTAGCGCGCCGCCGCCCAAGCCCTCCAAGCTCATCAAAGGGAAGGCGACGGCCTCCAGCGCCCCTTCCGGCGGCCAGCAGCCCTTGGTGCTGCACGTCGCCAAGGCCGCCAAAGATGCCGCCACGAAGGCCACCGGCCTCCTTGGCCGCATCACAGAGTTCAAGCGCCAAGGCCGAGACCTGGGGCACCTTCTGCCCTATGCCCAAAAGTGGAACGCCGCGGACATGACTCCGGCGACCCGCGGCCTAGGCAAGGACAGGCTGCCGGCACCTGACCCTGTCGGGGACCGGTCTTCCGAGGAGCACTTTATGCGGCTTCGCAGCGCCGTTAAAGAGCTCGACAGCGCGTGGTACGACTCCACGAACAATCTGATGGTATGTTTTGCTAACTTGTCTCAATCTTTACCGGTTTCTTCGTTTCCGGCTTTGTTTTATCTTTTCTTTGGTTTCATGCCGGTTTCTCTCTTGTCTATCTTCCCGGTCCCCGAGTTTTGTGGTGAGAGCGCAGCTCTTAGTGCAAAACTTAACTTAAAAATTTAGCGTGAAACCGGCACTGCCAGTCCCCGAGTTTCGGGTTAAATACCTTCTTCTTAGCACACAATTTAACTTGAAAACTTAGCGCAAAACCGGCACTGCCAGTCCCCGAGTTTCGGGTTAAGAACCTTGTTCTTAGCGCAAAACTTGGCTTAAATACTTAGCGCAAAACCAGCACTGCCAGTCCCCGAGTTTCGGGTTAAGAACCTTGTTCTTAGCGCAAAACTTAGCTTAAAAACTTAGCGCAAAACCGGCACTTGCCGATCCCGAGTTTCGGGTTAAGAACCTTGTTCTTAGCGCAAAACTTAACTTAAAATCTTCTTTTTCTTGAACAGCTCACGGCTGACGCTCGGAAGGCTCTCTTCGAGGAGCTTTTATGGGAGCATCGGGAGCTCGCTGAGGCACACGACAAGTGCCAAGGTAAATTTTTGTTTTGCCGGCATCTTCCTTACCGGAAACCTTTCCCTCCTAACATTCGCAATGTCTGCTTAACAGTGATCCCGGAAGCTTCCATTGATGCTCTTAAGGAGCAGCTCGCCACCGCCCAACGTACGATTCTCTCCTTTTTCCTTTAAACTTGGTTTCTTTTTCATTTTTACTAGTATAACCTTGTTAACACTTTCTTTTCCGGTTACAGGGGAGAAGGACCAGCTCATCCGGCAGCATAAGGAGGAGCTGGACGCCCTCAAGGCCAGCCACCGGGAACTCAAGACCCAGCTCATCCAACTGGGTCTTGACCATGCCAAGGCCCTCGAAGCCGCTGAAGCTGATGCAGCGGCCAAGATGGAGGAGGCTACGGAGGGCGCCGGTAACGCCAACGTGGTGCTGCTTGGCTGAGGCTGGAGGAGGCGGCCAAGGGCCGGAAGGGTGCCGAGGAGAAGGCCGCGCGGCTGGAGGAGGAGCATAAGGAATGCGATCAGTTGATCCTGCAGACCGACACCCTCGCCCACCGTAAGTTCTTTTATTTTACACTTTGACTACTGCATATGAGCCTTTTTTCCTCCGACCCCATTTTCTTTCCGTTATCTTTCCTTCCGGTCTTTTTTTCTTCCGGACTCTTTTCCTTCCGGTCTCTTTTCTTTC
>NC_061508.1:290283999-290433556 GCF_022539505.1 Lolium rigidum
CATTTGTATCCATCGGCTGAAACCGCATTCCCGTTATCTCATGTTCCCGCTTAGAACTAGGGCTAACCTACGTGAAATTTATGTCTTCCCATCACCTCAAAAGTAGCACTTCTAGCAGACGCGGAGCGGTTCCTTACTGATGGCGGACCTGCAACATCAACCATGTGTAGTCATGTTAAAGTTGTGCAGTCAAATACATGTATTTGTATAAATTTATAATTATTTTTACACATTTTAAGCTTGTATCGCCAAGAAACTGTGTAGTCAAGTGACTACACAGCCTTAGTGTGGCTCCGCCACTGTTCCTTACACGAGAGAAAGTCGTCTCGTCTTCGCACCGGCGACACGTTTCTAGCGCCTCTCCTCCCCGACGGCCCCGGTCGTCCGTGGGTGGGTGGGTCGCCGGAGACCGCGTCCGCCCGTGGTGTAGGTAGGTTCTTGTACCTAGGTTTCAACCATCCATCTCTTCGGCTCCGCGGTGGTGATGGTGGTGGTAAATAAATCTCCTCCGAGTTCCGGCTCCGGCGAGATCACCGACGGATTTGGAAGGGCGGGTCCGCTTCGCATGGTTTCATCTCGCTTCTCGGCGTGCAAGTTATATGTCCAAGCAATGGCGATGAGGTAGTGGCGCCCGCCGCTACTCGTTCTTGTGTTCTCCCCGTCCCGCTCCAAAGACCGGCGGTGCTCACTTAGCCATCGCGCGCATGCGGGAAGATTTGTGTTGGGGTGGTGTCCGGCCGTTGTCGCGTCGTGCGGCGCCGTCGGCGTACAAGTGAAGAAGAAAGTCCAGGATCCGGGATTGCGGTGTGATGGTGGTGGATTCGGTGCTCGCCACGACGACGTAAGTGGCAGGCGACAGGTCTAGGATGGGAGGAGCACGGGGACGTTCCCCGGTCGGCATGCCACAACGACAATAGCTTCGCCGACGGTAAGTCTCTTCATCGGCTCACAAAGCCCTTCGGGGTGATGGTGCTTTCTCTCCTCTGGCGACGACAAGTGGCGGTGATGGCGATTGCGGATATCCCAAAGGACTTCAATATAGTAGTATTTTCTGGGGGAATATTAGGCAAAAGTTTTTGGTTCCTCTTTTCTCGGCCTTTTACTTGTTTCCCGTGTGGGTCGTGTTGTAACATGACATATGTTTAATATATGTGCGGTAAACTTCAAAAAAAAATAGCACTTCGGCTCCAAAATCAAATATGCATGAAACTACATACCACCACCATTCCAATAAATAATTGTTTTATTTTTCTAAGAAGTTAAGCTAGTAGACTTTGACCAAATTTTCCGAATAAACTATTAACATGTACAATACAAAATCAATATTGTTATATGCATCATGAAATATATTTTCTTATGAGATATATATCATATATATAACATGTACAAGACAAAATCAATATCGTTAGATGCATCAGGTAATGTATTTTCTTATGATATCTATATCATACTAGTAAACATGCACGTGCAACGCACGTCTGCATTTATCACACATCACAAACAATGGTTTGTGCCTGTCCATTTATTTGATTTTTCTGTGTGCTTTTTAGGCGGCTATCAAGCCTAAAAAAAATGAGATTCTTGTTCGTAGAATCTTGACAAAGAAATTAACAGGTTGCTTTCTCGATGATGCTCTAAATAAGAAGGTTACATATATGCCACTCCAGTGTAATGTGCAACAATCTTTATAAATGGCTAGAAAAATGATGTTCATATTTAAATACTGATATATGTCGATATAGGTTTGATTTGTGATTTTCCAGTAAATGGAATCATTGTAATTTCTTACATCGCAAACAATAAAATCTTAGATAGATATAATGGATATCTTGAAGTTATGACCAACTGCTTCATATAGAAATGCATATCCATGTAGCAAACGTTGATGTAAATCATTAAATAGCCCTTTTCTGAATTACCACAACATGCATGATGCACTCATCCATTTTATGACAGCCAATTACTTTCTAAGAACTCAAACATTTATGTTCACAATGAACAAACAAAATATTTTATCTCAAAACAAACAGTGTTGTCTACAATCTGCAAATATATATCATATATTTACTCACATAACATTCACATACAGTTTTTGGACTGGCCGATCAAATTTGTTTACAGTAATTGATCACATGTTTGTAATGCTTCCGAGAAACACATGATAAGAGCCTATATAGACAATTCTTATTCAAATTGGTCACACAAGACATGATTGGTCTTGCGCTGATTTGAACAATTGCTTCTGAGACAAATAATTGTGCATTGATTTGAGTACAAACTTTCGACAACAGAGTACTCCACCATTTGTTACCATATCCATTAGGCTAAACAGGAGGTCACAAGTGGCATAAAACATCACTTACTCTCATTTGATATAACACTTTGTGTATGTATCTTCGGTAAATTATTACCACTATCCTGCACTTGCAAGAGATAAGATTCATGGTAAATGAACATATATAATCTTAGGGCTTCAAAAAATAAACAACTTCCTGGACTAAACGTTGAAAGGTAAGAGAACAAACCTACGACAATTAATCATGCAGAGTAGATGATATCAGGAACTTTCCAAACCTCAATGGCACAGATAAAATCAGGTGAGATACTTTGCGTTCACTGCATATCCAATACTCTCAAAGTTGAAGTTGAAATGACTAACTGAAATAGAGAAATAAGGCATAACTATTATATAAGAACCTGAGACCTGAATTTCTGCTTGAAGCAGAATGATACTATAAGTCTGAAACCTGAATCAATATATACATAATCAAGCCTCAAATTATGCACATGGGGCAGTTGAGTAGAAGAGATGCGTGAAGACAAGAAGTGGTACGTACTGCAGGCAAAAATGATTTAAATGTTAGTCAAAACCGAATTGTACATACTGCAGGCAAAATTTAGGCAACCACAAAGCTCTCCAATCCGCTAATAGTGGAGGTTAGGCGGATTTTAATTTCTCAGGTAGTTCACATGGAAGAGGAACTGAAAACAAAAACACATGACATAATTACCTATAACATGCAGGTGTAATCCAAGCTTATCCTTGTCATTAGCGATTCCCTGAAACTGTGAAATTTCTTAGGATGTGCTACCTAGTCAGTCGACAATAGAAACCAGACTATAAATTATTATTTTAAAAAGAACAATTGCAGATAAAACATACAATATATACACTCACCGAGACTGAAATCTGCAGTTGGATCACACTTGTCATGGGAAACATAATGCCTCACGTAATCTCTGGAATGAGCATTACTAAATGAAAATCTACAAATATCAGTTGCATGGAGTCTTTATCTTCTAAACCATGGATAACTCTGCAGTGTTAAGGTAACCAATAACATCATCTGAATCATATCATCAACTTGCATAATCTGAGTTTATCCTTTACAAAACATAAATATCATCAGACCTGTACCAAACACAAAATCGCATGCTAAGAAATTTAATACGCCCGTGTTTGCCATCTCCGATTCATACTCTCCGATACCTGTGCGCTTTGTAGGACAGCAACAGCCGCCTCCGGCACTCATTCTTGCATGCCCCGTGGAGGCGTAGACAACCTAGCGTATTGAGAGTTTGAGACAAAAGAAAGAAAATTATTGTGAGAAAAATGTAAGGATTACTACTCCATTGTGAGGTCTGGGAGGATGTTCTCATGGCAGCCTGTCTTAGAGGCTGAAGTGCGCAAAGAAGATCACAAGACACAGACCTGGTGGTAAAATAAATCTCTGTCAGGTACCTCCTCCCTTTCAGATTACATTAAAAAATAAACAGGAGGTACAGGATTTCATGTTACAGCAAGATAATGTTAAAACAAATTTGTGCTGTTGTTTTTTAGATGGTTGGGTGAGCCGGTGATATGAGGCGATGTAGAATTTAGCTCGAGGTCACTACCGTCTTCCAAATAGTACTACAAACAGAAACATGATCAAATGAAGCAGGAGCTTTTCATGGAAGCATATCAAGTTTCAGCTTTCAATGGTCAAACAGTACTAAGAAATTACCAGTTTAAAAGTTCAAATGGGTGAAGAAAAGGGAATGAGTTGAGAATCATAGCAGGCTGCATATTTTCATTGAAGCACACGCCTAGACTAATCTTTGTGTAATCATCTTAGCGGTATGTCCTACAATAGCTCCACTGGCTGAAGATCACAAAATTAATACGGACAAAAGCACATGAGAGGATGGAGGAACACGTACCCATAAGCAAAATCAACCCACTCCAGAGCTCTTCGCTGCCATGGCCGATGAACCCCTCTTGATGTAGCAGTGGAGCAGATCGAGCGAGAAAATTTGGACTGTGAAGGTGATAGACCACCACTTCTTCTCAGTCGTCAGTGCTAGCCAATCAATTATCTCCTTCCCAAGTCTATCACTTCTCCGTCTCCAGAGAACATAAGGATGGTCTGCAAATATATTTTTTTGTAACTTCAGTCATTTCATCAAACATGTTGTGTGCATAAGCCTGGAACAAAAGGAGGCAAAAAGAATGTTTGCATCTGAACTCCAGTTGCTGCATCACAAGGAGAGAGAAAAGCAAGCAGGAGGAGGCAGGAACTCACATATCTGATCGTTGAACATGAGTGCCTTATGCAGCGTCAGGATTTACTGATCTAAAAGACACCCGGGGCGGGGGCTAGAAACCTGGCGCTGGCGAGAAATTTAGGAGAATCGACCTGGCTGCTGCTCACCCGTGAGGCACATCAAGCGCGAGTTCGGTAGCCCAGTCCTCCCTCCCCAGAGGTGGCGGCACGAGGTAAGCCTCCGACTGGGGTGGCACCGCGGAGGAGGCACATACGGCGGCGTGGAGGAGGCCTGTGGGCAGATGACAATGAAGGTGGTCGGGACTTGGGAGGCGGCGGAAGGCGTATGGGGCGCGGCTGCGGGATTCTTCGACCTGGGGAATCGCCGCGGAAGAGGCCGATTTAGCGGAACTTTCCGCGTTGTTCCATAATTTATGGGATGCGGATGCGGAAGTTGGGAGCAGTTTCTTTCTTTTTAAGATTGGCGTGGGGAGATGGTGGAGCGTAATTTGTGGGTGGGGGAGAATAGATCAATCTGGGCCATGTGATGCAAGTGGATGAACGGTCCAGATTCGATTTTCCAACAGCACTTCGTGCCTTTATAAGTAGTAGAGATTATAGTTGTTCATGCGGTTTTTTCTAAAATATTGGCCAAAGTTTACCTTGCTTGACTTATAAAAATATAGACATCGAGCGAGTAGATTGTAAGAGACCACCAGTTTTTCAATGGATATGCTGCTCCCTTGCGCTGAAGCACCAATCTAGGATCATTATTCCACGGAAGCGAGATGGTTAGTGCCTCTTCTTTCATGTAAAAAGAAACAAAATGGGTAGGCATATATTTTAGGTACGGCGTGACCACTACTAGAGATAACCTTATAGCCGCACTTCTTACCGTCGGCAAGTCCGATTTGAAGATGTCGGCGGTAAGGCCTATTAGACCCGCCTCGCGTTACCGTCGGCGAGTTGAAATGAGTTCGCCGGGGGTAGTGCAGTTACCGCCGGCGCCAATGTAATCGAAAACACCGACGGTAAGGTGAGCCGAGACCACCCGGACGGGCCTCCAATTACCGCCGGCGATTTGAACTCGGAAACGCCGGGGGTAATATAATTACCGCCGGCGAAGAGTTGCATGCGTTGGGGGTAATTTGGGCCGTTGTGGGCCATTTTATGCCAAAATTAGCGCCGGCGTCTACCATTTGTTTTCGCCAGGGATAAATGACTAGGCATTGTATTGTCCTACGAAGTGCTCACTCGTGTCAAACGTTAGATTACAATCATGTGGCTGCCATCCCTATGAGTTGTGAGGACCACAACACGCACATGCCGACTGCTTTTTAGTCAAACGCGAGGCATCTCCTCCATTCCATCCCCAACCCCCACAAACTTAGATCGAGCACATCGACTGGAGCCATCTCGACCCCTCCCTCAACCCCCATCGACATGTTCTTGAGCTCGAAAGAGGAGGAATTGGAGGGGGTGGAGTTGCAGATAGTGCGGCATCCTCACTCCCGAGGTGAAGAGCAGTGACGATGGCGTTTGTGAGGGGAATCGAACACTGCTGGTGCTCCCAAGGCAAACGGCGGCAGCCACATAGTTGGTGGTGTTGCAGGGTGATGGGTAATCGCATGTCCTCAACTCTCTCGAGGCAAAGAGCGGAGGCCGCAAGGAGGCCGTGGGGAGGATCTGGAGATGGAGCCGCTAGGTCCTCATCCTACCACAACGGAGGCGACAGGCGTGCTGCGGTTGTGCGGGAGGATGGTTTGGCATACCATTTCCGAGCACAACTTTGTACTATGTTTGTGATCCCGTTTCCCATATTTTCTAGTATGTTTGTGATCCCAATTTTGTGTTGAATCTGTGATGGATGAAATTTTTGTAAAATTGGAACAAGTTTTGTTGTGTCTCGGTTGTATTTTTTGAGTTCAAACTTGTCTAGCAATGAAGGTCGCTGCTGTTCCGTAGAAGAAATAAAGGTTACGCGCCGGCAGTAAGAAAATTCCTAGTAGTGGACAATGGTGGGCCTCAGAAATCTGTCAAGGCATGACTCGATGGAGAAGGGTATGCTTATAGGTTGGTGGTGATTCGGTGAGCACTGGGAGGAAGGAAGATATGATGTTAGTTGATGGGATGACACATCAACATCAACATTGGGAGGAGTGGAAACTTCAACAACAGATAGACATTGGTACACCACATAGAAACGTGAAAACCTCAAAAGAGAAAATTTTCTTTTAAAAAATTGGGGTGGTGGCCTCAAAGTCGGAGATGCACTATAAGCCTAGAATCTTCGTGCACTATAATCTTGTTTATGAACTTGTCATTTCAAAGGTGTGTATTGTATTTTCCTCTTTGCATCAACATTATATACCCATACTATGACCCAATGCAACACACTAATGGTTTTCGGCCCTTTCTCACGTGATTTCACGCACCATCCTGTTTCAGTGGGCCCCGCGACATCCACCCCTCATCTTATCATCAAAAATGTTTCATGTGACTTTTATCTCAGTTTTGTTATTTTATGTAATAGGAGCATGAAAAACCTCGAGATAGGCCCATTTCTTACAAAATATAGGCCGGTGGCCTCGGAGTGGGAGTTTTGCACTATAAGTATAGATTCTTCCTCCGTGATAGTCTTTGTTTGTGAAGCAAGTGCAACTTCAAGGTTGTGTATTGCATTTCCTCTTTACAACACCTTTTTACCAATATTATAATGTGTTACCAACCCTTTCTCGGATACTTCAATGTGCCCCTTATCTAGTGGGCCCATGATGTATATCCTCTAAATTTTGAAGTTCTGAATTCATGTTAGATTCCTCTTTATGGTATACGAAGTCCAAGAAAACATGATACAACCTAAAAATAGGTCAAGTTCTTACAAAAGCTAAGTTGGTAGTCTCGAAGTGGTTGTTTTGCACTTGAAATTTGGAATCTTTCATCGGGATAGTCTTGTTTAAGAAGCAAGTGCAATTTCAAATCTGTGTATTGGATTTTCCAGCTTAACACTGCCCTATTATATCCATATTATGACCAATGCAGACTATAAAGGTAACCGATCCTTCCTCGGGCTATTTCATGTGTCCCCTTATCTATCGGCCCGACGGCGTCTAGCCTAGCTTTCCATACAAGGTGCCATTCCATGTGAATTTTCTCTTAGCGTGTGTTATATTAGGTCATCATAACATGAACAACCCACTACATCATATGAATGTAACAACAACAATAAAAACTGTCACAAAAAGACAAGCAAACTATTCGAGAAGCATAAAACCAACAACCGACTAGCGGTGTTGTACCGTTGGACATACTTTGTTGGTAAAGGATCTTCATCACCAACATCCACGATGGCCTTTGCATGCTTTACACCTTTATAGAAGCATGGTATCAGAATGGCCTCAGCTTAGTTTGACTAACATCAAATTGCGATTATGAGGTCAAATAGGCCAATGTCTTACAAAATATGGTCAAGTGGCCTCGAGGTGAGAGTTTTCACTATAGGTATAATCTTCCACCGGGATAGTCTTGCTTGTGAAGCAAGTGTAGCTTCAAATCTGTGTATTAGATTTTCCACTTTGCAATATCCTTTTTACCAACATTTGAAAATGCAAAGTAGGAAGCGTTACTAACCTTTCTCGGACGATTTATTGTGCCCCTTGTCTAGTGGGCCCCATGAAATTTATCCCCTAACTTTTGAAGTGGTGATTTCAAGTGAGTTTCCTCTTTCTGACATACCGGGCCACAAAACCATGAACGAACTAAAAATAGACCAAGTTCTTACGAAGGTTGGGCCGATGGTCTCGAAGTGTGAGTTTTGCAGTTGAAGTCTAGAATCTTTCGTCGGGGTAGTCATGTTCAAGAAGAAAATGCAATTTCGAAGTTGTCTGGCATTTCCAGTTAACACCGCCCTACCATACACATATGGAATAACAGTTGCACCCTATAAGTCCATAACGTTCACAAGCAATAGTCCTATTGGTGAAGTATGTGTCATTCACATTTGTGTATTGGCTTTTAATCATATTGACCATTGCAAATTTGGGCGAGAAAAGACGCAACACGAAGTACATGAGCCACTACGTACACGGCTGAAAATGGGTGGGATAACTAATGGAGCGAACACAATGTTCTCAAACAGGATAACTTTGCATGCGAAATCCATTTTTGATGATTTAGGGCTCGCTACGAAGGTAACAACAAGGTATATCTAATCACAACTAGCACTTACGGATATCAGCAACATGGTCTATCTAGATCAACTCGATCCGAGGGAGGGGTGATGCGAGAAATGCAGTGTCCCTATTATTTGACGCCAACTTCCTTTGTTGTACTTGCTCATGATCACATGTTGCATGCATATGGCCATCATTGCATTGCATTCTGCAATGGTAGGTTTTTTACGGTGGAAAACTTGGTATTTCATGCCTACATTTTGTCATGCAAAAGTAACACTTGGCTAGCTAACTTGTAATCAAAGCAAGATAGTAATATTTATTATCCTAGCTTCTTCAAACATGCAAATGTCTCTACTACTATAAAGTGGGTGTTTTGTCATCCGAACCACATCCTCCTACCTGAACATGATCAACCTGATTTTACCTACGGAACACCCAATGAGAACAATTTTTTGTTAAACGCCCCCCTTTGCTAACTACTTGACTAGCCGCACATACACCATTAGGAAAGAAAATTCAAACTTGGAGGAGACAAAAAAAATAGTTATGTTGTACACACATACACAATTTGTTTAGATCTTAAGTTTTACTCCCTCTGCTCTCTTTTAATCTACATTCTACAAATTTGAAGGTGAGTTAACAATTCATTTAGTACTACTACTTCTAACAAATCCAACCGACATTAAAGTTAATGACATCCAAATACAAGACCAATTAGCAAGTCATTGTTTTCTTTGCTTTTGTTGATTTTTTAAAAAATATAGAATAATATGATGGAACAGGGACCCCTCCTCTCCCGACCCCCACCCCAACCCTAACCGCCGCCGCCGCCGATAGCGCCGCCGGGGCAAAGACCCACGGGGCGTGGTGGTGGCGGGGGCCCTTCCTCGTCGACGTGGGTGACGGTGGACGGGATCTCCTCCTCGACGCAAACGACGGATCGGCCGACACGGGAGATGGGCGACGACGGTTATGCGCTGCGGACCCCTCTCCCGTAGACTCTCCCCCGCAGCACACCGGCATGGGCTGGTGGTGGGCGGCGGCCAGGACCATGGCCTGCGCCATCCCCTCCCCCCCGCCTCTCGCCGATGAGTGGAGGTGATCTCGGGCTTCTTCCGTGACACGAGGTCGCCCGGGGCAGCAGCCTTGGGTACGACGGTGGAGGTGTCCCTCTTCTTCGCCGGAGAGGGTCGGCCTGCGGTTGGTGGGGGTGGATCTATCGATCTATCACCGCGTTCTGGAGGCGTGATGGAGGAGCATGGAAGCCGGCGACGGTGTCGCCGGTGGAGGTTTGGAGTGGCCAGCCAGGGATGGTCGCCGACGTGGGGGTCCGACCTGAATAAAGGCGGCGGTCCTAGGGCCTATCTTGCGTGAAGTGGAAGATCTACCTGAGGCCTGGACTCGTGATCTGGCCGGTGTGTTGAGTTCCGGAAGGCTCCGCCGGCGAATGTAATAGTGCTTTTTTCCTGGAGTTTGCTCGGATCGGTGGTATTCGGTCGTGCACACCCATGCTTTTATTCCGATCGATTGGTTCCGGAGGGAGCGGCGCGAAGCTCTTTTTCTGTGTTGACATCAAGTGATTATGGATCCATGATGAAAGTCGGAAGAAGTGAAGTTCATGAAGGCCGGAGGGGAGGACTAGCTAAGGGAGGTTCAAGTCTCCGCGTTGTTGAGAGTCTTGCTTGGTGTTCCGGGCTTCACAGCTGCGGTATGAAAGTGGGGGCGAGAACACATGTGAAGTTCAGAGTCCTACCTTTCAGGGTGAAAACCCAAGGTCTGGCCTTAACTGGTTGTGCCTGGCAATGACCTTGTTGGAGGCATTGTTTTGAGAGCGGGCACTATCTTCAGGGTGAAAACCTAAGATCTATGATCGGACGACGACGTTGTTAGAACACCTGTTCCCTTCTTGGAGGCGTCGTTTTTGGAGAGTCTCGTATTTCGGGTGTTGTCTTGGCGGTGGATATATTGCTCGTTGTTAGGCCGAGATACTCGTAGCGGGACTTTTGTTTCTTAATTTTCTTTTCCTTTTTTTGGCTGTGTGCATTCGTAGTACCATTAGGGTGGTGCGTTGTTGTAGAGGCTGGGTGTAATTGGTATCTTTTTGATATTAATATATTCCCTTTATCGAAAAAAATAGAATAATATGAAACAAAACTCTAGTCCAATTAAGATGTCTATTAAAAGAGAAAGGATGTAGTACATGTTAAGCTCCGTTTTGATTCCAAAATGGATTTTATTTATTAAGTGCATATTTTTGTAGTACCCACCGCTACTTTCAAACGCCATTGTTGGAGAATCAACTTTTGAGTCCGACAATTTTACAGTGTTGTCTGCTTCCATATTAACATGTCCCTTGTTATGATTTTGAGATTCGAAGATAGGAGGACATCGTCTCAAGGGGTTAGGAGAAAACATAACCGGGAAAGGACAAATATGTTTATTTCAAAGTCCAAAGTTGGACTTAGGAGACATGGGAAACGAAAATTCCGCACTGGACCTAGGAAATTTGAGGATCCTGCCACCAATCCCGTCATACAGCGTGTTAGGCACACTGCCGGAATAGAGCGCGCCACAAATCTCGATCTCCAAATTTTCACGCCAAACCAAAATTTTCGGGGCAGCGGAGTAAAGCCCGCAAGAAACATGAGGTTGGAGAGTTTTCATTCGGACCGAGCGGGATGAGTTGGGACCAAATAAAATGCGGGAAACCAAACCAAACCAAACGCCCGTCCTCAATCCGAGCCCTCCCCACCTCGATTCACCTCGCTCAAATCTCAATCTTCGCGTAGTCTCCGTCGTCCCCTCGCCGACCTCGTCGCCGCTCCTCCTCTACCACAACGCCTTGCCCCTCCTCCCAAAGTCTCGCGCCACCCCTGTCTCCCCGCGCCTCCGTGAAATCCTAGCGGAGATGTGAAACCCCTAGTTGAGATGGACCGGCGTCAAGATCCTCCGGCCAGTGCTGGCCCTCGCCGCGCCGTACGAAGCTATCAGAGGCCGTCAACTGCAGCTGCCGGAGCTGCACTAGCCGTCGGCGGCCATGGCGTCTAATAAGCAGTGGTGGGAGATCTCGATTTCATCCTCGTCGAGCTCGCCAGGTAAGCTCCTGATCTCATCTCCCCCTTCAGGACTCGATGCCCTCCCTCTTACTCATTCTCGTGCCCTTGCAGACCCGTGGAGAACCAAGGCCGGATTCCTCCAGCTGTTGCCCGTGTGTGGTCGCCTGCAGAGGTCGCCATTCGGTGCTGACAACGACTTGGACATTCTCGACCAGGAAGAGGAGTTCGCCTAACCAACCCTGGCCACCACCACGATGCCCACGCCCCAAAGATCCTCTCTTCCCCCACCCCCCCTTTTCCTGTCGTGATCTTACTGTTTATTATGCAGTGAGTGGATATGCAGCTAGCTAGCTGTTCGAGTTTTATCAGGTAGCTAGCTGATGATCTGGTAATGTATATCTTCAAGTGAAGGACGTTTGATTTTGGTTCCGTGCAGCTAGCTTGTTTGCCCAGATGTTTGATTTGCTTCGGTATTAATGCTACAAATTATGTAGCAATGCTCAAGTTCGGCCATGACACTGGCCAAAGTGTTTATACCAATGCTCTGTTTCCCCTGTTTTATATTCAGGTTCATGTCATGTATGCATTTAAATCTCTAGAGGAGGAGCTGCATGTGCGAGCTATGTGCACTATTGTTGTTTTGGTCATTTGATCTGTAGTGTGGATCTCCTCATCCATAACAGGAGAGGCCATGCCCAAAATTTGAATCGCTAGACTAATCTTTAGCTTAATGACTAGTACTTGTATTTGTTAGGGGAAAATCCGAAATCCCTGTTGGTTTTGGATGCGAACATGCACTTGGGCAAATAAGAAAAAGAGATGGAGCTAGATAATATGGTTGGTACATTCCAGTATCAGTTTTTTCATTGTCTATAGTTGTTGAATCCCAGCAATATTGCCTAGGGAAACATAGTATATTGCAGTTTGCTAGGTAGACTTGAAAGATAGCATTGTTCTCTAGCGATATTCTGTGTGTGAATGCTTGTTGATTGCAACACTGTACTTGCTCTAGAGCAATTATGTTAGCTGGCTGGTTTTGCTAGCCTGTTAGTGGTAGTAATCAGTAATATGATATTGTGATGTTATTATCTTTCAATCCATCATCTCTAGATTGCAGAAACTTCTTTGCTGCTGTGCAAATATGTGGTGATTAACCAACTTAATTAGTTCTGGAATCAGACCAGTTCCTGGTTCCTGTAATTTGAGCTCGAAAATAACTTTTATTTGTGTCTTTGTATTTCAGGAGAGAGTCGAGCTAGTTGGAGCTGGCAAGGAGGTATCCATGGCTGCTGGATCCAGCCGTCAGGCAGGGGTGGCCTTCTTCTTTGACTCGGTGGGTTATCCCTATTCCTTGGGTAGCTATGACAGTACACTTGATTCAGTAGTAGATCTACTTGCTTAGTACTACTGGTGGTCTGTAGGTGTGGTGGCTTGCTGTGGTGCTCCTCCTCGACTTGTTGGTGGTGGTGTTCATGGAGGTAGTTACGCAACACAGTTGACACTTGACTCCTCCATCGTGCTCCTGACGATGGCTGCTGCCACCGGGCTCTCGTCATGGCTCGGTGGATGTCTGGAATTTTAGGAAATGTCATGCTGGATTTTCTTGCTGACTAAACAAATGATGGAACTGATCTAGTTGTTGTATTTTTGAGGGAGAATCGATCTAGCTTAGTTACAGAGGAAACACCAAGATCCATCTTTGCCTTAGTCCAACAACTCATGGGATGATCATGAGCAAGGCCAAGTCTGTTGAGTAGAACAGAGACCAAGCAATTTTGAACAGTACTTGGTCGGATCGATTGATGGATTGTAAGCTCCAGCGCAGGCCTTCTGCTGGGAAAAAAAGGTAATACTAGGCCGAATCTGATCTTTATGCGTCAGCAGGTAGGCTAGTAATTAATGGAGCTTGTGAAGACGTAGCTATGAAACTACTAGCTTAGCTTTGATAAGCTAACTAACCTACGAAACTGAGTGATCAATCTACTAACTCCGTTTCAAAGAATAAGGTGCATGCGTATTTCAAGATAAACTTTCATCATAAAAATTGAGCACAAAATCTTGATTATGTTACATATAATTAGTATCGTTGAATTCGTATTAAAAAATACTTTCTAATGATGCTTTTATACAAAAAAATCTTTATATATTTAAAATAATTTTTGGTCAAACAAAAAGCACGAAAAACGAGGACGTCTTATTCTTTGAAATGGAGGGAGAAGTTAATTAGCTCCAAGTTTGGCGTTCACTGAATGACAACACCCTCATCTGGAGTCCATCTCCCACGCGTGACCATTCAAATCGAGAGGACGAGGGTGTGCCCCCCAACAGAGCTCGTATGCAATAGCTATGGCCTTTCTAAAATGGCATCGACCGATAAAATGTTGAGACACAAAATTAGGGCAGGACACTGAGTGAGTACGCAAGTGCTGAACTTTGGGTGGGAAAAGTCCCCAGCCCCGTTTTTGGTGGGAAAAGTCCCCAACCCTCTCGTGGCTTCCCAAATTTGTGTGCGAAGACTGTGGAGTCTCTGGACAACCTGAAACCCTAGCTCACCGTGGCAACGCCATGTCTCAGTGTGAATCCCGTGCATGAGATAGTAGCGCTCTGGACTTGAAAAGGGTGCATGGAAATGCGACAAGTAGCCACCTTCGTGCATAAGCTAAGGGTGCATGCCCCAAGAAAGACGCATAAGATGATAGGTACTCCCCTTCCCCAAGCACTAAATAAGGTCCCCGAGGGAACCCTTTGACGAGGTGACGCGTGAATGGCGGGTGTCACGCCGTCAATTCATGAAGCTAATAGTGGTGTGCCAATTGCGGTGTCACTTAAATTTCAAAGGAAAAAACATCCACTTTTTGGCCGATTCAAACTCGCGGGTCAGTTTTGTAGACCGGCCTCTTTTGGGCCCGGAAAGTTTTCCTATGAATCCGAGGGTCCGACTTCAACTTAGTTCAAAGAAACCTCTTGACGGGCAACGCGCATGTGTCCATAAAAGAGAAGAAGGTTGATTGATCTCGTAGACGTTACTACGTTAGCTAGCTCTTCAACTTGCTTGGATCGATCTTGCCTTGTTAATAATTTCTTCCCACGCTTGATCACGTTGCATGGGAAAACTCTCCAGCTAGCAACTGGCCAATCTGCCCAAGCTATCTCCACGATCCCGATGTGTGCGAGCTAATCTACTACGAGTATATATGGACAAAAAATGGTTTTCACTCCCGCTTTTCGTCAAGGTGCTCATTTTGAACCGCTTAAGTTAGAAGAGCCAACAAAAGAATTTTCGGGTCGTCCGAGAAAGACTGTCTAGGCCTACAAAACTGACCCAGCCGGCGTCATATGAATAAAATATGTCATATGACGGGATTTTCTGGTTTAATATTTCCGAGCCTTTTCAGGGTCGTCCTTAGTTCATGCCCGAGCCTTTGTAAATTAATACGTGCAAATGCCATATGTAAATTTGAATTCAGTTTCAGACAGATGTAGCTCCATGGCTCCATGCAACGTGGGTTTGCTCCTGCCCTTTGCATGTAAGTGTAGAATATCGCGTGGTGTAATTCTCGTTCCACCAAATAAACAAGTCATGTATTTGCGTGGGAGTCTCACGTGAAAAACAACAGTTAGTCACGTGTAAACATCAACATCTTGTAAAAACAAGCACACTATCATATATAGTAAATGTTTTCATTGGGCCCACATGTCATTGGGTGCTCTTCTCATATGAATAGGTTTAATTGACCTCGTCGAGTTGCTACCTATTGTCAAAGGCCGCCATCATGAAATGAGAGGGGAAAGGAGGGAAAGACAACACTCACCAACATTGACATGCGTCACGTCATCACAATATCCAGATGATCCAATCGCATTCTCCTTTGCAACCAAATTATTTCGCAACAATTTATACTAGGTGCCTGCACGCAGTCGGTTAGCGTGTCAAGTCTCGACGACAGGGCGGAGATGTATGCTCACCATGATGCTAAAAATTGAGCCGATGCATTCTGGTTCACCAGGGTTGATCTCACCAGTCTGTTACTCTAAATTCAACAAGCAAAGAGCGCCATACAATCTGGTAAAGCAGGGTCGATGTCACCCCTGATGATGGTACACTACCGGCACGCCAACATGGCACAGACGAGCATGGGGCATGTGTGCAAAATTCCCAGTTGAAGTGGACAACCTTGAGGGCCACATCCCTATTGAGTGTCGCACACTAGCTCCCGACATGTTTGGGGCGCCAATCCACAAACTCGACGAGGAAGTAAATGACGCTCCTCCCGCAGCCCACCGTGCCATTAGATGCATGAGTGAAGCTGAGCTAGTAGGCATCTCTCGAGAACGTGGAAGATAAACATGCTAGCCAATGCTTCCTAGGATGACAACAAAGTTTAGATCATTACAAAGTCTATCGATTCTTTGCTGGCCACTCGATCTGTAGTACGTTCGTAATTTCCTGCGCCAGCTCGGAAACACATGATGTTGTGCCGACCTATGTTGTACGATCGCTACGACATAAAGTGGAACGGCTAGGGAGTCGATAGCCCGGTGACGCCGTCCGGCTCCATCAGCGGCCATGATATCATGTTGATGTCATATGGAAGGCCTTTCGATGGGGCCTCGCTCACTCGCTGCAGTTGTGGAGTTGACCTGACAGAGCAGAAGATAGGTAAGAGCAAGTACAATAAGTCCTAGTCAGCTGACTATAAGGATTAAAATAATATATTGTTGCTTAGTTGGAGGAGAGAGGAGAGGAGAGAGAAGAGGAGTGGGCTCTTATGCAAGGGCCAGCTCTAGCACGTGCTCCTGGGCACTATGTGAGAGTGAATGGTGGGCCATGGACTAATAAAGTAGTATAATTTTATAGCTCACTATTGTACATGTTGGGTCTAAGATAACTATATATGACATGACACTTGACTTATAGCCAACAGTTGGATCTATTTATTGAACTTGCTCTAATGTCCACTAGCTAGCGCGACAGCCGGTAGAGGCAGCCGAGGTCTTGTGGCAGCCAGCGTCCCTCCAACTCTCAACCGGGAGCAGCTGCCAGGAAAATGGATTCATATTGATGCTGGAGATGAAGTAGGTTCATGCATGGACCAGCTGCATCAACCGTATCATGCATGGATATCTTAGGGTTGCATAAGCGGGATCCCGCATATCTGCATAACTCCTTACTGCAAATTATACTACAACCATCTTCCCACATCTACTTTGACAATATACATGGCCAGCAGGTGAAAATGCTTATCTTTTCAACTCCCTCCTTTCATTGAATAAGGCCTATAAATTTTGTTAAAAGCCAACATCATCTAAATTTGACCAATGTTATAGGTTAAATATATGAGCACTTATGATATCAAATTAATATCATTAGATTTACCGTAAAAAATATTTTTTCATAATGTATTTTATTCATGTCCTAGATATCTATATTTCTTTGTGATGTCAAATTAATACTATTAGATTTACCGTAAAAATATTTTTTCATAATATATTTTATTCATGTCCTAGATATCTATATTTGACTTGACTAAACTTTGTTAGATTTGACTTTTAACTAAATTATACTACACACATAAAGGAGGATTTTTCATTGAAATGGACTCTAGTGAGCTGTTAAACGTGTATATTTCTACTACACACACGCTGACGGATTCCAGCACGTCGTCATGGAGCCCATAGGTGCCTCCATGCAGCAACAACGCCCAGGGCGGCACACGCGATCGGTGAGCGTGTCAACCCTCGACAACTAGGTCGGAGCTACATATGATCACCATGCATGATGCTTAAAAATAAGCCTGTGCATCTTCCTGATCCATGTAAAATGCACTCGGGTGACTCAAAATCCAGCAAGCAAAGAGTGACATACAATCTAGTCTGCCAACAGGACCCAAAAGGGCATGCATGGAACTTGGAGGCGAATTCCCAGTTGAAGTGGACAAACTTGAGGGCCACATCCCTGTTGAAAGCATCTCTAACAGTTACTGAAAAACGGGCCGGAACCGAAAAATTCCGGCGACTTTACGGGTTCAGGCCGAAATAGGCCCAGAACAGGGCCCGAACTCGCGGCATGGCCCGTAAACAGAGTTCGGGGGGCCGAAAAACTTGGCGGCCGCCCCGTATTAAAACGGGCCGCGGAGGGAAGTTTGGTTTCCAAACCCTACTCCCCTCCGTCGCCACCACTCGCTCCGTCGCTACCAGCCTCCTCTCCGGCGAGCAATCCAGCGCGCAGAAGCTTACCTTCGCCCTAGCTCTGCGACGCCATGGCCTCGCGTGGTGGCTCTGCACAGGGCGGCACGGGAATGGGCGGCGGGGACTCGCTGCCGCGGCCCTCCCGTGTTCCGCGTGGAGGTGGAACGCCGGAAGTTCAACCGGTCGGAGGGCGCGCGCAAGCGCAGCGCCCGCCGGTGGACGAACTGGGGGCTCACGCCCCCAGGGAAGCTCGTCAAGTACGGCAACGGCGGCGGGGGCTCCTCGTCCGGCGGTTCGAGCCGCCCACCGCCCCCGCCCGTGTACGACATCTCCGACGAGGAGGAGCTCGTCCCCGCACGGGAGCCCACCTTCTCCACGAGAGACTACGTGCATAGCTACGACGAGGAGGACGCCGTGGTCGCGCAGGTAGTGGCGATCTCGGCGGCGGAAGCCCGCGCTCGCTTCCGCTGGGAGGAGGCCGACGCCATCCGCCAAGTGCGTGAGTACGATGCGGCGCGCCGGGAGGAGCGCGTCCACCGCGTCAAGCTCGAGATAGTTGAGCTTGACTCCGAGGAGTGAAGCTCTTCATCGGCCTGCGCATCAACGCCGCCCTCTCGCCTCGACGCTCGAGCTCCGCCGCCACGCGCAGGGCCTCCTTTTGCTCAGAATTACTCCGCGCGGTTAGGTCTACTATCTAATTTAGGTTTTCAGTAATGATTATGTAACTTTTGATGCTCAGTCGGAGCATCAAACTACCATCTATATATGACCATCGACGAATTTCTCTACGACATTTGAATTGCCTTTTTCCGCCCCACATTTTCGGAAGACTGAATATAGGTTTTTCGGTTCCGAAGTTTTTGATTACTGCTAGAGATGCTCTTAGTGTCGCGCACTAGCGCCCGGCGTGTTTGGGGCGCCACTCGACAAATTATATGATGAAGGAAGTAACGCTCCTCCGGTGACCCACCCACCGCCATTAGATGCGTGTGTGAAGCTGAGCTAGTAGGCATCTCTTGAGGACGTGGAAAATAAGGGTGTGACAGAACTAACTTCATTGATGGATTCCACCCTAGAAGTACTTCGTGGAAAATAGTCGGTGAGCAGGGTGTCTATACGTGCATATTTGGCCAACCCACACGATGATGGATTCCAGCGCAGTGTCCTGGACCTGTATATAGGTGCCTGCATGCAGCGACGACACCCCGGGTGGCACGCATGCAGTCGGTGTGCGTGTCGAGCCTCGACGATGGTGGCACACGTAGGCAGATGAGCATGGGGCTTGTCGGGGGAACCACATATGAAGTGGAAAACCTTGAAGGACACGCCCTTGTTGAGCGCCGCGCACTAGCGTCCGACGTGTTCGGGGCGCCACTTCACAAACTGGACGAGGAAGTAAGTGACTCTCCTGCAACCCACCGTGCTCTAGATGCCATCGCTCAAATCAACAACTAGGGCCGGCTACATAAACTAATGGACGGCGCCCACCATTAGATGCCTGATTTTTTTCGGATAAAGATTAGATGCCTGATGCTGAGCTAGTAGGCATCTCTTCAACAAAATTTCCTGGAATGAATGGACGTGAAAGATAAACGCGCGCACTAGCCAATGCTTCCTGGGATGATAAGAAAGCTTAGCTCATTAGATAGTCCATCAATTCCTTGCTTGCCACTCTGTAGTATATCGTAAGTTACTCGCCCAGCTCGGGAAACACACGACGCCGTGCTGAACTATGCTCTACGGTTGAGCCCTCGACCTCTCCCTCGCGTCGCCCCTCCAGGCGACCGGGGGGGAAACCCTAAACCCGCCGCCACCGCCTCCCCCCTCCCCCTCCTCCCCCCTCGTCGCCCCCGGAGGCGGCCGCCGGCAAGGCCGTGCGACGCCGGTGATGGGGGTGGCGGGGATCTCTCCTCCGCCCCCCGTGCGCTGCTGTAGGGAGGACGACGGCCGCGCGGGGGTGGCCTCCGCCGCTGGGCGAGGTCGGCCGATTCCCCTCGTTCCCCTCTCCGGCGTGGCCTTGCCGGCGCTAGGAGGTGGTGGCCGGGGCTTGTTGGCCTACGTCGACCAGGCTGGGGCCAGGACTCCAGGGCAGCGGCCCTGGGCGATGGGTGGGGCACCGCCGGCCTGACGGCGGGCGGCCGGTGCCGATGCTGCGGTCCTCTTCCTTCGGCCGCGCGGGCGGTGAAGGGGGCGGCGGGTGTGGGCGTGGTGTGGAGGTCGCCCCGATGGGCCTCTGGTACCAGATCTGAAGATGGTGGCTCCCCCTCCTGCGGTGCTCGTCGCACCTCCCCGGCCCCGGACTGCCTCCGGTGGCTGCGGGGTGTGGTCGGATGTGGGCTCTGTACCGGGGGAAACCCTTGGCCGACGGTGGCGGCCGCGACGTCGACGACGCTGACGGCGCCGTTCTCCTTCCGGAAGGCGACATCGAGGTGATATCCCCTCCCTCCCTGCCCTATCTATCTCGGGCGAAAACCCAAAGCTTTGGCTTGGACGGTGGCGGCGCTCGGGTGGTGCCGTTCCCTCGTTGGAGGCGCCGTTTTGAGATAGTGGGTTTGGGTGGATGAGCTCGGCGGAGGTTGGTATGCATCGTCTTCGCCTACTCCTGGCAGCTTGGTCCGGTTTGGTGGTTTTTGCTACGGGTGGCTATGATGTTCGTGGGTGACGGCGCGGCGAGGCGAGTGCTCGGAGTCTTTCTCCATGGCGGTAACTTCCATTATCCATGCGTGCTCAGGGAGAGCGATCTACCTCCGACAGGTACGGTGCCCTCCGAACCGGGGCGAGAAAGCAGGGAGCTTTCTTTGGAGGTGGAAACGGATGGTGCCCGGGCTTTGCTTGGCCTCTCGGAGGTTGACGACGGTGCGGTTCCCTCTATGGCGGTCTTCTTCACCAGCTTCGACGCCTCTCTAGTTAGATCACAAGACTGGACAATGGTCTCGGAGCTCAAGCTGTGTTGCACTCCTTTTCTTGTTTCGCTTGTAGTTTTCGGTTCCTGTTAGCTGGTTTTCAGCATCTTGTATCATCTTGCCGGCAACGGCCTTATTAATTTAAGGCAGGGCTACGGCCTTCTCTTTAAAAAACTATGCTCTACGGCCGATGTGGCATAGTGTGATAGAGGATCGATGGCCCGGCGACGCTGCACACCCTTGTTGGTTGCCGGGAAGTCGTGTTGAAGTCGTGGAAGGCCCTTCCAGTGAAGCCTCGCTCGCTCGCCGTAGCTGTGGAGTCGACGCGCTGGAGTAGGAGATAGACAAGGAACACCGCGCGGAACATTATGTAGCCTGGCGCGGCAGCGAGACGGAGGAGGTTTCGTGGCAGCCAGCTTCCGCCCAATGTTTATCTCTTTTTTAACACACCCAATGGTAGCAGGGGCGGAGGCAGGATTGAAGTTTAGAGGGGGCCAAATCTCATAATTTTTAGTTAGGGGGGGGCCAACTAAACTAAATCCCTCTAAAATTTCTGTTTAAATTAGGCTTAAACAAAAATTTCTTTATGGTAGTATATGTAGAAGCTAGCTACTTGCTTGCACTTGAACCGGCTATTTTGGATGGACGTTACTGCTTATCGTAGCTGATAGTGTTCGTGCATGATAAAGCTAGAACTTTTCTACCCAATGGGGAACACCGCATCCTTAACTGGTAGTTTAAGATTTACATGTAGGATAAAACCGACCAAAAACCGGCCACAAACATGAAAACTGAGTCAAAACAGGACTCGAAATGGCAGAATCGGGATAGAACACCCTAATTCCCGCCTATTAATTCTCAAGTGAAGCGGACAAATCCACCCAAAGACCCTAACTCAACGATTATACTACAGCTCTCATTCGACATCTATTTAAACATACAAGTTGAACACCCATCCGTCCCGCTTGTAGGGCCGCTTGCAGCTATCACCTAAATAATGCTTATCTTTCTGAGTCGGCGAGTGGGGTGTCTCACCGTCACCGTGCATATTTCTCCTACCCACACGATGACGTATTCCAGCGTGTTGTCCTAGATGATCGACGTCCGGAGCGGCACACGACGTGTCGAGCCTCGATGATGGTACAACTCCTGAAGGGCCAACAAGACCCGGATGAGCATGGGGCTTCTCGACGAAACTGCAGTTGAAGTTCTACCTTGAAGGCCACACCCCTATTGAGCGCTCGCACTACGACACTAGCGTCTGGAGTACGTGTTCGGGCGCCACTCCACAAACTAAACAATGAAGGAATTGATGTTCCTACGGCCCACCACCCTCTAGATGTATAAACTAATATGGTAGACATCTCTTCAACAAAGCTTCCTGGAATGGACATGGAAGATAAACACACTAGCCAATGCTTGTTGGGAACTTGGGATGATAAGCTTAGCTCATTATCATTATGAAGTGTCTTGATTCCTTGCCGGCTCGGAAACACACAATGCCATGTTGACATGTGCTCTCTAGCCATTGCGGCATAGTGTGGAACAAGTAGAGGATCTACGGCCCGACGACGCCGCACGCTCTCTCGGCAGCTGGGAATTCGTTTTGATGTCGTGGAAGACCTTCTGGTGAAGCCTCGCTCGCTCGCCATATCTGTGGAGTTGATGCACTGTACGTGTGGAGTCGACGCGCCAGAGCAGCAGATAGACAAGGTCCATAAGCGCGGCGCGGACGCCGGTAGAGACATATGAGATTTAGTAGCAGCCACCTACCAGCCAATGGTTGTTTTTTTAACACACCCACCTGATGTTAGTAAAAGCTAGGTGAGTGCACACTTGAACTTGCTATTCTGGAAGGTCCTCACAGCTTAGCATAGCTGACATTGACGTGCGTCCTAAAAGTTAGGGAAGCAATGCCAACACTTGTCTACCCATGGCAAGCAACACACGGTCCTAGTTGGTGCTTTAAGTTTTGCATGAAGGAAAAAAAGCTGACCAAAAACCGGCCTCAAAACATGGAAAACCGAGCCTGCCGTCCTACCAAAGGCAGAACCGGGATAAAACACCCTAATTCCTGCCTCGTCCTAGGCGAACCGGACGAAACCATCCTAAATTTCGCCTAAAGTGGGCTGAACCGGAAAAACCAACGGAATCTGCTAAGAAAACCAATACATGTATTAGGCCCATCAGAGAATCGGCACGACCAATATCCTGATAATTCTGAAGACGATGATCATGGAAGAGGTTACCAGAAGATCGAAGGCTTGTGAGGAACGATCTAGCCTGGCAATTAGACTTGCCGTGGTCGAGTTGGTGAGAGACAAGTTGGATTAGCAGGAGATTGTTGGAACTAGTAAAAACTCCCGTACATGTTAGTGTGAGTTGGTGGGATCCATGTTTGGTAGTTGTTTCCTAGTATGAGTCGCAGTTGTGTTGGACAGTTGAATGGGTTTGTACAGATCTCGTAGTTCTATTATAAATACATGAGAAAAGCTCCAAGAAAGCTTACAGGTAGAGGGGAAAATCCATTTGTGCGTGCATTGTTTGCCGTTTTGCTAGCTAATCCATGAAGGTGCCTGCTAGCTTAGCATATACGTCCGTACACGTTGCCGTAGAAGTACTAATCCATGTTTCGTGTACGTGCGCATATTCTCGGAACTCATCATTGTCGTTGTTGAAAAGTACATGGCGGCTGGGCGGGAAGAAAAAAGTGGACGTACATGTTTACTCATTTTTATTGCATGGTGGGCTAATCTTTGGCCCAAGTGAGAAATGGGATGCTAGACAAGCGGTAGACAACATCAATACGTGCAGAGGCCCACTCTAGAACCTGCGGCCCAACTGAAATCCTGAAAACTCTAGTGGTATGGCTAAATTTTAGTCCCACATTGCTAAGGGAAGAAGGTTGGTACCAACTTATAAGGAGAGCTCTTGTTGACATCTAAAATGGTAGAAACACACTAGTGTTGCACCACACACATAGCGCGTGCGCTCGCGTGAATATTCGCGACTTAAGACTTTGGACGCTTGGCGACGGCGCCGATAGCGGCCTAGCACCAATAAATTCCGACATTTTTTTGTAATATGCGATTCCCACAATGTTCTTTCATCTATGATCCGCTCCTTTTGGGAAATCGCTAAATGTGGACAATGCCATTTCGTGTGTACGCATGCCTTCTCCTGAGACCCTCCTTAGTGTCTATGCATCCCGGAATTGAAGTTGTCTCTTCTTTCGGCTAATGAAATGTTCTTTCAGCTAGAAGAAGTATCCAAAAACAATTGTTACTTTTCATGTGTTGGTATTATAATAGCCATGTGCTTCTGAATATAGTGCGTCTGTTTCATAGCATGTCCGAGGTTTACTGAAGACCCATGAGTCGACGAATACAAAGCTCGGAACACGACAATCCATCCGGACCGATGGGAACAAGCATCCAACACATAGATACACTATTCTACCGAGGTATTTCTGAAATACCAGAAATACCGTTACCCACGGGTTAATTTTGCCTACATGTACCATTATAATTTCGTGACACATTTGGCAGAACATTATTGTATGGTTAAAAAATGTAAGATTGATTGTTTTCCTACGATAATCATGATATTTTTTTTCGAAAATGGGCACTTTATTACTTTAAGCAATAGACCCGGCCTCTGCATAACTAGGATGCACACAGCCGTACCAATATCTGTTAGAGCATCTCCACTCGTCCCCCCGACGAGGCCCCCGAGCGACGTTTTTTCCATCCGGACGGCGAAATTCGGCCCAGTCGCTCCCCCGGTTCCTCGTTTTCGTCCGGATTTGGCCCTTCATCCATCCGGCGAGCCCACGCCATCCCCGGCCCCCGGGCGCGCTCGGGGACTCCGGACGAAAGATTTTGGCGCGAAACGTCGTGTGGACCCGCGTAGTCGGCGACTGGAAAACCAAATCCTGTCGATAGAGGTCGGCCCCCCCCTCTCCCCAAACCCTAGCCGCCCCACTCCTCCCCCCTCCCGCAACGCTTAGCGAAGCTCCGCCGGAGATCTCCATCGCCACCGCCACCACGCCGTCGTGCTCGTCGGATTCAAGGAGGAGCTACTACTTCCGCTGCCCGCTGGAACGGGGAGAAGGACGTCGTCTTCATCAACACCGAACGTGTGACCGAGTACGGAGGTGCTGCCCGATTGTGGCACCATCAAGATCTTCTACGCGCTTTTGAAAGCGGCAAGTGAACGTCTACCGCAGCAACGAGAGCCTCCTCTTGTAGGATTTGGAAATCTTCAAGGGTTAGTCTCGTTCATCCCCTCGTTGCTACCGTCTTCTAGATTGCATCTTGGCTTGGATTGCGTTCTCGCGGTAGGAAATTTTTTGTTTTGTATGCTACGAATCCCTACAGGTTTCGAGTGGAGAAGCTCTTAGATGCATCATTGCAAAATGTCGGTCATTGCTATAACAGCAAACACAACAAAAGTTTAAAGAACTCCATTCAATATTGCTCCTCGATGGTCCAAGCCAGGCCCTCACCAAGTTAAAGTAAATTTTGATGGTTCCTTTCATAATGATGTCCATGCGTGCAATTGGTGCAATTCTATTAGACCACGAGGGCCAGTTTATTGATGCCTCTACTATCTATTCCAAACCTAGCATCTGCTGCTACAGCTGAAGCATTGGCAGTATGAGAGGGTTTAGCCTTGGCTAGTCGCCTTAGATGTAATAATGTCCAGGCAGAGTCTGATTTGATGGAAGAAGCTTGTACAGATGTGGAAACTTGGTGAGGAGAATCATCTGCGGTATTTAGAGACTATGTCGACCTGATGATACTTATAGGGAAAGTTCAATTTCTTTATTATCCGAGGGAAGCAAATGGAGCGGCTCATGAATTAACTAGGGCTTATTTTAATTATAAGTTTTCTTGTAATTGGGTCGATGAACCCCTTAGATTTGTTCTTGAAAAACTTGTTAATGATGTAACTATTATTTAAGATCAATAAAATTACGCAGCAAGGACCTGCTGCTTTCCTAAAAAAACATCGCACCATTAGATACCATGTTGGTAATCAGTTTGTTTGTCAAGTTTTAGCAGAAAAATATGACAATGTTCAGAAGTTAACTCAGGGGCTTAAACAAATGACATACCTTCATTTTATATAGGGAAAATTTACTGCAGTAAACCATTATTTTCTGGCATTTGATGAAATCAGATTTTTTTTCTCAACCGGTATTTCTGATATTTTGGCAAAAAACCGGTTTTACTGGTTACCACTGAGAAAAAACAGTACCGAAAGGAATTTTTCGGTATTCAAATAATTTTCTTAAATTTACAATTGATAAATTTTGAACGAAATAGTAAACCAATTTGACAAATTTGACCGTTATTTCAGGTATTTCTGAAATACCAGAAATACCGTTACCCACGGATTAATTTTGCCTACATGTACCATTATAATTTCTTGACACATTTGGCAGAACATTATTGTATGGTTAAAAAAGTAAGATTGATGATTTTCCTACGATAATCATGATATTTTTTCGAAAATGGGCACTTTATTACTTTAAGCAATAGACCGGGCCTCTGCAGAGTGGCCGGCGGCGGAGGAGCTAGGGCGGCCGGTGGCGGGGATCTTTGGCGGCTAGGATTTAGGCTGTGGGCAAAGATTCGGTTGTCCCACGCCGTGGCACAGGTAGAGGGGGAGAAGGGAGAGCTAGGGCGGCGGTCCGCAGCTCGTGGGCTCGCCGGATGTGGCCGGGATGTTTGGCGACGGAGGGGATGTGGGTGGTCGAAAGGGGAACGGGAGGAGAGATTCGCCGGTGGTGTGGGTGGGGGGCAAGAAGACGATGGAGAGAGTAGTACTGGTGTCGTGACCTGGGGATATTTTGGACGCACGTCCGGCGTGATGGCTCCAAATTTTCTTTTGTCTCCCGCCCGTCCTCGTCTAAATCCAAACTTTGTTCGGCGCGAAAAGTGAGATGCAGTGGAGTGGTATGCCATGTCATCGACTCACGCCATGTTTCCGCGGATTACACTCTCATCCGTTCATCTCATTTGTATCCATCGGCTGAAACTGCATTCCTGTTATCTCATGTTCCTGCTTAGAACTAGGGCTAACCTACGTGAAATTTATGTCTTCCCATCACCTCAAAAGTAGCACTTCGGCAGACGCGGAGCGGTTCCTTACCAGTGGCGGACCCAGAACATCAACCATGTGTAGTCATGTTAAAGTTGTGCAGTCAAATACATGTATTTGTATAAATTTATAATTATTTTTACACATTTTAAGCTTGTATCGCCAAGAAACTGTGTAGTCAAGTGACTACACAGCCTTAGTGTGGCTCCGCCACTATTCCTTACACGAGAGAAAGTCGTCTCGTCTTCGCACCGGGCGACACGTTTCTAGCGCCTCTCCTCCCCTGACGGCCCTGGTCGTCTGTGGGTGGGTGGGTCGCCGGAGACCGCGTCCGGCCTGTGGTGTAGGTAGGTTCTTGTACCTAGGTTTCAACCATCCATCTCTTCGGCTCCGCGGTGGTGATGGTGGTGGTAAATAAATCTCCTCCAGTTCCGGCTCCGGCGAGATCACCGACGGATTTGGAAGGGCGGGTCTGCTTCGCATGGTTTCATCTGCTTCTCGGCGTGCAAGTTATATGTCCAAGCAATGGCGATGAGGTAGTGGCGCCGCTGCTACTCTGTTCTTGTGTTCTCCCCGTCCCGCTCCAGCACTGGCGGTGCTCACTTAGCCATCAGCGCATGCAGGGAAGATTTGTGTTGGGGTGGTGTCCGGCTGTTGTCGCGTCAGGCGGCGCTGTCGGCGTACAAGTGAAGAAGAAAGTCCAGGATATGGGATTGCGGTGTGATGGTGGTGGATTCGGTGCTCTGCCACGACGACGTAAGTGGCAGGCGACAGGTCTAGGATGGGAGGAGCACGGGGACGTTCCCCGGTCGGCATGCCACAACGACAATAGCTTCGCCGACGGTAAGTCTCTTCATCGGCTCACAAAGCCCTTCGGGGTGATGGTGCTTTCTCTCCTCTGGCGACGACAAGTGGCGGTGATGGCAGTTGCAGATATCCCAAAGGACTTCAATATAGTAGTATTTTCTGGGGGAATATTAGGCAAAAGTTTTTGGTTCCTCTTTTCTCGGCCTTTTACTTGTTTCCCGTGTGGGTCGTGTTGTAACATGACATATGTTTAATATATGTGCGGTAAACTTCAAAAAAAAATAGCACTTCGGCTCCAAAATCAAATATGCATGAAACTACATACCACCACCATTCCAATAAATAATTGTTTTATTTTTCTAAGAAGTTAAGCTAGTAGACTTTGACCAAATTTTCCGAATAAACTATTAACATGTACAATACAAAATCAATATTGTTATATGCATCATGAAATATATTTTCTTATGAGATATATATCATATATATAACATGTACAAGACAAAATCAATATCGTTAGATGCATCAGGTAATGTATTTTCTTATGATATCTATATCATATTATAGTTGTTCATGCGGTTTTTTCTAAAATATTGGCCAAAGTTTACCTTGCTTGACTTATAAAAATATAGACATCGAGCGAGTAGATTGTAAGAGACCACCAGTTTGTCAATGGATATGCTGCTCCCTTGCGCTGAAGCACCAATCTAGGATCATTATTCCACGGAAGCGAGATGGTTAGTGCCTCTTCTTTCATGTAAAAAGAAACAAAATGGGTAGGCATATATTTTAGGTACGGCGTGACCACTACTAGAGATAACCTTATAGCCGCACTTCTTACCGTCGGCAAGTCCGATTTGAAGATGTCGGCGGTAAGGCCTATTAGACCCGCCTCGCGTTACCGTCGGCGAGTTGAAATGAGTTCGCCGGGGGTAGTGCAGTTACCGCCGGCGCCAATGTAATCGAAAACACCGACGGTAAGGTGAGCCGAGACCACCCGGACGGGCCTCCAATTACCGCCGGCGATTTGAACTCGGAAACGCCGGGGGTAATATAATTACCGCCGGCGAAGAGTTGCATGCGTTGGGGGTAATTTGGGCCGTTGTGGGCCATTTTATGCCAAAATTAGCGCCGGCGTCTACCATTTGTTTTCGCCAGGGATAAATGACTAGGCATTGTATTGTCCTACGAAGTGCTCACTCGTGTCAAACGTTAGATTACAATCATGTGGCTGCCATCCCTATGAGTTGTGAGGACCACAACACGCACATGCCGACTGCTTTTTTAGTCAAACGCGAGGCATCTCCTCCATTCCATCCCCAACCCCCACAAACTTAGATCGAGCGCATCGACTGGAGCCATCTCGACCCCTCCCTCAACCCCCATCGACATGTTCTTGAGCTCGAAAGAGGAGGAATTGGAGGGGGTGGAGTTGCAGATCGTGCGGCATCCTCACTCCCGAGGTGAAGAGCAGTGACGATGGCGTTTGTGAGGGGAATCGAACACTGCTGGTGCTCCCAAGGCAAACGGCGGCAGC
Source organism: Lolium rigidum (assembly GCF_022539505.1). Classification (NCBI taxonomy): domain Eukaryota; kingdom Viridiplantae; phylum Streptophyta; class Magnoliopsida; order Poales; family Poaceae; genus Lolium; species Lolium rigidum. The sequence continues at coordinate 290,313,298 of NC_061508.1, forward strand.
CACATAGTTGGTGGTGTTGCAGGGTGATGGGTAATCGCATGTCCTCAACTCTCTCGAGGCAAAGAGCGGAGGCCGCAAGGAGGCCGTGGGGAGGATCTGGAGATGGAGCCGCTAGGTCCTCATCCTACCACAACGGAGGCGACAGGCGTGCTGCGGTTGTGCGGGAGGATGGTTTGGCATACCATTTCCGAGCACAACTTTGTACTATGTTTGTGATCCCGTTTCCCATATTTTCTAGTATGTTTGTGATCCCAATTTTGTGTTGAATCTGTGATGGATGAAATTTTTGTAAAATTGGAACTAGTTTTGTTGTGTCTGGTTGTATTTTTTGAGTTCAAACTTGTCTAGCAATGAAGGTCGCTGCTGTTCTGTAGAAGAAATAAAGGTTACGCGCCGGCAGTAAGAAAATTCCTAGTAGTGGACAATGGTGGGCCTCAGAAATCTGTCAAGGCATGACTCGATGGAGAAGGGTATGCTTATAGGTTGGTGGTGATTCGGTGAGCACTGGGAGGAAGGAAGATATGATGTTAGTTGATGGGATGACACATCAACATCAACATTGGGAGGAGTGGAAACTTCAACAACAGATAGACATTGGTACACCACATAGAAACGTGAAAACCTCAAAAGAGAAAATTTTCTTTTAAAAAATTGGGGTGGTGGCCTCAAAGTCGGAGATGCACTATAAGCCTAGAATCTTCATGCACTATAATCTTGTTTATGAACTTGTCATTTCAAAGGTGTGTATTGTATTTTCCTCTTTGCATCAACATTATATACCCATACTATGACCCAATGCAACACACTAATGGTTTTCGGCCCTTTCTCACGTGATTTCACGCACCATCCTGTTTCAGTGGGCCCCGCGACATCCACCCCTCATCTTATCATCAAAAATGTTTCATGTGACTTTTATCTCAGTTTTGTTATTTTATGTAATAGGAGCATGAAAAACCTCGAGATAGGCCCATTTCTTACAAAATATAGGCCGGTGGCCTCGGAGTGGGAGTTTTGCACTATAAGTATAGATTCTTCCTCCGTGATAGTCTTTGTTTGTGAAGCAAGTGCAACTTCAAGGTTGTGTATTGCATTTCCTCTTTACAACACCTTTTACCAATATTATAATGTGTTACCAACCCTTTCTCGGATACTTCAATGTGCCCCTTATCTAGTGGGCCCATGATGTATATCCTCTAAATTTTGAAGTTCTGAATTCATGTTAGATTCCTCTTTATGGTATACGAAGTCCAAGAAAACATGATACAACCTAAAAATAGGTCAAGTTCTTACAAAAGCTAAGTTGGTAGTCTCGAAGTGGTTGTTTTGCACTTGAAATTTGGAATCTTTCATCGGGATAGTCTTGTTTAAGAAGCAAGTGCAATTTCAAATCTGTGTATTGGATTTTCCAGTTAACACTGCCCTATTATATCCATATTATGACCAATGCAGACTATAAAGGTAACCGATCCTTCCTCGGGCTATTTCATGTGTCCCCTTATCTATCAGCCCCGACGGCGTCTAGCCTAGCTTTCCATACAAGGTGCCATTCCATGTGAATTTTCTCTTAGCGTGTGTTATATTAGGTCATCATAACATGAACAACCCACTACATCATATGAATGTAACAACAACAATAAAAACTGTCACAAAAAGACAAGCAAACTATTCAGGAAGCATAAAACCAACAACCGACTAGCGGTGTTGTACCGTTGGACATACTTTGTTGGTAAAGGATCTTCATCACCAACATCCACGATGGCCTTTGCATGCTTTACACCTTTATAGAAGCATGGTATCAGAATGGCCTCGGCTTAGTTTGACTAACATCAAATTGCGATTATGAGGTCAAATAGGCCAATGTCTTACAAAATATGGTCAAGTGGCCTCGAGGTGAGAGTTTTCACTATAGGTATAATCTTCCACCGGGATAGTCTTGCTTGTGAAGCAAGTGTAGCTTCAAATCTGTGTATTAGATTTTCCACTTTGCAATATCCTTTTTACCAACATTTGAAAATGCAAAGTAGGAAGCGTTACTAACCTTTCTCGGACGATTTATTGTGCCCCTTGTCTAGTGGGCCCCATGAAATTTATCCCCTAACTTTTGAAGTGGTGATTTCAAGTGAGTTTCCTCTTTCTGACATACCGGGCCACAAAACCATGAACGAACTAAAAATAGACCAAGTTCTTACGAAGGTTGGGCCGATGGTCTCGAAGTGTGAGTTTTGCAGTTGAAGTCTAGAATCTTTCGTCGGGGTAGTCATGTTCAAGAAGAAAATGCAATTTCGAAGTTGTCTGGCATTTCCAGTTAACACCGCCCTACCATACACATATGGAATAACAGTTGCACCCTATAAGTCCATAACGTTCACAAGCAATAGTCCTATTGGTGAAGTATGTGTCATTCACATTTGTGTATTGGCTTTTAATCATATTGACCATTGCAAATTTGGGCGAGAAAAGACGCAACACGAAGTACATGAGCCACTACGTACACGGCTGAAAATGGGTGGGATAACTAATGGAGCGAACACAATGTTCTCAAACAGGATAACTTTGCATGCGAAATCCATTTTTGATGATTTAGGGCTCGCTACGAAGGTAACAACAAGGTATATCTAATCACAACTAGCACTTACGGATATCAGCAACATGGTCTATCTAGATCAACTCGATCCGAGGGAGGGGTGATGCGAGAAATGCAGTGTCCCTATTATTTGACGCCAACTTCCTTTGTTGTACTTGCTCATGATCACATGTTGCATGCATATGGCCATCATTGCATTGCATTCTGCAATGGTAGGTTTTTTACGGTGGAAAACTTGGTATTTCATGCCTACATTTTGTCATGCAAAAGTAACACTTGGCTAGCTAACTTGTAATCAAAGCAAGATAGTAATATTTATTATCCTAGCTTCTTCAAACATGCAAATGTCTCTACTACTATAAAGTGGGTGTTTTGTCATCCGAACCACATCCTCCTACCTGAACATGATCAACCTGATTTTACCTACGGAACACCCAATGAGAACAATTTTTTGTTAAACGCCCCCCTTTGCTAACTACTTGACTAGCCGCACATACACCATTAGGAAAGAAAATTCAAACTTGGAGGAGACAAAAAAAATAGTTATGTTGTACACACATACACAATTTGTTTAGATCTTAAGTTTTACTCCCTCTGCTCTCTTTTAATCTACATTCTACAAATTTGAAGGTGAGTTAACAATTCATTTAGTACTACTACTTCTAACAAATCCAACCGACATTAAAGTTAATGACATCCAAATACAAGACCAATTAGCAAGTCATTGTTTTCTTTGCTTTTGTTGATTTTTTAAAAAATATAGAATAATATGATGGAACAGGGACCCCTCCTCTCCCGACCCCCACCCCAACCCTAACCGCCGCCGCCGCCGATAGCGCCGCCGGGGCAAAGACCCACGGGGCGTGGTGGTGGCGGGGGCCCTTCCTCGTCGACGTGGGTGACGGTGGACGGGATCTCCTCCTCGACGCAAACGACGGATCGGCCGACACGGGAGATGGGCGACGACGGTTATGCGCTGCGGACCCCTCTCCCGTAGACTCTCCCCCGCAGCACACCGGCATGGGCTGGTGGTGGGCGGCGGCCAGGACCATGGCCTGCGCCATCCCCTCCCCCCCGCCTCTCGCCGATGAGTGGAGGTGATCTCGGGCTTCTTCCGTGACACGAGGTCGCCCGGGGCAGCAGCCTTGGGTACGACGGTGGAGGTGTCCCTCTTCTTCGCCGGAGAGGGTCGGCCTGCGGTTGGTGGGGGTGGATCTATCGATCTATCACCGCGTTCTGGAGGCGTGATGGAGGAGCATGGAGCGCGGCGACGGTGTCGCCGGTGGAGGTTTGGAGTGGCCAGCCAGGGATGGTCGCCGACGTGGGGGTCCGACCTGAATAAAGGCGGCGGTCCTAGGGCCTATCTTGCGTGAAGTGGAAGATCTACCTGAGGCCTGGACTCGTGATCTGGCCGGTGTGTTGAGTTCCGGAAGGCTCCGCCGGCGAATGTAATAGTGCTTTTTTCCTGGAGTTTGCTGGATCGGTGGTATTCGGTCGTGCACACCCATGCTTTTATTCCGATCGATTGGTTCTGGAGGGAGCGGCGCGAAGCTCTTTTTCTGTGTTGACATCAAGTGATTATGGATCCATGATGAAAGTCGGAAGAAGTGAAGTTCATGAAGGCCGGAGGGGAGGACTAGCTAAGGGAGGTTCAAGTCTCCGCGTTGTTGAGAGTCTTGCTTGGTGTTCCGGGCTTCACAGACTGCGGTATGAAAGTGGGGGCGAGAACACATGTGAAGTTCGCAGTCCTACCTTTCAGGGTGAAAACCCAAGGTCTGGCCTTAACTGGTTGTGCCTGGCAATGACCTTGTTGGAGGCATTGTTTTGAGAGCGGGCACTATCTTCAGGGTGAAAACCTAAGATCTATGATCGGACGACGACAGTGTTAGAACACTGTTCCCTTCTTGGAGGCGTCGTTTTTGGAGAGTCTGTATTTCAGGTGTTGTCTTGGCGGTGGATATATTGCTGTTGTTAGGCCGAGATACTGTAGCGGGACTTTTGTTTCTTAATTTTCTTTTCCTTTTTTTGGCTGTGTGCATTCGTAGTACCATTAGGGTGGTGCGTTGTTGTAGAGGCTGGGTGTAATTGGTATCTTTTTGATATTAATATATTCCCTTTATCGAAAAAAATAGAATAATATGAAACAAAACTCTAGTCCAATTAAGATGTCTATTAAAAGAGAAAGGATGTAGTACATGTTAAGCTCCGTTTTGATTCCAAAATGGATTTTATTTATTAAGTGCATATTTTTGTAGTACCCACCGCTACTTTCAAACGCCATTGTTGGAGAATCAACTTTTGAGTCCGACAATTTTACAGTGTTGTCTGCTTCCATATTAACATGTCCCTTGTTATGATTTTGAGATTCGAAGATAGGAGGACATCGTCTCAAGGGGTTAGGAGAAAACATAACCGGGAAAGGACAAATATGTTTATTTCAAAGTCCAAAGTTGGACTTAGGAGACATGGGAAACGAAAATTCCGCACTGGACCTAGGAAATTTGAGGATCCCGCCACCAATCCCGTCATACAGCGTGTTAGGCACACTCGCCGGAATAGAGCGCGCCACAAATCTCGATCTCCAAATTTTCACGCCAAACCAAAATTTTCGAGGCAGCGGAGTAAAGCCCGCAAGAAACATGAGGTTGGAGAGTTTTCATTCGGACCGAGCGGGATGAGTTGGGACCAAATAAAATGCGGGAAACCAAACCAAACCAAACGCCCGTCCTCAATCCGAGCCCTCCCCACCTCGATTCACCTCGCTCAAATCTCAATCTTCGCGTAGTCTCCGTCGTCCCCTCGCCGACCTCGTCGCCGCTCCTCCTCTACCACAACGCCTTGCCCCTCCTCCCAAAGTCTCGCGCCACCCCTGTCTCCCCGCGCCTCCGTGAAATCCTAGCGGAGATGTGAAACCCCTAGTTGAGATGGACCGGCGTCAAGATCCTCCGGCCAGTGCTGGCCCTCGCCGCGCCGTACGAAGCTATCAGAGGCCGTCAACTGCAGCTGCCGGAGCTGCACCAGCCGTCGGCGGCCATGGCGTCTAATAAGCAGTGGTGGGAGATCTCGATTTCATCCTCGTCGAGCTCGCCAGGTAAGCTCCTGATCTCATCTCCCCCTTCAGGACTCGATGCCCTCCCTCTTACTCATTCTCGTGCCCTTGCAGACCCGTGGAGAACCAAGGCCGGATTCCTCCAGCTGTTGCCCGTGTGTGGTCGCCTGCAGAGGTCGCCATTCGGTGCTGACAACGACTTGGACATTCTCGACCAGGAAGAGGAGTTCGCCTAACCAACCCTGGCCACCACCACGATGCCCACGCCCCAAAGATCCTCTCTTCCCCCACCCCCCCTTTTCCTGTCGTGATCTTACTGTTTATTATGCAGTGAGTGGATATGCAGCTAGCTAGCTGTTCGAGTTTTATCAGGTAGCTAGCTGATGATCTGGTAATGTATATCTTCAAGTGAAGGACGTTTGATTTTGGTTCCGTGCAGCTAGCTTGTTTGCCCAGATGTTTGATTTGCTTCGGTATTAATGCTACAAATTATGTAGCAATGCTCAAGTTCGGCCATGACACTGGCCAAAGTGTTTATACCAATGCTCTGTTTCCCCTGTTTTATATTCAGGTTCATGTCATGTATGCATTTAAATCTCTAGAGGAGGAGCTGCATGTGCGAGCTATGTGCACTATTGTTGTTTTGGTCATTTGATCTGTAGTGTGGATCTCCTCATCCATAACAGGAGAGGCCATGCCCAAAATTTGAATCGCTAGACTAATCTTTAGCTTAATGACTAGTACTTGTATTTGTTAGGGGAAAATCCGAAATCCCTGTTGGTTTTGGATGCGAACATGCACTTGGGCAAATAAGAAAAAGAGATGGAGCTAGATAATATGGTTGGTACATTCCAGTATCAGTTTTTTCATTGTCTATAGTTGTTGAATCCCAGCAATATTGCCTAGGGAAACATAGTATATTGCAGTTTGCTAGGTAGACTTGAAAGATAGCATTGTTCTCTAGCGATATTCTGTGTGTGAATGCTTGTTGATTGCAACACTGTACTTGCTCTAGAGCAATTATGTTAGCTGGCTGGTTTTGCTAGCCTGTTAGTGGTAGTAATCAGTAATATGATATTGTGATGTTATTATCTTTCAATCCATCATCTCTAGATTGCAGAAACTTCTTTGCTGCTGTGCAAATATGTGGTGATTAACCAACTTAATTAGTTCTGGAATCAGACCAGTTCCTGGTTCCTGTAATTTGAGCTCGAAAATAACTTTTATTTGTGTCTTTGTATTTCAGGAGAGAGTCGAGCTAGTTGGAGCTGGCAAGGAGGTATCCATGGCTGCTGGATCCAGCCGTCAGGCAGGGGTGGCCTTCTTCTTTGACTCGGTGGGTTATCCCTATTCCTTGGGTAGCTATGACAGTACACTTGATTCAGTAGTAGATCTACTTGCTTAGTACTACTGGTGGTCTGTAGGTGTGGTGGCTTGCTGTGGTGCTCCTCCTCGACTTGTTGGTGGTGGTGTTCATGGAGGTAGTTACGCAACACAGTTGACACTTGACTCCTCCATCGTGCTCCTGACGATGGCTGCTGCCACCGGGCTCTCGTCATGGCTCGGTGGATGTCTGGAATTTTAGGAAATGTCATGCTGGATTTTCTTGCTGACTAAACAAATGATGGAACTGATCTAGTTGTTGTATTTTTGAGGGAGAATCGATCTAGCTTAGTTACAGAGGAAACACCAAGATCCATCTTTGCCTTAGTCCAACAACTCATGGGATGATCATGAGCAAGGCCAAGTCTGTTGAGTAGAACAGAGACCAAGCAATTTTGAACAGTACTTGGTCGGATCGATTGATGGATTGTAAGCTCCAGCGCAGGCCTTCTGCTGGGAAAAAAAGGTAATACTAGGCCGAATCTGATCTTTATGCGTCAGCAGGTAGGCTAGTAATTAATGGAGCTTGTGAAGACGTAGCTATGAAACTACTAGCTTAGCTTTGATAAGCTAACTAACCTACGAAACTGAGTGATCAATCTACTAACTCCGTTTCAAAGAATAAGGTGCATGCGTATTTCAAGATAAACTTTCATCATAAAAATTGAGCACAAAATCTTGATTATGTTACATATAATTAGTATCGTTGAATTCGTATTAAAAAATACTTTCTAATGATGCTTTTATACAAAAAAATCTTTATATATTTAAAATAATTTTTGGTCAAACAAAAAGCACGAAAAACGAGGACGTCTTATTCTTTGAAATGGAGGGAGAAGTTAATTAGCTCCAAGTTTGGCGTTCACTGAATGACAACACCCTCATCTGGAGTCCATCTCCCACGCGTGACCATTCAAATCGAGAGGACGAGGGTGTGCCCCCCAACAGAGCTCGTATGCAATAGCTATGGCCTTTCTAAAATGGCATCGACCGATAAAATGTTGAGACACAAAATTAGGGCAGGACACTGAGTGAGTACGCAAGTGCTGAACTTTGGGTGGGAAAAGTCCCCAGCCCCGTTTTTGGTGGGAAAAGTCCCCAACCCTCTGTGGCTTCCCAAATTTGTGTGCGAAGACTGTGGAGTCTCTGGACAACCTGAAACCCTAGCTCACCGTGGCAACGCCATGTCTCAGTGTGAATCCCGTGCATGAGATAGTAGCGCTCTGGACTTGAAAAGGGTGCATGGAAATGCGACAAGTAGCCACCTTCGTGCATAAGCTAAGGGTGCATGCCCCAAGAAAGACGCATAAGATGATAGGTACTCCCCTTCCCCAAGCACTAAATAAGGTCCCCGAGGGAACCCTTTGACGAGGTGACGCGTGAATGGCGGGTGTCACGCCGTCAATTCATGAAGCTAATAGTGGTGTGCCAATTGCGGTGTCACTTAAATTTCAAAGGAAAAAACATCCACTTTTTGGCCGATTCAAACTCGCGGGTCAGTTTTGTAGACCGGCCTCTTTTGGGCCCGGAAAGTTTTCCTATGAATCCGAGGGTCCGACTTCAACTTAGTTCAAAGAAACCTCTTGACGGGCAACGCGCATGTGTCCATAAAAGAGAAGAAGGTTGATTGATCTCGTAGACGTTACTACGTTAGCTAGCTCTTCAACTTGCTTGGATCGATCTTGCCTTGTTAATAATTTCTTCCCACGCTTGATCACGTTGCATGGGAAAACTCTCCAGCTAGCAACTGGCCAATCTGCCCAAGCTATCTCCACGATCCCGATGTGTGCGAGCTAATCTACTACGAGTATATATGGACAAAAAATGGTTTTCACTCCCGCTTTTCGTCAAGGTGCTCATTTTGAACCGCTTAAGTTAGAAGAGCCAACAAAAGAATTTTCGGGTCGTCCGAGAAAGACTGTCTAGGCCTACAAAACTGACCCAGCCGGCGTCATATGAATAAAATATGTCATATGACGGGATTTTCTGGTTTAATATTTCCGAGCCTTTTCAGGGTCGTCCTTAGTTCATGCCCGAGCCTTTGTAAATTAATACGTGCAAATGCCATATGTAAATTTGAATTCAGTTTCAGACAGATGTAGCTCCATGGCTCCATGCAACGTGGGTTTGCTCCTGCCCTTTGCATGTAAGTGTAGAATATCGCGTGGTGTAATTCTCGTTCCACCAAATAAACAAGTCATGTATTTGCGTGGGAGTCTCACGTGAAAAACAACAGTTAGTCACGTGTAAACATCAACATCTTGTAAAAACAAGCACACTATCATATATAGTAAATGTTTTCATTGGGCCCACATGTCATTGGGTGCTCTTCTCATATGAATAGGTTTAATTGACCTCGTCGAGTTGCTACCTATTGTCAAAGGCCGCCATCATGAAATGAGAGGGGAAAGGAGGGAAAGACAACACTCACCAACATTGACATGCGTCACGTCATCACAATATCCAGATGATCCAATCGCATTCTCCTTTGCAACCAAATTATTTCGCAACAATTTATACTAGGTGCCTCGCACGCAGTCGGTTAGCGTGTCAAGTCTCGACGACAGGGCGGAGATGTATGCTCACCATGATGCTAAAAATTGAGCCGATGCATTCTGGTTCACCAGGGTTGATCTCACCAGTCTGTTACTCTAAATTCAACAAGCAAAGAGCGCCATACAATCTGGTAAAGCAGGGTCGATGTCACCCCTGATGATGGTACACTACCGGCACGCCAACATGGCACAGACGAGCATGGGGCATGTGTGCAAAATTCCCAGTTGAAGTGGACAACCTTGAGGGCCACATCCCTATTGAGTGTCGCACACTAGCTCCCGACATGTTTGGGGCGCCAATCCACAAACTCGACGAGGAAGTAAATGACGCTCCTCCCGCAGCCCACCGTGCCATTAGATGCATGAGTGAAGCTGAGCTAGTAGGCATCTCTCGAGAACGTGGAAGATAAACATGCTAGCCAATGCTTCCTAGGATGACAACAAAGTTTAGATCATTACAAAGTCTATCGATTCTTTGCTGGCCACTCGATCTGTAGTACGTTCGTAATTTCCTGCGCCAGCTCGGAAACACATGATGTTGTGCCGACCTATGTTGTACGATCGCTACGACATAAAGTGGAACGGCTAGGGAGTCGATAGCCCGGTGACGCCGTCCAGCTCCATCAGCGGCCATGATATCATGTTGATGTCATATGGAAGGCCTTTCGATGGGGCCTCGCTCACTCGCTGCAGTTGTGGAGTTGACCTGACAGAGCAGAAGATAGGTAAGAGCAAGTACAATAAGTCCTAGTCAGCTGACTATAAGGATTAAAATAATATATTGTTGCTTAGTTGGAGGAGAGAGGAGAGGAGAGAGAAGAGGAGTGGGCTCTATGCAAGGGCCAGCTCTAGCACGTGCTCCTGGGCACTATGTGAGAGTGAATGGTGGGCCATGGACTAATAAAGTAGTATAATTTTATAGCTCACTATTGTACATGTTGGGTCTAAGATAACTATATATGACATGACACTTGACTTATAGCCAACAGTTGGCTCTATTTATTGAACTTGCTCTAATGTCCACTAGCTAGCGCGACAGCCGGTAGAGGCAGCCGAGGTCTTGTGGCAGCCAGCGTCCCTCCAACTCTCAACCGGGAGCAGCTGCCAGGAAAATGGATTCATATTGATGCTGGAGATGAAGTAGGTTCATGCATGGACCAGCTGCATCAACCGTATCATGCATGGATATCTTAGGGTTGCATAAGCGGGATCCCGCATATCTGCATAACTCCTTACTGCAAATTATACTACAACCATCTTCCCACATCTACTTTGACAATATACATGGCCAGCAGGTGAAAATGCTTATCTTTTCAACTCCCTCCTTTCATTGAATAAGGCCTATAAATTTTGTTAAAAGCCAACATCATCTAAATTTGACCAATGTTATAGGTTAAATATATGAGCACTTATGATATCAAATTAATATCATTAGATTTACCGTAAAAAATATTTTTTCATAATGTATTTTATTCATGTCCTAGATATCTATATTTCTTTGTGATGTCAAATTAATACTATTAGATTTACCGTAAAAATATTTTTTCATAATATATTTTATTCATGTCCTAGATATCTATATTTGACTTGACTAAACTTTGTTAGATTTGACTTTTAACTAAATTATACTACACACATAAAGGAGGATTTTTCATTGAAATGGACTCTAGTGAGCTGTTAAACGTGTATATTTCTACTACACACACGCTGACGGATTCCAGCACGTCGTCATGGAGCCCATAGGTGCCTCCATGCAGCAACAACGCCCAGGGCGGCACACGCGATCGGTGAGCGTGTCAACCCTCGACAACTAGGTCGGAGCTACATATGATCACCATGCATGATGCTTAAAAATAAGCCTGTGCATCTTCCTGATCCATGTAAAATGCACTCGGGTGACTCAAAATCCAGCAAGCAAAGAGTGACATACAATCTAGTCTGCCAACAGGACCCAAAAGGGCATGCATGGAACTTGGAGGCGAATTCCCAGTTGAAGTGGACAAACTTGAGGGCCACATCCCTGTTGAAAGCATCTCTAACAGTTACTGAAAAACGGGCCGGAACCGAAAAATTCCGGCGACTTTACGGGTTCAGGCCGAAATAGGCCCAGAACAGGGCCCGAACTCGCGGCATGGCCCGTAAACAGAGTTCGGGGGCCGAAAAACTTGGCGGCCGCCCCGTATTAAAACGGGCCGCGGAGGGAAGTTTGGTTTCCAAACCCTACTCCCCTCCGTCGCCACCACTCGCTCCGTCGCTACCAGCCTCCTCTCCGGCGAGCAATCCAGCGCGCAGAAGCTTACCTTCGCCCTAGCTCGCGACGCCATGGCCTCGCGTGGTGGCTCCGCACAGGCGGCACGGGAATGGGCGGCGGGGACTCGCTGCCGCGGCCCTCCCGTGTTCCGCGTGGAGGTGGAACGCCGGAAGTTCAACCGGTCGGAGGGCGCGCGCAAGCGCAGCGCCCGCCGGTGGACGAACCGGGGCTCACGCCCCCAGGGAAGCTCGTCAAGTACGGCAACGGCGGCGGGGGCTCCTCGTCCGGCGGTTCGAGCCGCCCACCGCCCCCGCCCGTGTACGACATCTCCGACGAGGAGGAGCTCGTCCCCGCACGGGAGCCCACCTTCTCCACGAGAGACTACGTGCATAGCTACGACGAGGAGGACGCCGTGGTCGCGCAGGTAGTGGCGATCTCGGCGGCGGAAGCCCGCGCTCGCTTCCGCTGGGAGGAGGCCGACGCCATCCGCCAAGTGCGTGAGTACGATGCGGCGCGCCGGGAGGAGCGCGTCCACCGCGTCAAGCTCGAGATAGTTGAGCTTGACTCCGAGGAGTGAAGCTCTTCATCGGCCTGCGCATCAACGCCGCCCTCTGCCTCGACGCTCGAGCTCCGCCGCCACGCGCAGGGCCTCCTTTTGCTCAGAATTACTCCGCGCGGTTAGGTCTACTATCTAATTTAGGTTTTCAGTAATGATTATGTAACTTTTGATGCTCAGTCGGAGCATCAAACTACCATCTATATATGACCATCGACGAATTTCTCTACGACATTTGAATTGCCTTTTTCCGCCCCACATTTTCGGAAGACTGAATATAGGTTTTTCGGTTCCGAAGTTTTTGATTACTGCTAGAGATGCTCTTAGTGTCGCGCACTAGCGCCCGGCGTGTTTGGGGCGCCACTCGACAAATTATATGATGAAGGAAGTAACGCTCCTCCGGTGACCCACCCACCGCCATTAGATGCGTGTGTGAAGCTGAGCTAGTAGGCATCTCTTGAGGACGTGGAAAATAAGGGTGTGACAGAACTAACTTCATTGATGGATTCCACCCTAGAAGTACTTCGTGGAAAATAGTCGGTGAGCAGGGTGTCTATACGTGCATATTTGGCCAACCCACACGATGATGGATTCCAGCGCAGTGTCCTGGACCTGTATATAGGTGCCTGCATGCAGCGACGACACCCCGGGTGGCACGCATGCAGTCGGTGTGCGTGTCGAGCCTCGACGATGGTGGCACACGTAGGCAGATGAGCATGGGGCTTGTCGGGGGAACCACATATGAAGTGGAAAACCTTGAAGGACACGCCCTTGTTGAGCGCCGCGCACTAGCGTCCGACGTGTTCGGGGCGCCACTTCACAAACTGGACGAGGAAGTAAGTGACTCTCCTGCAACCCACCGTGCTCTAGATGCCATCGCTCAAATCAACAACTAGGGCCGGCTACATAAACTAATGGACGGCGCCCACCATTAGATGCCTGATTTTTTTCGGATAAAGATTAGATGCCTGATGCTGAGCTAGTAGGCATCTCTTCAACAAAATTTCCTGGAATGAATGGACGTGAAAGATAAACGCGCGCACTAGCCAATGCTTCCTGGGATGATAAGAAAGCTTAGCTCATTAGATAGTCCATCAATTCCTTGCTTGCCACTCTGTAGTATATCGTAAGTTACTCGCCCAGCTCGGGAAACACACGACGCCGTGCTGAACTATGCTCTACGGTTGAGCCCTCGACCTCTCCCTCGCGTCGCCCCTCCGGGCGACCGGGGGGAAACCCTAAACCCGCCGCCCCCGCCTCCCCCCTCCCCCTCCTCCCCCCTCGTCGCCCCCGGAGGCGGCCGCCGGCAAGGCCGTGCGACGCCGGTGATGGGGGTGGCGGGGATCTCTCCTCCGGCCCCCCGTGCGCTGCTGTAGGGAGGACGACGGCCGCGCGGGGGTGGCCTCCGCCGCTGGGCGAGGTCGGCCGATTCCCCTCGTTCCCCTCTCCGGCGTGGCCTTGCCGGCGCTAGGAGGTGGTGGCCGGGGCTTGTTGGCCTACGTCGACCAGGCTGGGGCCAGGACTCCCGGGCGGCGGCCCCGGGCGATGGGTGGGCACCGCCGGCCCGACGGCGGGCGGCCGGTGCCGATGCTCGCGGTCCTCTTCCTTCGGCCGCGCGGGCGGTGAAGGGGCGGCGGGTGTGGGCGTGGTGTGGAGGTCGCCCCGATGGGCCTCCGGTACCAGATCCGAAGATGGTGGCTCCCCCTCCTGCGGTGCTCGTCGCACCTCCCCGGCCCCGGACCGCCTCCGGTGGCTGCGGGGTGTGGTCGGATGTGGGCTCTGTACCGGGGGAAACCCTTGGCCGACGGTGGCGGCCGCGGACGTCGACGACGCCGACGGCGCCGTTCTCCTTCCCGAAGGCGACATCGAGGTGATATCCCCTCCCTCCCTGCCCTATCTATCTCGGGCGAAAACCCAAAGCTTTGGCTTGGACGGTGGCGGCGCTCGGGTGGTGCCGTTCCCTCGTTGGAGGCGCCGTTTTGAGATAGTGGGTTTGGGTGGATGAGCTCGGCGGAGGTTGGTATGCATCGTCTTCGCCTACTCCTGGCAGCTTGGTCCGGTTTGGTGGTTTTTGCTACGGGTGGCTATGATGTTCGTGGGTGACGGCGCGGCGAGGCGAGTGCTCGGAGTCTTTCTCCATGGCGGTAACTTCCATTATCCATGCGTGCTCGGGAGAGCGATCTACCTCCGACAGGTACGGTGCCCTCCGAACCGGGGCGAGAAAGCAGGGAGCTTTCTTTGGAGGTGGAAACGGATGGTGCCCGGGCTTTGCTTGGCCTCTGGAGGTTGACGACGGTGCGGTTCCCTCTATGGCGGTCTTCTTCACCAGCTTCGACGCCTCTCTAGTTAGATCACAAGACTGGACAATGGTCTCGGAGCTCAAGCTGTGTTGCACTCCTTTTCTTGTTTCGCTTGTAGTTTTCGGTTCCCGTTAGCTGGTTTTCAGCATCTTGTATCATCTTGCCGGCAACGGCCTTATTAATTTAAGGCAGGGCTACGGCCTTCTCTTTAAAAAACTATGCTCTACGGCCGATGTGGCATAGTGTGATAGAGGATCGATGGCCCGGCGACGCTGCACACCCTTGTTGGTTGCCGGGAAGTCGTGTTGAAGTCGTGGAAGGCCCTTCCAGTGAAGCCTCGCTCGCTCGCCGTAGCTGTGGAGTCGACGCGCTGGAGTAGGAGATAGACAAGGAACACCGCGCGGAACATTATGTAGCCTGGCGCGGCAGCGAGACGGAGGAGGTTTCGTGGCAGCCAGCTTCCGCCCAATGTTTATCTCTTTTTTAACACACCCAATGGTAGCAGGGGCGGAGGCAGGATTGAAGTTTAGAGGGGGCCAAATCTCATAATTTTTAGTTAGGGGGGGGCCAACTAAACTAAATCCCTCTAAAATTTCTGTTTAAATTAGGCTTAAACAAAAATTTCTTTATGGTAGTATATGTAGAAGCTAGCTACTTGCTTGCACTTGAACCGGCTATTTTGGATGGACGTTACTGCTTATCGTAGCTGATAGTGTTCGTGCATGATAAAGCTAGAACTTTTCTACCCAATGGGGAACACCGCATCCTTAACTGGTAGTTTAAGATTTACATGTAGGATAAAACCGACCAAAAACCGGCCACAAACATGAAAACTGAGTCAAAACAGGACTCGAAATGGCAGAATCGGGATAGAACACCCTAATTCCCGCCTATTAATTCTCAAGTGAAGCGGACAAATCCACCCAAAGACCCTAACTCAACGATTATACTACAGCTCTCATTCGACATCTATTTAAACATACAAGTTGAACACCCATCCGTCCCGCTTGTAGGGCCGCTTGCAGCTATCACCTAAATAATGCTTATCTTTCTGAGTCGGCGAGTGGGGTGTCTCACCGTCACCGTGCATATTTCTCCTACCCACACGATGACGTATTCCAGCGTGTTGTCCTAGATGATCGACGTCCGGAGCGGCACACGACGTGTCGAGCCTCGATGATGGTACAACTCCTGAAGGGCCAACAAGACCCAGATGAGCATGGGGCTTCTCGACGAAACTGCAGTTGAAGTTCTACCTTGAAGGCCACACCCCTATTGAGCGCTCGCACTACGACACTAGCGTCTGGAGTACGTGTTCGGGGCGCCACTCCACAAACTAAACAATGAAGGAATTGATGTTCCTACGGCCCACCACCCTCTAGATGTATAAACTAATATGGTAGACATCTCTTCAACAAAGCTTCCTGGAATGGACATGGAAGATAAACACACTAGCCAATGCTTGTTGGGAACTTGGGATGATAAGCTTAGCTCATTATCATTATGAAGTGTCTTGATTCCTTGCCGGCTCGGAAACACACAATGCCATGTTGACATGTGCTCTCTAGCCATTGCGGCATAGTGTGGAACAAGTAGAGGATCTACGGCCCGACGACGCCGCACGCTCTCTCGGCAGCTGGGAATTCGTTTTGATGTCGTGGAAGACCTTCTCGGTGAAGCCTCGCTCGCTCGCCATATCTGTGGAGTTGATGCACTGTACGTGTGGAGTCGACGCGCCAGAGCAGCAGATAGACAAGGTCCATAAGCGCGGCGCGGACGCCGGTAGAGACATATGAGATTTAGTAGCAGCCACCTACCAGCCAATGGTTGTTTTTTTAACACACCCACCTGATGTTAGTAAAAGCTAGGTGAGTGCACACTTGAACTTGCTATTCTGGAAGGTCCTCACAGCTTAGCATAGCTGACATTGACGTGCGTCCTAAAAGTTAGGGAAGCAATGCCAACACTTGTCTACCCATGGCAAGCAACACACGGTCCTAGTTGGTGCTTTAAGTTTTGCATGAAGGAAAAAAAGCTGACCAAAAACCGGCCTCAAAACATGGAAAACCGAGCCTGCCGTCCTACCAAAGGCAGAACCGGGATAAAACACCCTAATTCCTGCCTCGTCCTAGGCGAACCGGACGAAACCATCTTAAATTTCGCCTAAAGTGGGCTGAACCGGAAAAACCAACGGAATCTGCTAAGAAAACCAATACATGTATTAGGCCCATCAGAGAATCGGCACGACCAATATCCTGATAATTCTGAAGACGATGATCATGGAAGAGGTTACCAGAAGATCGAAGGCTTGTGAGGAACGATCTAGCCTGGCAATTAGACTTGCCGTGGTCGAGTTGGTGAGAGACAAGTTGGATTAGCAGGAGATTGTTGGAACTAGTAAAAACTCCCGTACATGTTAGTGTGAGTTGGTGGGATCCATGTTTGGTAGTTGTTTCCTAGTATGAGTCGCAGTTGTGTTGGACAGTTGAATGGGTTTGTACAGATCTCGTAGTTCTATTATAAATACATGAGAAAAGCTCCAAGAAAGCTTACAGGTAGAGGGGAAAATCCATTTGTGCGTGCATTGTTTGCCGTTTTGCTAGCTAATCCATGAAGGTGCCTGCTAGCTTAGCATATACGTCCGTACACGTTGCCGTAGAAGTACTAATCCATGTTTCGTGTACGTGCGCATATTCTCGGAACTCATCATTGTCGTTGTTGAAAAGTACATGGCGGCTGGGCGGGAAGAAAAAAGTGGAGGTACATGTTTACTCATTTTTATTGCATGGTGGGCTAATCTTTGGCCCAAGTGAGAAATGGGATGCTAGACAAGCGGTAGACAACATCAATACGTGCAGAGGCCCACTCTAGAACCTGCGGCCCAACCGAAATCCTGAAAACTCTAGTGGTATGGCTAAATTTTAGTCCCACATTGCTAAGGGAAGAAGGTTGGTACCAACTTATAAGGAGAGCTCTTGTTGACATCTAAAATGGTAGAAACACACTAGTGTTGCACCACACACATAGCGCGTGCGCTCGCGTGAATATTCGCGACTTAAGACTTTGGACGCTTGGCGACGGCGCCGATAGCGGCCTAGCACCAATAAATTCCGACATTTTTTTGTAATATGCGATTCCCACAATGTTCTTTCATCTATGATCCGCTCCTTTTGGGAAATCGCTAAATGTGGACAATGCCATTTCGTGTGTACGCATGCCTTCTCCTGAGACCCTCCTTAGTGTCTGTGCATCCCGGAATTGAAGTTGTCTCTTCTTTCGGCTAATGAAATGTTCTTTCAGCTAGAAGAAGTATCCAAAAACAATTGTTACTTTTCATGTGTTGGTATTATAATAGCCATGTGCTTCTGAATATAGTGCGTCTGTTTCATAGCATGTCCGAGGTTTACTGAAGACCCATGAGTCGACGAATACAAAGCTCGGAACACGACAATCCATCCAGACTGATGGGAACAAGCATCCAACACATAGATACACTATTCTACTGAGGTATTTCTGAAATACCAGAAATACCGTTACCCACGGGTTAATTTTGCCTACATGTACCATTATAATTTCGTGACACATTTGGCAGAACATTATTGTATGGTTAAAAAATGTAAGATTGATTGTTTTCCTACGATAATCATGATATTTTTTTTCGAAAATGGGCACTTTATTACTTTAAGCAATAGACCCGGCCTCTGCATAACTAGGATGCACACAGCCGTACCAATATCTGTTAGAGCATCTCCACTCGTCCCCCCGACGAGGCCCCCGAGCGACGTTTTTTCCATCCGGACGGCGAAATTCGGCCCAGTCGCTCCCCCGGTTCCTCGTTTTCGTCCGGATTTGGCCCTTCATCCATCCGGCGAGCCCACGCCATCCCCGGCCCCCCGGGGCGCGCTCGGGGACTCCGGACGAAAGATTTTGGCGCGAAACGTCGTGTGGACCCGCGTAGTCGGCGACTGGAAAACCAAATCCTGTCGATAGAGGTCGGCCCCCCCCTCTCCCCAAACCCTAGCCGCCCCACTCCTCCCCCTCTCCCGCAACGCTTAGCGAAGCTCCGCCGGAGATCTCCATCGCCACCGCCACCACGCCGTCGTGCTGTCGGATTCAAGGAGGAGCTACTACTTCCGCTGCCCGCTGGAACGGGGAGAAGGACGTCGTCTTCATCAACACCGAACGTGTGACCGAGTACGGAGGTGCTGCCCGATTGTGGCACCATCAAGATCTTCTACGCGCTTTTGAAAGCGGCAAGTGAACGTCTACCGCAGCAACGAGAGCCTCCTCTTGTAGGATTTGGAAATCTTCAAGGGTTAGTCTCGTTCATCCCTCGTTGCTACCGTCTTCTAGATTGCATCTTGGCTTGGATTGCGTTCTCGCGGTAGGAAATTTTTTGTTTTGTATGCTACGAATCCCTACAGGGTTCCGAGTGGAGAAGCTCTTAGATGCATCATTGCAAAATGTCGGTCATTGCTATAACAGCAAACACAACAAAAGTTTAAAGAACTCCATTCAATATTGCTCCTCGATGGTCCAAGCCAGGCCCTCACCAAGTTAAAGTAAATTTTGATGGTTCCTTTCATAATGATGTCCATGCGTGCAATTGGTGCAATTCTATTAGACCACGAGGGCCGCTTTATTGATGCCTCTACTATCTATTCCAAACCTAGCATCTGCTGCTACAGCTGAAGCATTGGCAGTATGAGAGGGTTTAGCCTTGGCTAGTCGCCTTAGATGTAATAATGTCCAGGCAAGATATTGTACCGTAGTTAGGCTATCTGTAATCCGGCTAGGACTCTCCATGTAAACCCTAGATCCGTGCGCCTTTATAAGCCGGATCCCGGGAGCCCTAGAGGCACAACCACAACTCATTGTAACAACGCGAAAGCGCCCGTGATAATTCCGGACAAGCAGCAGTAGGCCCCGTCATCGTGCGGGTGTTCCGGCTGGGTAACTCGCGTACCACCATCCCGTGTGCACTCCGCCCTATGGCCCCTACTTCTTCTCCCCCTCGTGAGGATCCCTCCTCCGGGGTACTGTCGATTAGGCAACGACACCATGGTCTGCCATACGCCATCTTCGGTTAGTAGCTTATAAAGCCACTTACCTAATAAGGCTAAGTTCTTGACTTCAAGATCGTGAACTCCTAGCCCACCCATATCTTTAGGACGGCATACAACATACCACTTGACCAGTCGATATTTCTTTTTTTTTCACTATCCCCTTGCCAAAAAAATAACGATCTATAATAATCGAGCTTGTGTAATACACATTTTGGTAGGATGAAGAAGGATATCATATACATCACCATATTGGTTAGAACTGCATTAATGAGAACCAATCTTCCTTCAAGGGATATCATTTTACCTTTCCAACTACTAAGTCTCTCCTGAAGTATTTCCTCGACTAGTTTTCACTCAGCCATCGTTAATCTCCGATAATGAATCGGGATACCCAGATAGTAGATAGGAAACTGGCCTTGCCCACAACCAAATAGTTCCGAATATTCGGTGACTGAATCCTGAGCATCGCCAAAACAAAACAATTCGCTTTTATGAAAGTTTATTTTGAGTCCCAATAAATGCTCAAAAGCTGCCAAAATTAACTTTAAATTTCTATCTTTATCGAGATCATGTTCAATAAATAAAATTGTATCATCAGCGTATTGCAGAATTGATAAACCACCATCTACTAGATGTGGGATCGCTCCTTCAATTTGACCATCAGATTTAGCTCGTTCGATCAAGATAGCGAGCATATCCGCCACAATGTTGAATAAAAGTGGTGATAGGGGATCGCCTTGGCGTAAACCTTTTCGTGTCTGGAAGAAGCGTCCCGTGTCATTATTGACACGAATCGCTACACTTCCTCCATACAAAAAATTATTGATCAACGCTCTCCACTCTGATGAAAAACCTTTCATCCTGAGTGTCTGATTGAGAAAAGACCAATTAACTTTATCATAAACTTTCTCCAAATTAAGTTTCAAGATTACTCATTCATCTTTTTGGTATGCTGGACTAGTACTGGCAAATGGGAAGGAAGCCCTTCTATCTGTGCCTGTGCACTGCATTTTGGGCGTTTTGAAATTATGACCCTGGGAGGCTGTGAGGCTTTGGATAATGTTGCGTAACTACTCCCTCCTGCTAGTTTTATGTTGGTGCAAACTTTGATCCAGAATATATAGATAATAGTATTAAGATCTAATATGATAAATGCATATAATATGACAATATGTTTCATGAAAATTCTAATTTTTTTTATTCTTTTATTGTATATGTTTATATTTTTATTAGTATAGATGATAAAACTTTACGGAGTATGACTTTGACCAAACCTAACACGTAACATATTTTGGGCACGAGGGAGTATTTGGTAGCCCATAGTCGTCTTGTCTGCATCATAGGGCAAAGCAACCCCCAATGTTTGGTTGCCCTTAGTTGTGGTGTTGCCAGCGATGGTCGGCGAGTTATCGTCGGACCTTCGCTCGACAGAGTGGGCACGGTGGTGCTGCAAGCGACGGAAGGTGTTGTTGCTACCTCGTGGGCTGTGGTGCTACAAGGAGGGGCAGCGGAGCTGCTGATCGGGGTTGGCATGGTGTTGTCGGCTACCAACGGTGCAGGTGGGAGCAGTTGCGGTGAAATCGAGGCTACATCGGTTAGTGTTGTTCGTGGGAAAGATAGATGGGAAGGAAGGAAAAAGGGAGGAGGAAGAACCGGTGTGGACCACAAACTTGGTCATCTTTTTACCCGTGAGAAAGGACATATGTAGATGTCGATTGGGAGGTTCGGACATCCCAATCCTCCAAAAAATTATCAGCATTGTCTGATCATAAACCAAGTATCATGAGAAGTCTAGGATTGCAACACGATTAGAACATCTCCACTCGTCCTCCCTAGAGGGCCAAAAAGCCAAAATAGGGGCGCCGGAGAGAGATAACGCGTCCAGCCGTGTCCCCTATAAACAACTTTTGCGCTGGCGCAACCTTTTTGTTATCCGGCATCCTCAGGCCAAACCCCATCCCATAGGAAGGCAACGGGGGGTGCCGGCTAACACTGCACCCAACGCCATAGGTTACGCGTCCTACATGACCACAACATCGCCTCTCTCTCTCACTAACGCACAAACTCTCTCTCTTTTTAAAGAGCCAAAAAGCCAAGATGGGGGTTGTGACTAGGTCTATACTTCCCCCTATAATCAAAAAATCACCCCCCCACCATACGAGAAACCACCGGATCTCGTATGGGGGTTCCGAGTGGAGAAGCTCGTAGATGCATCATTGCAAAAAGTCGGTCATTGCTATAACCGCAAACACAACAAAGGTTTAAGGAACTCCATTCAATATTGCTCCTCGATGGTCCAAGCCAGGCCCTCACCAAGTTAAAGTAAATTTTGATGGTTCCTTTCATAATGATGTCCATGCGTGCAGTTGGTGCAATTCTATTAGACCACGAGGGCCAGTTCATTGATGCATCTACTATCTATTCCAAACCTAGCATCTGCTGCTACAGCTGAAGCATTGGCAGTATGAGAGGGTTTAGCCTTGGCTAGTCGCCTTAGATGTAATAATGTCCAGGCAGAGTCTGATTCGATGGAAGAAGCTTGTACAGATGTGGAAACTTCGTGAGGAGAATCATCTGCGGTATTTGGAGACTGTGTCGACCTGATGATACTT
The DNA here is from genome assembly GCF_022539505.1 of Lolium rigidum. Taxonomy (NCBI): domain Eukaryota; kingdom Viridiplantae; phylum Streptophyta; class Magnoliopsida; order Poales; family Poaceae; genus Lolium; species Lolium rigidum. Next base: position 290,335,654 of record NC_061508.1, read on the forward strand.
ATAGGAAAAGTTCAATTTCTTTATTGTCCGAGGGAAGCAAATGGAGCGGCTCATGAATTAACTAGGGCTTATTTTAATTATAAGTTTTCTTGTAATTGGGTCGATGAACCCCTTAGATTTGTTCTTGAAAAACTTGTTAATGATGTAACTATTATTTAAGATCAATAAAATTACGCAGCAAGGACCTGCTGCTTTACTAAAAAAAGGAGCACCATTAGATACCATGTTGGTAATAGTTTGTTTGTCAAGTTTTAGCAGAAAAATATGACAATGTTCAGAAGTTAACTCAGGGGCTTAAACAAATGACATACTTTCATTTTATATATAAAGGGAAAATTTACTACAGTAAACCGTTATTTTCTGGCATTTGATGAAATCAGATTTTTTTTTCTCAACCGGTATTTCTGATATTTTGGCAAAAACTGGTTTTACTGGTTACCACTAAGAAAAAACAGTACCGAAAGGAATTTTTCGGTATTCAAATAATTTTCTTAAATTTAAAATAATTGATAAATTTTGAACGGAATAGTAAACCGATTTGACAAATTTGACCGTTATTTCAGGTATTTCTACCCACGGGTTAATTTTGCCTACATGTACCATTATAATTCGTGACACATTTGGCAGAACATTATTGTATGGTTAAAAATGTAAGATTGATAGTTTTCCTACGATAATCATGATATTTTTTTTTTCGAAAAATGGGCACTTTATTACTTTAAGCAATAGACCCGGCCTCTGCATAACTAGGATGCACACAGCCGTACCAATATCTGTTACAAACACCAAAAAAATCCGACTACAAGAGTTCCAAGATCAAAAAAGCAAAACTAGGTAGGTGGGCCCAGGCGAAGATCACGCTGCCACCCATGTTGGGAAAAAATATCCTTGGCCGCATCCTCCAACCGTGAAGACACCTCCGTAAGGAGGTCTCGATGCTCCAACCGCTGAAGTGGCACCCATGAGCGCAGCGTAGCTGTGGACCAGTATATGACCTGCATAAGAGAAGAAGAAATATTATTGAAAATCTTGTCATTTCTACATAGCCATAGCGACCAAATAATGGCAATCGCTCCCATCCTAATAAGGGGGTGTTTGGTGTGGCTTTTTTTGGCTTTTGGCTTTGGCAAAAGCCACCAAAAGCACCTAAATAGGTGCTTTTTTTGGCTTTTGGATTTTGGAAGTCAAAAGAATAGGATCTTTGTTTTTGGCTTCCAAAATCCAAAAGCCAAAAAAAGCACCTATTTAGGTGCTTTTGGTGGCTTTTGCCAAAGCCAAAAGCCAAAAAAAGCCACACCAAACACCCCCTAAGACTCTTAAACCTAACCGCCACACCATTGAGCCAATTACCAAATATATTGGCAACACTACTCGGGGGTATAAGGGAGACCCTATTTGGACAGCTAACCATATAGATCTAGCAAAGTTACACTGAAAGAACAAGTGTTTAATAGTCTCGTCTTGGTGACAGAAGACACACTTCTTACTTCCATGCCAGTTGCATTTGGCAAGATTATCTTTAGTGAGTATGACCCCACGGTGAAGATATCATGCAAAAACCGTCGTTTTGAGTGGTATCCTCATCTTCCAAATCTTTGAATTATTATCGATTGAAATATCATGCTGAATCAAAGCATTGTACATGGAAGCCACAGAAAATGCACCATTCCCGGTGAGATAAATATGCACCATTCAGGATAATCATGATATGACCGATTATGAAGATAATGTGCCAAAATTTCCATTTTCTCTAATGGGGCGTGTTCTAATAAATATGACATAAAATTATAATTGTACCCAGCGAAAACACAATACTGCGATTTGTTTAGACAAACCCCAAGAAAAAACCGTGTCTTCTATCATTTTTTCCATTTTTATATAAGCACGGCTCCTCCGGATACTAGAGAAAGATCGAAAACATCCGCTAGAACTTTCGAGGTTAGTCTCCATTTCCACCAAAATCAAACCAAACCCTGAGGGCCCGTGGAGAAGCGAGCGGACGCTCGGTGCGACCGCGCAGCGTCCGCGGAGACGCAAACCTAGCGCATATTTGTGTCGTGTTTGCGTCTCCACGGCCGCTTCAGACACGATGCGTCGTCCCGCTGAAGATGGTGCCAGTCGCATTTACATCGCGCGCCGCTAGAGATGGCCTAAGCGCAACTCCTCCTCCGGCTATAAGGGACTAGAGAAAGGAAGAAAATATCCGCTAGAACATTCCAGGTCAGTCTGGACCGCCGCTCCATTTCCACCAAAATCAAACAACAAAACCCTCGCCTCGCCTCGCCGCCATGGCCGACGGCGCCGCCCCCCTCTCCGCTGCCGGCCGCCGGCAGGACCGCCTCAGCGCCCTCAGCGACGACCTCCTCCACAAAATCATCACCCAGCACCTCCCCGTGACGGAAGCCGCCCAAACCGCCGCCCTCGCCAGGCGCTGGCGCAACCTCTGGAGCTCCACCCCGCTCGTCCTCCGCGACGCCGACCTCCCCGAGCCCGCGCGCGACGCCGTGGTCCCGCGAGTCCTGGCCGAGCACCCAGGCCACTTCCGCACCGTGGTCCTCCACGACTGCAGGCTCGCCTCCCTGGACCGTGAGCTCCCCGGCTGGCCGCTCGTCCTCGCCGCCAAGGACACCCAGAAGCTGGATCTCCTCCCGAACCAGGTCGACCCCTTCCCGTGCATCCCCGAGGGCATCCTCCGCTGCGGCACGCTCAAGGAGCTCTCGCTGGGCTACTGGGACCTCTCCCGCGGCGCCAACATCTCGCTTCCCCACCTCCGCTCCCTCACCTTGATAATGGTCGTCATAAGCGACCAGGACCTCGAGCACCTCGTCGCTGCCTGTCCCGCGCTGAAGACCCTTCATCTCAGCAGCACAGGACCTGCGCACGTCCGTCTCCGCAGCCCAAGCCTCCACTGCGCGCTGGTTGGGCTGTGGATGGTGGAGGACTTCGCGGTGGTGGACGCGCCGCTCCTGGAGCGCCTCATCTTGTTTCTGCCGCCGCGCGATGATGGTGTTGTAGTAAGGGTCAAGATTGGTGGTCATGCAGCCAACCTGCGGGTGCTCGGCCACCTGAATACAAGAGCTCACAGGCTGCAGATCGGCGACATCGTCATCCAGGTACAGCCATATCTCTCCAGCTCTGATCTCTCTCTCTCAACTTGAAAATGTTCCGTCCACAATGATCCATTCATCATGCATGTTCTACTCTGTGATCTTGAAGCAGTCATTTGAGTTATGAATTATGATGTTGTTGCATTTTGGTGCACGTCATTGCAGTCTCCCAAAATCATTATTCCATCCTTATAAATTGATCCATCCATCATGGGATTTCCTATGGTCATAGAACACTTGATGGGTAAATTATCGTCTGCCTGTCTTGGTTGCATTGCAGCGTAACACAATGGCGAGCACAAGCGCTGTGATTCCAAGCGTCAAGATACTGGCGGTGGCGGTAAATTTCGATGTCCTCTCGGAGGTCAGGACGCTGGCCAGCTTCCTCAGATGCTTCCCCAACGTTGACACGCTGCACATCGAGGTAGCTGACAGTTTCCTTCAGTCAGTCGATCATTTCTCAGTGGCAACATCAGTCGTTAGCAGCATGATCCATACTATATGTTACTGAAATGGTCACTCATTGGTTCGCATTTTGCAGTCTGCCGTGCATGGTTTTTCTATAGTTGCCAATGAACCCTGTGGGGAGATTCATGCCAGGTTCTGGGAGGAGGTCAGTCTGGTTGAATGCTTGAGATCGCACGTCAGGAAGATGGTCATCCACAAATTCCGAGGGGATCAGAACGAATTCCGGTTCCTCAAGTTCGTCGCCATGAATGCCAAGGAGCTGCAGTCTTTGCACGTTGTGTTGCAACAAGAAAATACTTCCTCGACTGACAAGATGAATGAGACTGAAGATAATTTGCAGAGTCTATGGTTTCGAACAGGGATCTCTGGAGTGCTGCTGGTGCGGCCTACAGTGGGGTTTACTTCGATCTTGCAGAAAGCAACTGATCTCACATCCGACGACCCTTTTCGCTTCTGAATGCATGGTTACTTCGCCCTATGCTTTCATGATTGGTCCGCTCCTTTTGGGGAATCGCTGACTGTAGATCACCCCATTTCCTGTGTAGCCATGACTTCTCCTGAGATATGGCTGATTTGAACTACCATGAATACGTAAGTAACATTGAAGAAGTATCCGTAAACAAGTGTTACTTTTCATGTGTTCTCCAATATCACTGTGTTGATGTTATAACAAGCCATGTGCTTCTGAATATGGTGCGCCTGTTTCTTAGCATGCCTTTGGTGTCATATGCTTTGCTTCTGTCAATTTTGTTCATTTTTATCATGAGATATTTAGGGTATGTTGAGCTTTTTTACATGTTGCCTACCTCTTTTCTGTGCATCAAAGTGACTGGGATAAGGATTTGTTCTTGTTTAATGTATCAGCTTTTGTAGACAGGATCGGGATGGAAAATGCTTGTGATCCCATGCCATATGATAGCTCGGCTAGTTAACTTCTTATTGTCCATCGGAAGCTCATATTCTGTAGCTTTAAGGACAACTCTCAAAGCTGAAGCCCTGTGTGAACATTTGACTGGGTATTGTGTTTCTTTAGGCGTCTGATGATTCTGTTGAAAGTGACCCTCCTTAGTGTTTGTGCATCCCGGAATTGAAGTTGTCTCTTCTTTCAGCTAATGAAATGTTCTTTCAGCTAGAAGAAGTATCCAGAAACAATTGTTACTTTTCATGTGTTGTCCAATATCCATGTGTTGGTATTATAATAGCCATGTGCTTCTGAATATAGTGCGTCTGTTTCATAGCATGTCTTAGGTGGCATGCTTTTCTTCTGTCAATTTGGTTCATTATCATCAGATGTTTAGGGTATACTGAACTTGTTTGACATTTTACCACCTCTTCTCTGTGCATCACAGCGATTAGGATCAGGAGCTATTCTTGTTTAATGTATCTGCTTTCGTAGACTGGATTAGGACAGCAAATGTTTGTGTTACCATGCCGTATGATAGCCTCGGTAGTTAACTTCTTATTGTCCATGGGAGGCTGATCTTCTGTAACTGCAAGAACAACTTTTAAAGCTGAAGCCCTGTGGGAACATTTGACTGGGTATTTTTTGTTTTTGTTTTGCAACTGACTATTCTGTTTCAAGTGAGCAACGTGGTGCTCCTAACCCTCCTTGGTGTTTGTGCATCCCAGGCTCGAAGTTGTCTATCTGTTCTTTCAGCTAATGAACTGGTGTAGGTTCACTAATGTTTGCAAGAAATTCCTTTCTGCACAAGTGGCACCTGACGCTGCCAAGTAAAGTACGTACTAGCAAATGGGATGGAAGCAAATATAGTTCAGTCTTTCAGTACCCCTTCTATCCGTGCCTGTGCACTGGTATGTGGCATTGATTTTTCTAATTAACAATTGCTAGAAAATTTGTGTAAATAAACTAAGCCTAAAATTGCAACTCTAGAAGTATTGCAGTTTAGCATTAGACAATCGACTCTAGTAGAGAAGCAGTATATCAGCAGAAGTGAATGTTAGTACAACAGCTTAATAAATGGGCTGCTGTCGTTGCCTTTGTGCTTTGTTGATTAGGGTAACTCCAACGATGCCCCCACCCCAAAAAATGAGTATCATTTTTGTTTCGATTTTTTCCATTTTGGGTGCGTCGGGCATGTGAGGGCGTAGAACATGTGTCGGCGGACACTTTGTCCGATACACCCAACGCCGCACCACCCACAGCCCCAGCTCAAGAAGGACCGCACCACCCACAGCCCCAGCTCAACAAGGACGTGTCCACTATTTTTTTATTCCAAATTTAGATAGTTTCAGCTTTAAAATTAGAGAGTTCAACACATAAATCAAACTACCCAAAGGAAAGGATCATGTAACAAAAAGTTAGTTTTTGGGGAACAAAAGTTTTGACAAGGTGGGAAAAAACTCGTGACAAAAATTTAGTGAATGTGGAACATAGTTGACATCCACAAGGACCAAATTGTAGAACTTGTACTACATCCGTTTCAATGAATAATACTTTTTTCTAGATGTCAATCGAAGCAAAGATTGATCAAACTGGTAAATGAATCTAACAACGGTTTAATATAGATATCATATGAAAATATATTTAATGATGCATGTAGGACACATTTGGTAGGCCGCACTCACTTTGGTTCGCATGGGGGGAGACAAAAATGGGTCATTTGGTTACCCGGTGTCCTTCGTCTTATTGGATGAACTGGGTTTTAAAGCGCCCTTAGGGCAGGCCCGGAAGGAACATCCAAATCGGCTGTTTCCCTAGCGCCCCACTCTTCATCGATGATGCCCAACTCCCCGTGTTCGCGCATGCCACTTCCATTGTAGCCCGATTCCTCGCTGACCACCCAGGCCCCTTCCGCAAGGTACGCCTGCGTCAGCGCAGGTTCATCTCCCTGGATCCTAAGTGGTCGTGCCTCCTCGCCGCCAAGAGCACCGAGGAACTCGCCCTCTCCATCTCTACTAGCGTCGGCCGACAGTTCACCTCTCTGTCCGCCGACGTTCTCCCTAGCTCACAAACTAGCGCTCCCTCCGACACCGACGGAGCTGGCTGCAGCATCGCCGCAGAAGTCTCCGCATGGCATCCCCTCCTCTACCGAGTACATAGAGTGGTGGCTTCCGATTGAGGATGGGTTTTTTTTTGAACCCACTGATAGCTTTTTTAGAAAAAAAAAACGGCTCGCTCTGAACTTACTTAAACAAATGAAGACAGAAAAAACATTTAATGGGCCAGCCCATACAGCGCCACAATAAAACACCCTTTCCACTTCTCAAAAAATTCGCTGGACGCTTGATGGGCCGTGAGAAACTGACTCCGACTTGTGCCTCCGGCTAACAAAAATCCAACCAAAACCCTCGCGCCACCATGGCCGCCGGCGCCGCCGCCGGCCACGGCGGCGAGGACCGACTCAACGGCCTCCACGACGACCTCCTCCACCAAATCATCTCCCATCTCCCCTTCACGGACGCCGCCCGCACCTCCGTCCTCGCGTCCCCCTGGCGGCACCTGTGGCGCTCCACCCCGCTCGCCATCGACGATGCCCATCTCCCCGTGCCCGCGCGTGCCACTTCCGCCGTCACCGGATTCCTCGCCGACCACCCGGGACCCTTCGTCACGGTGCGCCTCCGTCACTGCAGGTTGGCCTCCCTGGATCCTAACTGGCCGCGCCTCCTCGCCGGCAAGGGCACCCAGGAACTCGCCCTCCACAACAAGGACGGCAAGGTCCATCCGTACCCCGCGCGCCTTCCGGCCGAGATCCTCCGCTGCGCATCGCTCCGATGCCTCTCCCTGGCCTTCTGGGTGTTCCCCGGCGGCGGCGACATCATTCTTCCTCAGCTCCGGGTGCTCGAATTGATAAATATTTACATTAGCAAAGAGGACCTGCGCAGCTTGCTGGCTTCCAGCCCCGTTCTGCACACCCTTACGGTGCGTGGAGCATTTTGGAACTACCAGAAGCGCAAGCGCTTCCATCTCCGCAGCCAAAGCCTCCGGTGCGTGGTCCTTGGGCTTTCCGGGGTGGAGCACTTTGAAGTGACGGACGCTCCGGTCTTGGAAAGCCTCATCTTGAAGGAGCAGCCTGCTGCTGGATGTGACGATGGTGGGAGGATCAACATAGCTTGCACACCAAAGCTACGGATTCTCGGCTACCTGGAGCCAAGAGTTCACACGCTGCAGATCGCTGGTAATGTGATCAGGGTATGGTCCACTCTCCATCTCGCTCAAAATATGTGATTATTCCATCCATTTCGGTTCATACGGCATAATCATTTTAGTCTGAAAATTAATGAGCATGATGTCTTTGTGCATTGCATTGCAGTCTGACACTGTAGCGAGCCCAAGTGTTGTGGTTCCAGGTCTCAAGATATTGGCCTTGAGAGTGAATTTCCGTGTCTTACGAGAGGTCAAGATGCTGGCCAGCTTCCTCAGATGCTTTCCCAACATCGACACTCTGCATATCGAGGTTTCCACCTATTCCTTTAGTCAGTAAATCATTTTTTCAATGGCTCCATATAAATTGTGAGCAGCATGATGATCCTTATATGAAACTGAAATGTTTATGAATTGGTATCAATTTGCAGTCTGCGCTGCATGATCCATCTGCGATTCACTATGGTGTCACTAGGGAGCAGCATGCTGAGTTATGGCAGGAGGCCAGTGCACTTAAGTGCTCGATATCGCACCTCAAGAGGATGGTTTTCCACAAATTCAGAGGGCATCCAAATGAAATCGAATTCCTCAAGTTCATCGCGACGGATGCACATGAGCTGGAGTCTTTGCTGCTTGTGCCGCTCAAAGGAAGTTTTACTTCAGCAGCCCAGGTGAATGAGATAATAGACAAGTTGGACTGCCCACAGTTTCTAGCGTGGGCCTCTAAAGTGCTGATAGTGTCACCTAAAATGGACATTGCTCGGAACTTGCATAAAGCATCCGACCTTTCCATCAACGACCCTTTTTGTTACTGAACGCTTGGTTCATTCGCTATAGGTTTACTTGATCAATCAGAGCATTTTGGGAAATCCATGACTGTTGTAGTGCAAGATCTAGGAGTGCTTAAGTTTCAAGTTTCAACTACCATGACTACATTTAACTATCTAAGATGGTAGATCTACTGAAAGGCTTGTGTTATGTATCATTGCATCTAACGTCCTATATTATTGGTGATATAATTAACAATTATGTGGTTCTGAAATTTGAATCACTGCTGCAACATCAAACGGTTTACATTTGGAGGCATGCATTCTGTTTAGACTCGGCAGATTACAGCTACAATTAGTATATACTTGGTGTTTTCTTAGTTTCAACTACCATTGTTAGTTTAAGTGTCTAAGCTAGCAGAACTGTTGAAAAGACTAGCAGTATCATTTGTCATATTAGCTAACGTCCTGTATTAGTACTATTTTTTAGTGTTACAAACTTACAATTAACACACCCACGTGGTTCTAAAATCTGAAAACAGCTTTGTACCATATGTTCTGTGCCATTATCTTTGCTTTGCTTTTGGTTCTGTAGAGCGTCACCTCTGTTTCATTCATTATCATCAGATGATCAGATTATTCAGAGCTTGATTGGCATCCGGTTCTGTGAGCCATGTTTTTATACAACACCAGTTTCCCTCCTCGTGTGATGAAGCACCGGAGACCCCTGGAGGCTGGAGTCACTACAGCAGCATGAGTAAACCACCAGCCACCAGGGTTGTGCACTGAAGAACATGTCCTGCCGCAACAGGATGGACACACAGTAGTAACAGTACAACTATCGATCTCAACTAAGGGCATGTACATTGGTTGAGACGCCTGCCGTCGGTACGGTACCTCCATGTCATTTCCAGAGAATACTAACGACACAGTCTACAATAAGCTGTCCAGTTGGCTATCTGTAAGCACCACCAAATCAGGAAACTCTGTTAATTGAAGATTAGATAAACACACGCCGAATGTCGTCGGATAGCTGGAGACTACACGTACTGTCCTTGGAGCGCAATGCGCATGCATCACAGTGTGGTTAGGTGATGAGAACGAGCCAGGACGGCAAGGAGACGCCATGACCATGAGGTTGACGAAGAGGAGCTCGAATCAGATAGAGCGAGAAGAGAGATTGCGGCGGCCGGCTAGCTGACGGCCAGAGCGCGTGTTCGCTGTTGGGCTGTAGGCATGAAGAAACTAGTGGCCTTGCTCGCCTGCTGGTACAGCCGACGGCCGGCGCAGCTTCCACGGCTGCTGGTTTTCTATATGGAGTTTTGCACCTCTGGTGAGTCGTGACCCACGACGTGGGGTGAAATAGCGACGCCTCTCACAACGGCAAGATGGCTGTCTATAAGCAGCGATTAAAAAGGAAACAGACCGTCTGTATTTCTACAGACAGTCTCGTCCGTTTTAACTCTTCTCTCTCTGCCACGTGGTCTAAAATCCTACATGGCACATATTACAGACAGCTGACTGTATATCATTGAACATGCTCTAAAGGGAAACCCTTACATACACCGCGAAGCTGTTTACTTGAACACGACGCTACACAATTTCCTCCTCCCGTTTCACTGGCTATGAAATGAAAATTATAATGGTACAAGGATAATCCGGTTTGTGTATGCCCATTTCAACCTCAAATTGTCCGTATATCCTTTGTTGCAATCTAGAAAGATGTAAAAGGAAATGCAACTCTTTGCAAAAAAGTTGATATGGCCGAGTTGGTCTAAGGCGCCAGATTAAGGTTCTGGTCCGAAAGGGCGTGGGTTCAAATCCCACTGTCAACATATATAACTTTTTCACTACTACTCTTTTTACTCTGTAATTCTTTTTCTATATTCAAATAGTGAACCAATGATTATTTTTATTCTTTTTCATTCAGTAATCTGATTGCTCCGTAGCAGCTCTCTCTCACCAAATGTCAATCTTTTTGATGATGCTAATGTAGAGAACATCATTGCCACCACGACGGATCATTTTGCGATTCTGGTCAGGCTGCAAAGCTTTGGTCGACCTGATTCACGAAAACCTGTGCAATCTGGGTTTCGCTTTGAAGCAGCCTGGTTACGTGCACCAGATTATAGAGATATGATGGAAAAAGCCTGGGGAGAGGTGAGTGATGGCTCACTCTCGCTGCAAGCAACCTAGGACAACCTTGGGTCGCAACGGTGGAGTCAAGAGTGCTTTGGTTCTGTTCGGAAAGAAATAAAGAATTTGGAAAGTAAACTAAGGTACCGTGGTCTGCTGCTAATGATTTGGCGGCAAGTACTGCTGAGCGTCGACTATGTGAATTGTTTGAACGGGAAGAAATAATTGCTAGACAACGATCAAGGGTCGAGTGGCTCAAGGAAGGGGATCGCAATACAGCATTTTTTCATCCACGTGCGACGGCGCGTAGGCGCACAAATAAAATCAGGGCCCTTGTTGATGAAAATGGGGCTCGCTTTGAGGATCTCCCTACTATTAAAGGTATGGCTGAGAAATTCTATGGTGACCTTTTCTCCTCTGAAGCTTTTGATGATGCTGCTGTGATTGATGCAATTCATCCTAAAGTGATGAATGAAATGAATGATGATCTCACTAAACCATATCTGGATGACGAAATCAAAACAACGCTGTTTCAAATGGGCCCTACCAAGGCGCCGGGACCAGATGGGTTTCCAGCCTTGTTTTAATTATCAAACACATTGGGACATGCTGACAGTATCTGCTCCGCGGTTCGGGGCTTTTTGTTGGGTGCAAGTATTCCTGAGAGCTTCTGTGATTCAGTTATTGTGCTTATTCCGAAGATGATTAATCCTGAGCATCTTAGGAATTTCAGACCCATTAGCTTGTGCAATGTACTGTATAAAATTGCTTCTAAGGTTCTTGCTAACCGGCTGAAGTTGTTTCTGCCCGAGGTGATCTCGGAACACCAAAGTGCATTTGTGCCCGGGAGACTAATCACTGATAATGCACTGATTGCTTATGAGAGTTTTCACACTATCAAGTAACAACGAGCCAAGAGACCTTTCTTTGCTCTCAAGATTGATATGATGAAGGCGTATGATTGTGTGGAGTGGGGATATTTGTATGATTGTCTTTGCAAATTGGGTTCTCCTTGGAATGGATTAATACTGTTATGAGATGTGCGACAAATGTTCGTTATGCAGTCCGTATCAATGGAGAGCTCACTTCGCCTGTTGTTCCTACAAGAGGAATTCGACAAGGGGATCCCATCAGTCCCTACCTCTTTTTACTTTGTACCGAGGGTTTGTCTAGTCTGCTGTTTCAGAGGGAGAATGTGGGGGTTCTACAAGGAGTCCGTAACGGCCGTTCAGGTCCACCTATTTCCCATCTCCTATTCGCAGATGATAGCATCTTCTTTGCACGAAGTGATTCAAGAAGTGTAGAGGCGTTGAAGGAGACTCTTTCTTTGTATTGCCAAGGTTCGGGTCAGAAAGTTAATATGGACAGATCGTCCATCTTTTTTGGTCTTCACCGTGATAATCAAGTGAAGCTGGATGTGATGAAGCAATTAGGGGTGATCAACGAGGCTCTTCAAGAGACCTATCTGGGTATGCCCACGGGAGTTGGTAGATCACCTACCACATCTTTTCGTTCGATTGTGGAACGAACTTGGAAACATTTGAATGGATGGTCGGATAGACCTGCTTCTCGATCTAGGAAAGAAACTTTACTAAAGGCTATTATCCAAACTATTCCGACATTCATCATGAACTCTTTTCAGATTCCTATCTCTATTTGTGATACTCTACGCAGAGCGATAGCTGATTATTGGTGGGGTATTGACAAGGGAAGGAAAAAAATGCATTGGCGCAGTTGGGAGTGGCTGTCAACTCCTAAGTTTCTTGGTGGCATGGGTTTTAGAGATCTGGTCCTCTTTAACCAGGCTATGTTGGGGCGCCAAAGCTGGAGATTACTCACGGATCCTACTTCGTTGTGTGCAAGGGTTCTAAAGGGTAGGTACTTTCCTGATGGCGATTTTTGGAATGCACCTCAACCCCGATCAGCCTCGTACACATGGCGCAGCATTTGTTTTGGTTTGGAGCTGGTCAAGCGAGGGATCCGATGGAGTGTTGGAGATGGTAGAAAGATCAGTGTGTTGACTGATAGCTGGATACCGGGCGTCAAGCCTGGGTCGCTTACTCCCCTGACGCCCATCCCTGATGGCGCAACGGTTGAATTTCTGATGTCCGAGGATTGCCGTTCTTGGGATGCAGAGGTTGTGCATACCGTTTTTGAAGAGGAGATAGCGACCAAGGTTCTTCAGATTCCTATCACTCGAAGAGGCGGGGACGATTTCGTTTCCTGGCCTGCCACTCGTTTTGGCGACTACACTGTGGCCTCGGCTTATAATCTTGCAAGAACTGAAAAATTCTTTCTAGACCGCAGCAGAAAGGGTGGTGGTGCCAGCTCAGAAACTGAAGCAAAGATGGTTCTGTGGAAGAAGCTCTGGGCCATTAAAGCTCCCGGCAAGATGAAGATTAATTTGTGGCGTTTTGCACATGATTGTCTGCCATTGGGAGTTCAACTTTGTAGAAGACACATTCCAGCCGCAAGCTCATGTGTCTACTGCAACCGTGAAGAGAGTATCGAGCATGTATTCCTCTTTTGCCAGTTCGCCACGGAGGTCTGGCAAGAAATCAAACCTATCTATGGCATCAAATTAAGGAGGAAGACGTTCACTAGTCCAAAAACCTGGCTGCATGATTTTCTGCTCAGGACTACGGACAGAGAGAAAATGGTACTCGCTGTGGTTGTGTGGCATCTCTGGACTTCAAGGAACGGAGCCAGAAATGGCGAACTAATGAAAAGCCCACACCCTGTTTTCGAACAAATCAGAGCTTATGCTGGACTAATTGAGCTGCATCTTTTCAAACCTGACCCTTCTACTAGGCGTGACTCCATATCTTCTGTTGCACGATGGAATCCGCCGCCTGAAGACAAGGTTCATATCAATGTTGATGCAGCCCTTTTCCCTTCATCTGGTAAGATGGGAGTTGGCGTCGTAATCCGGAACCACTTCGGTACGTGCTTAGCTGGCTGCAGCGAGCTTCTTGATGGGGTTACGGCGCCTGAGTTAGCAGAAGCGTTGGCGATGCGCCGCGCTATCTCCTTAGCTACCGATGAAGGTTTCAGCAAGATTCAGGTAGTTTCAGACTGCCTTTCGTTGGTCCAACACATTAATTCTCAGGTGCAGGACAGGAGCTATGTGGGCGTGGTCGTGCAAGACATCAAGACCATCGCTACTAGTTTTCATGAGTTCTCTATTTCTCATGTTCGTCGTCAGTGTAATGAGTCGGCACACATTTTAGCACGCTCTGCGGAGCTTTTTATTTCTTCTGTTTTTTTTAACAGAAGGCCCTCCGACCCAGCTTTATATATAAAGCCACACAGGTGAAGTACAGCGATACAATGAAACATCCGAAGGAAAGAAAGAAAAACAAAACTGGGGTTACCAGCTAACGCTACAAGCACAAGCGATGCAAAACTATAGCCTAAACCAAGATACAAGGGCGCCCGAGACTACAGCTAAACATCGGCCGCTCGGCTAGAACTTTCAGCAATGAGCCGCCACTCCGTGGAGCCGCACCAAACTGAATCGGTACAAGGCCGCCTTGCAGAGGACCACCATCACCGAGGGAGCTGGCTAACGGCGCAAGTGAGCATGCGATCCTCCAGAGTTCAAAGGGGGGAAGAACTTCACGACAACGCCTCCAGGAAGGGGAACGGCGCTCACGAGCGTCGCCGTTGTCAGCACAGGGGAGCTGTGCCATGCTTTCGCGGAAGTCTTGACCCCACCCAGGGAAAGCCCAAGGCTTTGCACCTGCCATCAGGACAGCCACCGGCTGTTTCTTCTGTTTTAAGAAACGTTGCTCCAGATTGTATCCGGAAGAGTCTGTGTAATGATTTGCTGTGATAAAAAATGTCATTCTTTTTTTGGCAGTTATTATCCTGCAATTCTGCCATCTGCAGATGTTATCCTGTAGTCTTGGCATGCATGCAATTCCGCCATTTGCAAAATGTTATTACCCTGTCGTCTTGCCATGCATGTAATTGTGCCATTTGCAAATGACCGATTTCCATTATATGTACAGAACCAACATTCAGAATCGTCGACAGCAAAAGACGACAAGTTCAGAATTGTCGACGGAACCAGAGGATCCAAATGTAAAAAAGGAGAAGGACAAAAAAAAATACATCCCCCTTTCCCTGCACACCACCAACGAACAAACTGAAATGAGAAGGCCCCTAGCACCGGAGAGGCGGAGACGCCGGCGGCCGTCGGTTAGCCGACTCGCCGCGCGCGCGTGCGCACAGGAACGTATGGCATGGACGTGTGGTGTGGGAGCGCGCGTCGTCACGCGCCGTGCTTCTTGCCCATCTCGTGGAGGCCGGCGCCGACGATGCCGCGGTGGAGCCTGCACCGGAACGACCCGGCGTGCGTGGTCGGCGAGCAGAGGCACGCCCGCGGGCTCGCCAGAAAGTGCGCGTGATTCGATGCCTGCGACGACGCCGGCGGCGTCTTCACCATCACCGTAGGCGCCTCCCCGCCGCCGACGCCCTTGCCCGCGCCGGCGTGGAGGTGGAGGTGGTGGGGCTTCTTCTCCGGCATAGCGATCTTCTTCACCACCACCACCGGCCTCTGCATCTGGTCCTCCATGCCGTCGACGGCGATCTTGGCCAGCCTGGATCGATCGACCTCTACCTGATCGAACCAAAATGTTGATCAAAACCAAGAACAGGTGAAACACATATATTATTGCCATCATCTCGCCAGAAACCACCAAAAATCTCAACAAAGAAAGACAAAAAAAGAATCAGAGAAGAAGAGAAAGACATGAAGGATGAGACATGAGAGTTTAGTTAGTCACCTTTGCCGAAATGAAACACTAATGTGCAGTTAATTGTGGATCCTGATGTCAGCCTAAGTGAAATTACTCTACGGGTCGTAGTGGTATAAGAAGTAACAAAGTGGGGAGGGAGGTAAAAAGGGGCGCTTTATTAATGCACTGGCCTATTTAAAGCCACGTAACAGCTACACAAGCTATTTTTATCACCTATCCCTAATTCGTTGGCGCCACTTCTGGATCGGATATATCCATATCCAAGCACAGTCCAATATAAGGAGTCAGGGAGACTATTTTTGGTTGGAGTGATTTCGCTACAGATATGTGTAGGGTCATGCCGTCATGCGAATGTATCTTAATTATTTAGACAGTGATCGCATTTCTGCAATTTTCCGACGGTAACCAAACTCCAGAAAGCAGGCAACGGAAGAAATGGTCTTTCTCCTGCCCCATAAAGTGTGGCGTTTGGTGAAGCACAACCTTTTCAACGGCTTCGCACTTCAGTTAAACGTGGCAAATTGTCAGGTGAAAAGTGCCCTTTGGAATTTGGATTCGAATAGTTTAGCTTCTCATCCATCAGATTAAACACATGCAAGCTAAACATGAATACATATTAAACCAACATGCATATGAGAAGTTGGCATTACATCATTTATGCCCTCATGGTAGCACAAACTGTCGAAGTATTGAGCAATTGTCGGATGAATTTGTTGATCAACGAAAGCGACATCACAAATCCACTAGCGAATCTAACCGCATAGGAGAAACTAGACACATCTAGTATATATATTGCATATGTATCAAATGCAAGTGCAGATGTGTGAGAGAATGAGCACATACATGTTGACCGAAACACCATAACAAATGTTAAACTTCATGCACTAACCAACTATTACAAAAAAAAACTATCTGATGAAAAGAGTTACACAATCTATTTATACAGTTTAACAACAATAATATTGGCGTATAGGGCCTTCATCGCACACGTCTATGGCTAACGTTATCAAGTGTGAATATTTTGCTACAAGTTTTTAATCTTTATTGTATCTTCTCCTCTGCAGCACTCAAATGGTACAATATGTAAAAGTTGTGTGTCTAACTTTCGGTCGACGCCTGGCTTCTACGCCTTCCTCCAACGTCCCATGCTTCGCCGATGAGTCGGCTTCCTCGACCGGGCTATAGAACCCCACCCCCACCACCGCCAGTGCAATGTTTGGCACACCCCATTACGATACACACACAGTTCACTTCAACATGGTTCGCACCAAGAAAACCGGTCGCCTCTCGTGCGTCGAGCAGTACCCACAGGCGCATGGTCGCCCTTTAGACCCAGGCCCCTCCGGTGGCGGAAAAGGCCCTTTCGGTGGCGGAGCAGGCCTCTCAGGTGGCGGAGGAGGCGCCTCACATGGCGAAGTAGGTGCCTATGGTGGCCGAGGAGGAGAAGGAGCAGTCCGTCCAACTGACTAACAACCAAGATAACAAAGAAGGCGAAATGAATCCAGAGGATATGGAAGATCACACGGAGATGGGCGGAAATGCTGCGGCTGCCAAATGCATGCACGACGAAATATCGCAAGTGGTTTGTTTAAAGAGAATCGTATGCGGAGGAAGGTATCGCAAACGGTGTCAGCTATACAGTGCAAACGGTTTTTATCTGTGAAATCGTTTGTGAATATTTTGGTCATGAAATATTCTCGCAAGTTCACCGATTTTTTTTTTCAAAATGCGAATCAAAATCTTTGCACTGTTTACCTCCTCGCCTATAAAATGTGTCTCTCATCTTTCCTTCGGCGGCCTACCCACCTCTGCACCATGCCTCCTTGCCAATCCACTCTAGGTTTACATCGACCTTGCGCCATCAGATGCGGAGGAGGATCATTCCTCACAGCATAGCGGTGCTGGGGAAAGCATCATCAACCTCACGGGGTCTAACTCGGAGGAGGAGCATGCTCCAGAGCAGGAAGAGCACACTGCAGAGGAGGATGATCTGCTCGGGATGGAGGGTGACTTGGAGGAGAAGATGGTGCTGGAGTAGTCCATCAAGTCGGCGCGACGTGAGTAAGAAGTTATGCATCGCATGGTGGAGGACTCCTTCGAGTGTCTCGACGAGGACCGGCTGCGTACATGGCCGTGCGCCAAGAAGAAATGCAAGAAGGTTGGTCGCGCAGCGCGTGTTCTGCAATTTCCCAACTTTGAAGCAGAAGCATCAGGCACTAGCGGCGGCGCAGGCATCAGGCTCCGGAGAGGGTGTAGCCATCGACGATGGAGATGCATTAGAGATGGCGTCGTCTATGTCTCCTTTTTGTAACATGAAGGACAACCGTATTTTATTGGTGCTCTTCCGACAGCTGTCCAAATATTATTGATGGTTTTTCGTAAAAGGAAGGGACACCATGTTTCATTAATTAGTTTCCCTTCGCTCTAAGCCCAAATATATTATGAAGTCTTCTTCAAAGATGAATTGTGTGCGATCTAAACTTATGTAGGTGCAAACGTAAAGCAAACGGCTCAGTTTAAATAAATCGTGTGTGAAGCAGGTGGAGGTGTAGGTGTAAAGCAATCGTGTGTCAAGAATGCATATGACTTTGTGAAACATGACCGTGTAGGAAGGTGCATGTGGAGGTGTAGGTGTAAAGCAAACCGTGTGCCATTAGGGCCCATCAGACGTAATCCTATCATATTTTTGGGATATATAAGGACCACCAAGGTCCCCATCTAGACTCACTCCACGATAGTCGACAACCGTCTATCCAGATTTAGTAAACCACGGGTCACCTTGCTCCCCTTGAGGAAGCTGCTACCTAGCTTCTGCAGTCCTGCCACGCCGGAATGGAGTTGACGTCGCCGGGTGACGAGGGATCACCTCGCCAATGCGTACGTATTGTAGACTTAGGTTTCAGGATAGAACGACGATGGAGATTTCGGGAGCGAGATTGGGCACACGATATACCCAGCTTCGGGTCCCCTCGGCGGAGGATCCCTACGTGCTGCTAGCAATCTAGTATATGATCATAAATATGTTTACAGGGTGCCGCCATAGACGGAGCTATGTTGTTTATCTGTTGTCTATCTTCTCTCTCCCTCTATCGGGTACCCTGGCTAGCTTTATATATGCAACCAGCTTAGGGTTTTACAAGAGTCCTAGTCGACTACTTCTTCGGGTTGCCTTGTTGGGCCTTCTCCATATTGGGCCGAGCCGAGCCAGGTATACTAATAATGGGTACCCGAAGTGTATACCCATGTCACCGGGGGCTTCTTCATCCATCGCGCCGGCCGAACCTCGCCGACGAACTCCAATACAGCCGGTCAAGCTATCTTGTCCTCTCCAGCCCCACCATCTCTCGGAGGTATATGTTCTTTCTCATGCTTTTTCTGTTTAAGTTGACCATGGATCTGAGGCGTAACACAATTAGCAAGGCAGGATCTACTTGAATATTGCATTAGGATCGACGAGTTTCAGTTTTTAATCACTACCACAGTTAGCAAAGCCGGTTTCATTACAATATTGTTAAGTTTGGATGTTGTGTCATCTGATGTATAAGGTACCATGTTCTATATGTTATGTTGTATGCAGTGCCGGATCTACTCTTAGCTAAGGGATGCATCATGCATGTTCTAGCTGGATTAAAGTACTTTGTTAAATAGTAGCTTTTTTCACCACTTATGTCATTGTGTATGGTTTGATCTATATGTGCATGTGTATAACATAGCTTCACCAGATCCATTGTGTAAGCACAATTAATTTCATGTGTTAGATCTACACATTACTGTTTTTCAATCCGTTTCCTATAGTTAAAAATAGCTATATATCATCCTATAACAGACTGTGTTTTGGTGACACTGCATAAGAAGTTGATTGACTGATTAGGGCCAATAATGTCTCATATTCCACTCCAATCAGTAAGACCCCAAATAATTTCTTCCTAACCAGTTTAACTCTAGCTATCATGTGCTTAGTATGTTCATATTCTAACTACAAAAATTTGTTTGTGTAGTTTGTTTCGGATGACATACTGACATCTTGTTATAAGGATTTGCAAACCGTCGCTACTGGCGATGTTTTGGTGCACTGCATAAGACATTTTTTTAGTTAAGAGTGCTTTATGCAGTGCTGCCAGGATATCACAAAGGTGGCGAGAAGACCACTGAAAGTTCTCCATGAAGGTTGACCATTTGCAACAGAACCTTCTGTTGCATGGAAATAACAACGTAACCTATTTCTATAGAACTCGTTTCTATAGCTAGTAGTTATTCTATGTTGAAATACATGTGTACATGTGGTGTCTCAAATGTACAATCAAATACTCTATAAATAAGTTTTGCTACTTTGTCGTCAATGCAATGTTAAGTTATGGGCTACTGTGCACAACTGGGTATTGCTTGTTGCATATATGAAACGTCAGCGATGCTAGCAAAAACCAAATGGCTAGTTTAAACGAATATGTGCCATCTCTATGTGACGCCATTTGTGTTCTTCTAGTCTGCTGACGGTCGAAAAGTGAGCACCGTGTCTGCCAGACCAGTCTATCGCACATGATTACACGGTTTTGAACAGTGTGCTTTGTTTTGACGTATCTCCCACCCTCCCATGACAGTTAGGTAACTGTGTGCGACATGCCAATTCAACCGTGTGTGAAAGCTCGATCTGTACTAGTGTTGACTGCCAAAACCCACCGGCGGGCAGCGGCCTTGTCAACACCGTAGAGCCGGGGGGAGCCTAGAGCTGCGGCTGGCTGAGACCCCTCCGAGCGACGGCCCGCAATGCTCTTCTGGTCACACGCGGCGTTGCGAAGTGCAAGGGCGTGCCACCTGACCTATACCTGGTCAGGAAGGTGATGAAGATGCCTCGCTTAGTTTCCTGCAGGGCATACATGTAAACGTTAAATACGAGCCTCGATCGGCTCTCAGGTTATCCTGTGAATCGGCTCAAAGAGCCGATCCACCCATGATCCGTACGGGGTGCACGAATACTTGGTGGTCCTGCTTGATCAAGATGAAGCTAATGAGATCTACGACGATTTAGGGTTTTCACCGCATAATCGGATCATCCTACTCCAGGTTGGGCCTTGCGGCCACGCACGGTGCTCGTAAGCCGATCCTAAACAAGGCCAAAAAACCAACATGAAGTTGATCCTAGGAACTTCCCGTTTAGGACTTGCGAACGCCACCCTACGTGCCACTGGATCCTCCCCCCCTTTGTAAGGCCTAACTATTGCAGATATTAAACTAATCCTTGTAGAACAAGGAGCAATCGTAACGGATCAGATCTACTAAATAATGATCAAGCGGGGTGCCGCCCCCACACCTGAGATAGGCGTGAGGGCGGCTAGATATGCAAGGGTTGCACTACGTAAGCATGCTTAAACGAAGAACAATGCTAACCCTAACACATCTAATGATAACTACGTTGCTCGCCATCAAAAACGCTTCGATGCGAGCAACGCATGAACAACGTGGGGCTTGTGCTGCCTAGATCGCAAGATGCGATCTAGGCAGCATGTCGCTTACCTGATAGAAACCCTCGAGACGAAGGAGTTGGCGATGCGCCGAGATTGGTTTGTTTTGGGGTTGAACGCTGAGTTGTTGTTTATTCCATAAACCCTAGGTACATATTTATAGTCCAGCGGACTCTCTAATGCGGGCGTGCACCAAACCGTGCACGAATAAGATTCTATCTCTAAACTAAGATACGATCTAATATGCTACAGATACACGGGCAATTAAGCCCCAACTTGGTAAAAAGGCCGATCCACATGCTTCTTCTATATATATATTTCTTCACACCCATCTTCGATCGCGGCCCACCTCTGACTTGGTCAAATTCTGGTGATAACACATGCCCCCCTGGTTTTGGAAATGATATTTCCAAAATCATTACGTTTTTCTTTCGTCGGGTCATGTCATGGCAGAGCAGAACCATTGCAGCATTTTTCATCGGGTCATGTCATGGCAGAGCAGAACCATTGCTCCGCACAATTTGACCGTTGTCCTTGAGTACTGCCTCCTCGAAAACTGCTGTGGCATTGAATTTTGTTTTTACCGTGGCCCCCTTTTATTTAACCGCTCTGAGCAGTTCGCCATTTCACCATCCTGCTCTGTTCTGGCCATTGGCATCAAAAAAAACCCCAAACTCCCACAGCCATGTCTTCCTCTTCTTCTTCTTACTCGTCGGTCTTCCACGACTCCTCCTCCGAGCTTTCCTACGGGTCCTCCTCCTCCCGCGAGACGCCACCGGATATCCGCGCCCCAGAAGCATGGGACCTGGAAGACCATGCCTCCTCTGTCTGGTCCGAAGACGACCAGTCTACGACCGAGCGGGGACGAAGATCTTCGGTTCCTCGCCGTCGGGGAACCGGAGTCGGAGAGTGAGGACGACCGGTTCCCCCGGGACGGCTGCCCCACCTCTGAAGAAGAGGAAGAGGAAGACGATGACGACGACGACGACTCCCTCGAGGGTTACCCGCCGGCGAAGCGCCTCCGTTCGTGGTGGGATGACGACAGCAGCGACGATGAAGACGAAGACGAAGCTCCCGTGGACGGTTACGGGAGCAGCGACGAGGACCCCATCGGCGGTAGTGCCGATGAGAGCTCCGAGGACGACGACGAAGGAAGCGACGGCCCGTAGATTAAGATCTACTAGTATAGGCCTAACAATAGTAGATTGGTCAATAGACCCTTCTTTTGTTCTCCCTTCCCAAGCAATCGGCTCTTTCTTTGTAAGAAATCCCCTTATCAATGAAGAAAATCCCTCAACTAATTCTGCTCCCTTGTCGATTGCCGAATGAAGTTGTCGTACAGGGAGCCGATGGCCAAAATATCGGCTCATCTTGCTGTCTGAGGCCAAACTGTTGTATAAACTTACTTCGCTAAAGTCGATATCAGCGTATCGGCTCTTGTTCTCTGAAGTCGATGCCCGTGCATCGGCTGTACTTGCATACTGTTAATCTCCATACGTTTTCTCAAGTCGATGCCTGTGCATCGGCTCTGATGTATATATTTATTTTTTTACTGGCCGATTATGAAATCGGCCCCCACATCTTACTGTCCATCATCCCACATGCTTGGGAAATATTTCTTGAGGTGTTGACCATTAACGGCCACGGGGAACTTTTCGCCGCTCAATTCCTCCAGCATGTACGCATTACCCTTCAAGGCACTGGACCACTTTGTACGGGCCGTGCCAGTTAGGAGACCATTTGCCATATGCCTTATCCCTGGTTCCCAATGGCAACACGGCTTCCCACACAAGATCACCAACTTGGAACTCCTTTGGTCTAACCTTTTTGTTGTAAGCACGAGCCACCCTGGCTTTGTTTTCCTTAATCTTCTCCAACGACCAAAGCCTGAGTTCTGTTGCGTCCTCAATAGTGTCGCTCATCAAAGCTGCATATTCTTCGGCTGTCGGATCATTCCGAAACGTGACGCGTCTTGATCCAGCACGTAATTTCCCGAGGCAATACGGCCTCCTGTCCATATACAAGCTGGTACGGCGAGGTCTTTATAGCTCCATGACACGACATGCGGTAGGCCCATAACGCTTCGATAGCTTCTCGTGCCAATCCCGAGGGTTCTCGTCAATTTTCCTCTTGATCAGCTTGATCGGGCTTTGATTGGACGCCTCGGCCTGTCCGTTAGCTTGAGCATAGTATGGGGATGATCGGATCAGTTTAATCCCGACATCATCACAGAACTTCCTGAATTCTTTAGAAGTGAAGACCGAACCTCCATCGGTCGTGATAGTCTGGGGGATTCCAAACCTATGAATGACGTGTTCTTGGGAAATCGGCCCCCACATCTTACTGTCCATCATCCCACATGCTTGGGAAATATTTCTTGAGGTGTTGACCATTAACGGCCACGGGGAACTTTTCGCCGCTCAATTCCTCCAGCATGTACGCATTACCCTTCAAGGCCTGGACCACTTTGTACGGGCCGTGCCAATTAGGAGACCATTTGCCATATGCCTTATCCTGGTTCCCAATGGCAACACAGCTTCCCACACAAGATCACCAACTTGGAACTCCTTTGGTCTAACCTTTTTGTTGTAAGCACGAGCCACCCTGGCTTTGTTCTCCTTAATCTTCTCCAACGACCAAAGCACTGAGTTACGTTGCGTCCT
The DNA here is from genome assembly GCF_022539505.1 of Lolium rigidum. Classification (NCBI taxonomy): domain Eukaryota; kingdom Viridiplantae; phylum Streptophyta; class Magnoliopsida; order Poales; family Poaceae; genus Lolium; species Lolium rigidum. The sequence continues at coordinate 290,359,119 of NC_061508.1, forward strand.
CAATAGTGTCGCTCATCAAAGCTGCATATTCTTCGAGTTGTCGGATCATTCGAAACGTGACGCGTCTTGATCCAGCCGTAATTTCCCGGGGCAATACGGCCTCCTGTCCATATACAAGGCTGGTACGGCGAGGTCTTTATAGCTCCATGACACGACATGCGGTAGGCCCATAACGCTTCGATAGCTTCTCGTGCCAATCCCGAGGGTTCTCGTCAATTTTCCTCTTGATCAGCTTGATCGGGCTTTGATTGGACGCCTCGGCCTGTCCGTTAGCTTGAGCATAGTATGGGGATGATCGGATCGGTTTAATCCCGACATCATCACGAGAACTTCCTGAATTCTTTAGAAGTGAAGACCGAACCTCCATCGGTCGTGATAGTGCGGGGATTCCAAACCTATGAATGACGTGTTCTTTCACAAACTTGATCACGTCCTACGATGTTACTTTTTTCATAGGGACGGCCTCCACCCACTTGGTGAAGTAATCTGTGATAACCAAAATCCATTCATGTTTTTTACCCGATGCCGGATGGATTTTGCCGATCATATCCATGCCCCACCCCCGAAACGGCCAAGGCTTGATGATGGGGTTCATCGCTGATGCTGGCACCATCTGAATTTTTCCAAACATCTGACATGCTTGGCACCCCCTATAATAATTGAAGCAATCTTCAAGCATAGTGGGCCAATAAAACCACGATCGCTTCGATCAACCACTTCATCTTATGAGCCGGCGATGTGTTCCACGGGCGCCTTCATGCACCTCATGTAAGAGCCGATTTGACTCGGTCGGTCCTAGGCACTTGAGTAACAACCCTTCTAATGTCTCGTAGAACATATCGTCTCCTATAAGGACATACTTCATGGCTCTGTATCTCACCCGTTTAGGTGCCCCAGAGCCGAATCTTTCAAATAATCGAAGATCTCGGCTCTCCAATCATTCTGTTCCAGGAATTGTATCTGAACTTCTGCTCCGTCGGCTATATCTATGTAGCCTGACGCCATTTGTGCGAGATTGTTGGCATCGGTATTCCGGGACCTTGGGATCCAATTGAAGTTGATGTACCGGAACTGTGTCATCAACTCACGGCATTCCACCCAATATGGGAACAGCGATTCACTTTCGCAACTATATTCCTCCGTGAGCTGGTTAATCACCAATTTTGAGTCCCCGAAGAGCTCTACAGCTTCAGCTCCAGCTTCTAATAACAATTCCATTCCTTTACGTATTGCCTCATATTCTGCTACGTTGTTGGTGCAAGGGGTAGATAATCTGATGGAGAAGGAGTATTACTGCCCCCGAGGCGATACGAGCGAGAATGCCGATGCCGCAACCACCGTCACAAACCGATCCATCGAAGAACATAGCCCATGCACGAATGGATAGTGCTGCTATATTGGTGCTGATCCGTTCAGCGATGAGATCGGCTAACGCTTGGCCCTTAAGCGCCTTCGCGAGGCTGGTACCGGAGATCAAATTCTGACAGCGCAAGCATCCATTTACCGAGTCGGCCTTTCAAAACGAGGGCCGACAACATGTGTTTGACGACGTCTGATTTACTGAGATGACGATGATCTCCGCCGTCGGAAGGATGTGATGGAGCTTGGTGCGGGTGAAGAATAAACGAGAGGCAAAGTTTCTCGACCTCGGGGTATCTTGTCTCCGCGTCCAGCATCCTTACGCTGAGGTAGAAAACGACTCTTTCAACGCCGTCGTAAAGTTGCACCACTACTGAAGCGATGGACGTATCAGCTGCGACGGGTAGATGTAGAATGGCCTGTCTTCTTGGGGCGGAACTAGCACGAGGCGGCGTTGTCGGATATCGCTTAATTTCATCAAACGCTGTTGCTGTTACGCCCCCGGTGAAACTCGTCGTCGGACTTGGTCTTCACCCAGCGCCATGAGCGGCTCGATTCGTCCTGACAGATTAGAGATGAACCGCCGGACGAAATTGATCTTGCCGATGAGGCGTTGAAGCTCCTTTTTCGTGGTCGGCGGCTGCATGGTACGCACCGCCTCCTGACTCTTCAGGCCGATCTCAATTCCCCGTTCATGAACCAGAAAACCTAAGAATTGACCAGCCGTCACGCCAAAAGCACACTTCTTCGGATTCATTCTCAGCCCGAACTTCCGAGTCCGTTCTAGGACGCGCCGTAGATCGTCCAAGTGCCCCTCCATGGATACCGATTTGACCACCACGTCGTCGATATAGATCTCCACCAACTTGCCGATCAGATCATGAAATATATAATTCATGGCTCGCTGGTATGTTGCACCAGCATTCTTCAAACCAAAGGTCATGACCACGTACTCGAACAAGCCTACTGCCCCTGGTACTCTGAATGCGGTCTTGTGTATGTCCTCCGGGGCCATGAAAATCTGATTATAACCGGCGTTGCCATCCATGAAGCTCAACACCTTGTGGCCAGCAGCGGCGTTTATCAATGTTTCCGCCACGGGCATCGGATATTCGTCCTTTGGGGTAGCTCTGTAAGATCTCGGAAATCGATGGCCACGCGCCATCGGCCGTCCTTCTTCTCCACCGGAACTATACTCGGAGATCCACTCAGCATACCTGCATGGTCCGATGAATCCGGCGGCCAACATTTTCTCAATCTCCTTCTTGACTTCTTCCGGAATCTCGGCCCTCATCGACGTGCTCGTTGTTGGAACGGCCGAAATCCTTTCTTCGGGGGAGGCGATGCTCAATGATGCTCCTGTCCAAACCAGGCATCTCGTGTAATCCCATGCAAAGCAATCCGGGTATTCCTTCAACGGGGCTATCATCCGTCCCCGAGCTGCGGATCTAATTTCTTGCTGATAAAAGTAGGTCGAGGCTTATCCCCGGGACCGATGTCAACCTCCTCTAGCTCATCGGCTGATGTGAACCCGTACCCCAGCTTCCCGTCACCGTGAGGTCGACTCCGCATACTGGGAGAGCGGGCGATACGGATACAGCGGGCCGATTACTAGCGTCGGCTTCTACCTTGATCATCACCAGGATGTTTTGGCGGTGTCGGGGCCGATCACATGGAGCAGCCTCTTCCTTGTCTTTGCCATAAGAGCAGTTGCCCTCGCACTTATCTTCATCAAGGGGGTGCCCCAGTTCTATCATGTTGATGTTGAACGGATGTCCTGGTTGGCACCTCCAGGGGTGAGTACCGTTAATCCTGTCAACGGCACGCGCCGGTGAATTATGCGCTCCTGGTGTCGCCGATGTGCGCGACAACGGCAAGCGGGGCTGGAGTGACACTTTTCCTTGGTAGGTTCTGAGAGCTGACTCTAACAAAGAGTGCGGATTCTTCATGACCTCCCTGATCATCCGAACGGCGACATGCTCCAAAGTATTCACCAGGCTCTCGGAACGGAGGCGCAACGAGTGAGCCACCATGCCACCAATCTCGTGGCGTACGGCCCTGGTACGTTCTTCTGACGGGACAGATAGGTCCACTTCATCGAGTGCGCCTTCCGGTGAGAACTCCTTCCGCGTGACGCCATACGGACGGGTCCTGGCGATACGAGCCGATGAGGTCGGCTTCGAGGGTAGCCTTGATCTCGTCGTCTCGCTTCTTGAGCTCGTCGGGCGGATCCTCGTAGGTGGCCGGCGTGCCGTCCGCCATCTCGGATGTAGATGGCGATGTGGTTGATGTAGACGATAGTCCCACCGGCGTGCCGTGAATGTGTTGATCTGCCAAAACCCACCGGCGGGCAGCGGCCTTGTCAACACCGTAGAGCCGGGGGAGCCTAGAGCTGCGGCTGGCCGAGACCCCTCCGAGCGACGGCCCGCAATGCTCTTCCGGTCACACGCGGCGTTGCGAAGTGCAAGGGCGTGCCACCCGACCTATACCTGGTCGGGAAGGTGATGAAGATGCCTCGCTTAGTTTCTGCAGGGCATACATGTAAACGTTAAATACGAGCCTCGATCGGCTCTCGAGTTATCCCGTGAATCGGCTCAAAGAGCCGATCCACCCATGATCCGTACGGGGTGCACGAATACTTGGTGGTCCTGCTTGATCAAGATGAAGCTAATGAGATCTACGACGATTTAGGGTTTTCACCGCATAATCGGATCATCCTACTCCGGGTTGGGCCTTGCGGCCACGCACGGTGCTCGTAAGCCGATCCTAAACAAGGCCAAAAAACCAACATGAAGTTGATCCTAGGAACTTCCCGTTTAGGACTTGCGAACGCCACCCTACGTGCCACCTGGATCCTCCCCCTTTGTAAGGCCTAACTATTGCAGATATTAAACTAATCCTTGTAGAACAAGGAGCAATCGTAACGGATCAGATCTACTAAATAATGATCAAGCGGGGTGCCGCCCCACACCTGAGATAGGCGTGAGGGCGGCTAGATATGCAAGGGTTGCACTACGTAAGCATGCTTAAACGAAGAACAATGCTAACCCTAACACATCTAATGATAACTACGTTGCTCGCCATCAAAAACGCTTCGATACGAGCAACGCATGAACAACGTGGGGCTTGTGCTGCCTAGATCGCAAGATGCGATCTAGGCAAGCATGTCGCTACTCCGATAGAAACCCTCGAGACGAAGGAGTTGGCGATGCGCCGAGATTGGTTTGTTTTGGGGTTGAACGTGAGTTGTTGTTTATTCCATAAACCCTAGGTACATATTTATAGTCCAAGCGGACTCTCTAATGCGGGCGTGCACCAAACCGTGCACGAATAAGATTCTATCTCTAAACTAAGATACGATCTAATATGCTACAGATACACGGGCAATTAAGCCCCAACTTGGTAAAAAGGCCGATCCACATGCTTCTTCTATATATATATTTCTTCACACCCATCTTCGATCGCGGCCCACCTCTGACTTGGTCAAATTCTGGTGATAACAACTAGTGCATGCCTATTGTGTTGTAGCGTACTCAAACATATATTATTAATTAACTACACATTTGTTTCATCATAGTTCTAGCAACTCATGCAATATTTTCCATTAGGTACATTAAAGGAATCATCGTTGAGTATGGTTGGAGATACATGGGCATTAATTGATATAATCTGCCGCCTCTTTCAACCATGTCTCAATAAGGGATACGACGTACGAGGTACAAGAGTATATTATCATAGCCATGGGGATACTCTTAATTAATTACTGGATCTACGCGACCTGCGGGGTATGGGTTATTGTAATGTTTCTTGAATATCCATATCAGGCAACTTGTATTGATTGACAATTGCGTGAATTGTTTGTGAAACTCTATACTTTTATGGTTTTCTAAAGTTTTCGCTAGTCGGAGTTCATGCAAGGACACATTTCGCAAGTCATAGACATGGAGATGTCAAACCAATGATGTGGATACATGTTATGAACATGGGTTTGAACTGACCCAATATGAGACATAGCAATTATACTTGCAGTTCTCCCTCTACACAATGTGTATGATTTCTCCTTAGCCCTAAGATTGCCGCATGTACTTGAGATGTGAATCAACGTACTTAGGGGATATCAAATGCTACGCTGCAACAAGGTAGTTATAAAGGTAGCTTTCGGATTTGTCCTGAATCATGTTGCGACACACGGCCAATCAAAATGGGATTTTCCCCTCTCTACATGAGAGAGATATCTCTAATCCCCTCAAGTGATCGGATCCCTAGATGCATGGACATGCTACATAACGTTAACAGTTAACCTAGTAAGGGATATTGATTGTAGATCAAGAAAGAGTTGTTAGCTTAGATCTTAGCCGAATATCGTGAGGCAAATAGAATGACATGTACATAACATTGTAATGGTTCATCCGATATGATCTTCGTGCGCATTTACGAGTTGGCACGTCTTGCTAGAGGACGCTACCAACTATTGATGGACTAAGTGTACCTGCGTCCTTTCTATACATGTATGAACCTAAAGGGTCATACACTTAAGGGTTTAGAAGCCTAATTCGGATTGGGTCTGCATTAGACCGGGCTTAGGGTACCATTGGGCTTCAAGTGTGTTGAAGCCCTTCAGGGATGCCTATATAAGAGAGGATGGGGTGAGCTGATTAGGGTTGAACCACTCCACCTAGCCACCACTCCTCTCACACCTCAGTTTCACGTGCGGACCTAGCAGTCCGATGTGCGACGCTTCCACCTCATACGTGTGGATACCTTGCAGGTGTTGCATCTGTAGCACTTGGACGAGCCACAAAAGAGGGAGCTGCTTGTGGGACGATGAGGAGGAGGACAAAGTACGACTACACTACTCCGACATGCTTCATCGAGTTCTGCAACTGCGCGTAGTGTAATCATGTGTCTATGACTACATCAATCCTGGTTTACGCGGTAGAAATTTTGTTTTGTGCTAATGTAGCTTATATGTATCCCTTAATGCAATGGGATAAGATAGTTGTTATGAGGGGTGTGGAGAAGTGCTTCTGGAGCACCTTTATTCGGCCTCACATCACTGCACACATGCAGAAAAAATATAATAAATCCAAATCAACTTAGTAACCATTCTAGTGGGAAATCCGCAACTCCTCGAGAACGCTTCAAAAGTATCGAGTTTCAAGCACTTTATGGCATTAGCACTATCTCGTTTCTCTTTATAGTTTTATTTACCATTACGTTATTACCTTTCAAATCACTTCAGTTTACCATGACTAGAATTAAGAATAGCTCTTAAATACATTTTAGTGAAGATAGAGAGAAGCGATTAAATAATTACCAATCTGCTCCTCCGTGTATTCAATACTCTTACTTTTAAAAACTAGCTAAATGTGATATGTGATCTTGCAGACATTAGGAGGCGGTGCAGATGTGGCATCGGGAAGCATGCATTGGATCCTCAGGGAAAGACGAGATCGACAAGAGGCGGGCTTCTTGATTGCCATATCAACATCCCCGTGTTGAGGCAGGTCGGAGCGGTAGTCGCTCTCACGCGAGAGCGCGGGGAACGGCGCGACGGCGAAAAGTTGAGGCAGGACACATGGTAGGTCATGACAAGTCAATGCGGTGGCCCCGCTTGACATAGGTATGCATAGCAGGCATGCCGAATAAAGTACCCTAGTTATGTAAGAAGACATGAAGCCCATGTACCCGAAGCTTAATTTGGAGGCCCAGAAGCCCAGAGATCTTTGGATAAGGAAAGTAGAGTTGTAATAGGAATCCTGTATCAACATAGGAAAGGCCCAATGCGCCTCGGATAGTTTGTAACTTGTACGACACGAAAAGCCTCAGCTCCACCTCCTATATAAAGGGGACCCGAGGGAGAAACGAGGGATCGAAATATTTGCTATCAGAACCACCATAATCTTGAGTTGAGCACCTTTGTTCGGCTGAACCTTCGAGATCTACTTGCCCTCTACTTCTTACGAAACCCTAAGTCTACTATCTGTAGGCATTGACGAGTCAATCTCTCATCAATTAGCGTCGTATGTGGGAATTGGAGGTCGCAAGGTCCTGATCTCGATGGCATCGTCAACATCATCATCAACAGCAAGCAACGCGATGGACGAAGGTAAACGTGCCCAACCTGATCTCGCCGATTTTGTTCCTCACCCTCCCGCTCGTTTGCATGCATATGCCGATCTGGAGGAGTCGACGGAGATGACGTTCAGGAGTTTCCGCTTCCTCGTCGGGAAAGAAGGATCACATCGTCTCGTGGCACCGATTGTTTTGGGACGGTTAGCGGTCGAGCCTGATTTCTCGGGATCGTCAACATCATTTGTCGAGTCAGGCGACGAGGATGTTTCGCCGCCACGCTTCACCAAGCCTGCCGACGGCGGAGCACTCGCCGATCCGTTCGATTACATGACTTTCTGGTCGTTCATAGAAACCGATCTGGACAGGGACTCGGGAAGCTTCGACAACTTCGGCTTCACCAACTTCGACTTCACCAACAACTCTACTGCTAGTAGGGTGGTCTTCACCGATCTATACGACGGTGTCACCAACCTTGAGGCTGACAAAAACACAACCGCAACATATCATCAGATCTGCATAATTGTGGGAGCAAGTCGTCAGGAGGATGAAGAGTCTAAGGCTTTCGATGATTTGGGTAACCCCTACGTCGATCCCGCAAATCTCACGTGCAGAACGGGAAATAAATACATCGGAACCACGCCGCGAGAAAAAGTAAAGCTGACGCAGAAAGCGTGGGGTAGAGCTGCGAGAGCCATGGATGGCACAGGGCCGATGACCACTACAGCGACACCGCAAGCGCTGCAAGCATATCAATATAAAATCGCTTGTTCCAGACGAGAGTTAGAAAAATTACGACGAACACTCGATGAAAGAAGAGCATCAGCTGATGCATCAAGCAAGCGCAGGGCCAACCTGAGTCAACAATCGAGGACCTCGGGAGGTAGTCACAGGGACGCCCGCGCAAGAGCAAGATCTCGACTGGCAGGTATACCCGAGCAAGAACGGGAGAACCTGATTCAAATCCTCGACATGTCCTTCATGTCAATAGACACGAGAGGACACATCATCCCGATAACACCAGAAGCAGGATATATGGCGACGCATGCATTCTTGATGGCATCCAAGCCACCTCAGGGAGATCCTAGGTCATCACTATACTAGATGGCTATGGCAGGAGTCGGCGTTATGGGTGCAGCAATAGCAGGAAGAGAAATTGCACCACAACCCAAAAGTGCTCCAGACCAAAACAGTCCAAGGCAAAATAGTCCACGACGTACCGTGGCAGCAGCACGAGATGCTCCAAGAGAGGGTGGCGCAAGGAACACAGTTGCTCAGGCTCGAGTCGACAGAGCACGTGAGGAAAGGTGTCGTGAAAACAGAACACGTGAACATCGACATACACCAGAAGATAGTGATGAGAACTTGTGCGGACTCCCTTGCTTTACCCGACGGGTTCGCAAAACTCGAGTACCCGCTAGCTTCAAGTTACCCGACAACTATAAAAAGTTCGACGGGCAGCAAGATCCAGAGGATTGGTTAGTCGATTATCTGGAGATAGTGAAGTTGATGGGCGGAACCAGAGAAACAACCATGCAGAGCATTCAAGTCCATCTCAGTGGAGCCGCAAGATCTTGGATGAAGAAGCTGCCGAAGGGATCCGTAAATAGCTGGGAAACTTGCGAGGATTTGTTCGTAAGAAATTTCCGATCCACTTGCAAAAAACCAGTATCGATAGAGCAGCTAAAGACTTGCAAGCAGAAGCCGGATGAATTGATGAGAATGTACATTCAGCGGTGGAGTATCATAAAAAACTCGTTTGAGCACGTGTCTGATGAAAGAGCACTCGACGCGTTTGTTGCAGGAATCCGAATGAGAGACCTAGTTGAAGAGTTGGGGAGGTCCAACTCCAGAACAATAGCAGACCTCATGGAAATAGCGAATCGTTGGGCCGATGGAGACGATGTTGTTCATAATAAATGGCAGAGATCACCCGAAGAAGATTGTAATAGAAACAACAACCAAAACAGGCGACGTTTTCGCAACTTTACGGATTATGACGGTCCCAGCCAAATAGCGGCTGGCTTCCGAGGAAACAGTGGAGGAAACCATTGTGATGATTATCAAAGAAGCAATGATCAACGCAATGATCACAGAGATGCACCGAGTTTCAGCAGGCAAAATAATCGGCCGAGGTTTCCAAGGCCATACAATGTGTCACCCGAAGATTTGCTGAACGGGCCGTGCCAGATGTACTTTTACGTCGACAATGATGGAAGGAGACATTCAGGTCACCTCCAAAAGGATGCCGAACTTTCCAAACTCTGCAAAGGGCGACAGAAAGAACACATGCAGAAGCAGTAAGCAGAGGGTATGTGCAAGGACCTCGAGGTGAAGTACATGTACCCCTTCCACCACCACCCGCAATTACTAGTGAAAACGAACATCAATTGCAAATTGCGGGTCCTCCAGATGCCAATAAAGACTTTACACCCACAAGAGGAGCAGTAGAAATGATACAGAAGGGTAGACCTTCGAATAGGTCACAAAAGCTAATTTCTCGATAGGTGTACATGGCAGTAACGACACCTCCACCAACTACTAAGTACCTCAATTGATCGGGACAACCAATAGGATTCACACAAGAGGATCACCCACCTCAAGTTCCACGGCCAGGACATTCATCTATGATACTACCATCGGTCAGCGAGGGATACGATGTCTCCCGCATATTCATAGATGGAGGAAGCAGTCTAAATCTCATATACGCGGATACATTGCGGAAGATGAACATCTCGCTGGCAAACTTGACACCAACGAACACGCGTTTTCACGACATCGCACCCGAAAAACCAAACTATCCTTTGGGAAAGATTGCACTTGATGTGCAGTTTGGAACACGAGAAAACTTCAGAAAAGAGAAGCTGGAGATTGAAGTCATTGACTGGCCATCGCAATATCATGCCCTCTTGGGAGGACCCGCATATGCTAGATTTATGGTTGTGCCGCACTACACATACCTTCTATGAAGGATCCCTGGACCTAAGGGCCCAATAACAGTCAAAGGAAGTTTCGCTTTGGCAGATAAGTGCGACAAGGATTTCCACAAGCTTTCCGAAACATTTGGAATGCAGGCTGTGTACGAGGCATCCAAGCTTACATCCAACTAAGACATGTTAAGTGTAGATCCACCCGACAGATCCTAAAAAGACGACATCCATCACGAACAACTTGGATGGCGCATAGGAAAGTGCGCTCGTCGAGTTCCTCCATGAGCGCTGGGAAATCTTCGCATGGTGCCCAGCTGACATGCCAGGAATACCCAGGGAACTTGCCGAGCACCCCCTTAATTTAGATCCAAGAGTTAGACCAATTCGACAACCTTTGCGGCGATTCTCCGAGCCAAACCGCAAAGCTATGCTATCTGAGATCCGTCGACTCAAAGAACTACACACTGAGGCCACGTGGGTCGCTAACCCAGTGCTGGTCCCAAAGAAAAACACTGAAGTCCTTCGCATGTGCGTCGATTTCATGTGTCTCAACAAACATTGTCCAAAGGATCACTTTCCCCTCCCGAGGATCGAACAAATTATCGATTCCATGGCAGGTTGCGAACGTCTTTCCTTTCACGACGTGTATTCTGGTTATAATCAGATCCGCCTAAAAGAAGAAGATGAAGTCAAAACAACTTTCATAACCCCTTATGACGTATTCTGCTACAGAACAATGCCTTTCGGGTTGAAAAACACAGGAGCCACATATCAGAGGATGATGCAGAAGTGCCTCGCCAAATAGATCAGGAAAAGCGTCCAAGTATACATCAATGACGTAGTCATCACAACAAATCAAGGGTTATCTCTCATCGACGATCTTCATGAGACTTTCGACAACCTCGACAAATTCCGCCTCAAACTAAACCCGACAAAATGCTCCTTTGGTGTCCCTGCGGGAGAAGTCGTCGGATACTTGGTGTCACCTAGAGGAATCGAGGTCAACCTAGAGAAAATACAAGCTATCTTGACAATGAGAAAACCAACCAAGCTCAAAGATATACATGAGTTAATTGGACAAGTCGCAGCTTTGAGTAGACTCGTCGCAAGGTTGGGAGAAAAAGCTTTGCCCTTTTACGCGCTCATCAAGCAAGGGGAAAAGTTCGAGTGGAACGAAGAAGCAGACAGAGCCTTTGAGCATCTGAAGCGTACAATTTTGACACCACCAGTATTGGTGGCACCACGAGAAAAAGATCCTTTGCTGTTATATATTGCGGCCACACCTCGAATGGTTAGCACAGTTCTCGTGGTAGAACGAGAAGAAGAAGAAGAAGGGAAAATTCATGGAGTTCAGCGACCAATATATTTCCTCAGCGAAGTCCTATCACCATCCAAGCAGCACTACCCGCACTATCAGAAGTTGGCATATGGAGTCTTTATGTCAGCACAGAAGCTAAGATACTATTTTTCAGCACACCCGATAATAGTGGTCAACGAGGCGCCTCTTTTGAACATTATGAACAATCCAGAAGCTACAGGACGTGTATCCCTTTGGGGAATCGAGCTTTCCCCTCGGGACATCACATATGAAAAAAGAAAGGCAATCAAGTCGCAAATTTTGCCAGACTTTGTTGCAGAGTGGATGGAACTCCAAAACACGGGACCTCCAGATCTATCGAGTACCTGGCATATGAACTTCGACGAGTCCAAGAGATTAGAAGGAGCTGGAGTAGGTGTGGTATTTGTTTCACCGCAGGGTGACAAGATGAAGTATATATTGCGGATGACCTTCCCCAATGCGTCAAACAATGAAGCATAATATGAAGCCCTTATTCACGGGATGAAGATGACAAACGTATGTGGCACTACTCGCCTAAAAATCTTTGGCGACTCTCAGTTGGTTTCCCAACAAGTAATGAACAAGTGCGATGATACGGTGGATCCAAGGCGATCCAACTAGGTTGATGCCCGATCTTTCACAGCGAGAACCTGAGGTAGTAAATCCTCCCAACAACGCGATGAACGGAGCCTGAAGAAGAGGGAACGAATCCAGGAAGCAACGAATCGATGAACGATACGCCTCAAACCTGAGCTAGATAATCCTTGATGAACACAAGAACCTTCGCAGCGGATATAATAGATAAACGGCAGCGCCGTACCCCCGGAGGGATGATACACGTGAACACACGCAATGGGGAAAACCCTAATCTTTAGACTAAACTTGAACTATCCTAAACCCTAGCGCCCCAGCTCCTTATATGAGGGGGAGGTGGCCGGCCAGCCCTTGTTGGGCTGGGGCGCCCCTCTATGGGCCTACCTAACTTGGTTGGACAGGCCCAAACCAAGACTAATTCGATTTAGTAAAAATCCCTAATTGGCCCATATATGACCATTACATAAACTAAGATAATTAAGCTGGTGGAGTCGTGAATCTGGGCTCCACATAGGCCTCCATGCCCGTATCATGCGATGCAGTCAATGACAACATGATAGCATACAAGGAGGTTTACAATAAACTCGAGAAAACCTTCAATGGTTGCGAAGTCAATCATGTGAGCAGGCTCAGCAATGATGAAGCCGATGTTTTGGCAAACATCGGCTCGTAGTGTTTGCCCATACCACCTGGAATTTTCTGGGAGGAAAGTAGTGAAAGGTCAACCAAGTCAAAGAAAGCAACAACGCCAAAGCAGCCGAAGAAAAAGGACAAACCCAAGAAAGACTCAGGGGCTCGAACAGTCCCAGAACCACATATGTCAGATGATGAGGAAGAACCAGAGGAGGTTATGATGATTCAAGTCCCTTGGATGCAAGTATATTTAGCATATATCACAAGGAAAGAAATACCCGAAGATCCAGTGGAAGCACAAAGATTTATTCAGTGATCTAAGGCGTTTACAGTGGTCAAGGGAGAGCTATATATACAAGCGAAGTATATCGGGTGTGTTACAGAGATGTGTAACACCCGAGGAAGGATGAGATATTAAAGGACATAAACGAAGGGATATGTGGCCACCACACAAGCAGTCGAGCAATAGCAACCAAGGCTTTTCGAGCTGGGTTTTACTGGTTTACAGCTATAGAGGATGCAACGGAAATTGTGCGCACTTGCGAGGCTTGACAAAGATTCGCATCTAAACCTCACTCTCCAGCAGCAGAATTAATGCCAATACCCTTGGCATGGCCTTTTGCCCAATGGGGACTAGATATGGTGGGAAAAGTACACAAGTCTTGGCCAGGAGGACACGTATATCTGCTTGTGGCAGCCAACAGATTCACCAAGTGGATTGAAGCGGTACCAGTAACTTCGGCAGATGCAACATAAGCAGTAAACTTCATCAACAAAATAGTTTTTCGGTTCGGCGTCCCTAACAGCATAGTCACAGACAATGGCTGTAACTTCACCTCCTGGGAATTCAAGGATTATTGCGAAGGTGTAGGCATCAAGCTGCAGTTTGCATCGGTGGCGCATCCACAAACCAACGGTCAAGTCGAAAAGGCAAACGGTCTCATCTGCAATGGCATCAAGAAACGTCTGCTGACACCACTTGAAAAAGCAAGGCACACTTGGGTCGGCGAGTTACCTTATGTGTTATGGAGCTTACGAACAACACCAAATGCAACGACTCGGGAAACTCCGTTCTTTCTAGTCCACGGTGCCAAAGCAGTGCTCCCAATAGAAATTGAACATAACACCCTAGAGTTGTGGAACAAGATGAAGAGGCTTCAGAAGGCACTGGAAGATGATGTCGATGCAATTGATGAATCAAGAGATGTGTTGCTCTCAAGGGTAAGTGCATACCAGCAAAACCTCAAAAACTATCATAGCCGATGTTTGCGGCCCAGATCCTTTGAAGTCGGCGATTTAGTTCTTTGACTCAAGCAAGATGGACACTAAAAGTTGGACTCTACATGGTTTGGGCCATACATCATCACCGAAGTTATTTCGGGAAGAGCGTAACAACTGAAGTACAAGAAGTCAGGCAAGGACGAACTAAACCCGTGGAACGTTGCACAATTGCGATGTTTTTACGCCTAGAAGGAAGCCAATATAGTACCAACTATGTAAACACACATTGTATCTAAACAGCTCGCAAGTTTTCAGACGCACTCTTTTCCTTTCAGGGCACCGAGTGGGGCTGAAAGGTTTTTAATGAGGCGGACTCGCGATGCTGCAATATAGCATGGTTGAAATAAAAAATAGTGATGACATATGTTCTTATCTCTTTACAAGCAACGCTCGGGGGCTCGAACCCGCAAATTTACAACATAGTCGATTTCAGCACACTTGGCAATACAAACGCTTTGGTTTTACAAAAACCTCGCGAAAAATAAGTATAATTATGTCACCCGAAATACTTGGGGGCTAAAACATGGAATCATAATACAGCCTGAAGAATTTGCTTTGACTTCATACATGTCTCGCAGAATGTTACATCAGGACATAACAATATAGCACAGGACATTTAAAAAACAATATACATGATAAGTACATATACACAACATTGCGTCGTGGTCCAAACCTCACACATTGAGCAATATAAAAGAACTTCTATATCCACCTATCTATATTTTATCCTGCAACACGTATATTCTGCATCGAATCATCGTATCGGTATTCCTTGAACAAAGTGGTGTCCACCTTGAGGATCTCATCAATCATTTTGTCGGGGGAAGGTGACACGACCGAATTGTGCTTATCAATGTTTACTCTCCTCTTTGACAACTTGAGAAGGAAACTCTCAAAGACCTTGTCAAGATGCAACTTCGAGTGGAAAATCTTCAACCAAATCAAGGCAAACTTGGCACCACCCACCATCTGAGCTTTCACAAAGTCGTGGATATTGCGCACATCCTTGAACTTGTCCATGAGTTCAGTAAGATTCTCGGGCTGAGGGTTCCGAGGAAACATGGCATTATACACCATGGCCAACGTACTGTTGCAGAAGTCAAGAAATTCAAGAGTTTGGGTGGCTCGATCCTGAAACCGTCGACAGCGACTTTCGTCTGCCCAAAAATCAATGTCATTGGCTCTGGCAAGACGAAGAAGGGTTTTAACCCACAAATTCACCCTCTGTTCCTCAGCGGCAGTATCCAGAAATGCACCTACGAGAAACAAGGCAAAAAGCAATATAGCATAAGGAGAGACACAGAAAAATGACGAGGAAAAGATGAGATAGAAGTAACATACCAGCCATATCCTGACTTGCATCAGTCATGAGGTCGAGCATATAACTCTCACGCTGAGCATATCGAGCGGCATTGGCAGTCACAATTTCTTTCAGTTCAAGAGATTCTTGCGCTTGACGAAGAGCCGTGTGTTCTCGATCCGAGGATTTACGTTATTGCTCCAAAGCAGTCATGGTTTGTTTTTTCATCGACTGCAGCTGTTGTCACAAATCAGCTACCTCCTTTTCGATTGAGCCAGGACACGACGAAATATCCAAGGAAGCCCTGCCAGGCACTTTCGTGGAGTGTGAGGCAGCAGGGGAAGTGTCGGAGTGTCCAGCCCCAGTATAGTTGTCAAAAATTAACTGGAAGACAAGAAATTATCGACATCAATCATTCTGCAAGACACATTTTTCATTCATATTCATAGCACATTACATAAAGGAGTCTTTACAAAATACGGCTCATAAGGCGCCTACATAAATGATCGGGAGCAGCAGAAGGCGGCAGTATCTACAAAAAGAAAAAAAAGGGAGTACAAGTTGGTCTACTTGACCTCCGTTTGAGCAGTGCTGGCAGAGGCTGAAGACCTCGGGTCAAGGAAGGTAATGATTTTCTTCGCGTAGAGTTTGGCATCCTTCACAAGAACCTTCCACCTCTCATTGTTCAGGCCCTTGACGGCAGCAACCTTCACCCAGTCGACCTTTTGACCACTGGCCGTCACGAGAGCGATGGTCCCTTCGACTGCAATCTTGAATCTTGCTTGGCGATGCGCCAAAGCTGGATCATCCTTTGCAAGGAAGGGTTGGACGAGTTGGGCGAATATCTCGGTCTGCGCGGTCTTCGGGAAGAAGTGGGGGAAGTTGCGCCTAAACACATTCCGCGCAGACGTCAGGCACTCACGCATCAGATTGCAGTTCAACTCGAGAATGGTGAGAGTGTCCAGGACACGATCTTTATCCAATTCCTGGTTCCAGGTATAGTGCTCACCCATCTTCCCTGCTGGAGAAAAGAAGGATTTTATCAACATAAAAAATAATTTCAGCACGACAATGAAAGTAGAAGGACAAAGGGAGAGATAGTATTACTCTAAAATCTTCTAGATTGCGTTTCAAGGCGCGTAATTATGTCGTTATCGCGCTGAACGAGCTTGACCTCTCTGTCACTCAAGGCATCTTCAGCGGCTTGAAGTCTTCGGCGAAGATCTTCGACACTAGCAGCGTCTTTTTCAGCCTTTTCGCGAGCTTCCTTGCTAGCCTTGAGCTTCTCCTCCAAATCGTCGGCGCGTTCTTCGGCATGACACAACACCTTTGGAATAAATAACGAATGAAGACACAAAACAAGAAAGAAATGTCTAAAGCATTAAGTGAAGTGAAATCTTACTTCTCAAAGATTCGGCCTCGTCGCGGAACCCGATAAAACGGGAGCCTATGTCAACCATCTCCTTCATCAAGGGCTGAAAAAAAGTCGACAAGACCGATATATAGTACCAAGAAGTAGAAAATTGTTCGAGTACACAAAAAAGCCGACAAATAGAAGAAAATAACTTACATCATCAAGGAGAGGAGTCAACGGACTCCCGGTGGCAATCTCTTGCTTGCTAGCAGCACCCGTCCTGACCCTCTTTTTCTTCAGTGCTCGGGGCCTAGGCGCCGAAGTCGACGCTTCTGGATCAATGTGCGTTGGAGGCGAAGCTTCTGGTGCGACATGGCGATACTCGGAAAGGACCAATGTGTGGGATGCGCTCGTGTTGGCTGGCCCATGAGTATCAGGTTCCAATTCCTCTTCGTCATCCCTTTCAATATAGTAGCAATGTCAATACATGGAAACCAAAAACAAGATAGTTAGAAGAAAAGAAGGAACAACTTACGAGCTGATGCCGCAGTAGCAGTGGAGGGGTCGAAGATTTCTTGTTCTTCGGGAGAATATTCCTCGGCGACTGGTTCGGAGAGTTTGGACACGCCGGAATCCTCTTCGTCAACGTTTCTTTTCCTCTTGCACTTATCCGGAGAAGCAGCAGGAGGAGGAGAGATCAAGTGAGCGGAGTCAGAAGGTTGCACTGACTCAGAGTCTTTGTGAGATGAACCTGCACTTCTGTTTGATTCTGCGGGTTCACTCTCAGGTACGGAGCTTTCTTGCGAGTCGTCTGTAACGACGGCTCGCTTGGATACTTCTCCACCCTCAGGCAGTGGAGGAAGGGAAGAAATAGATTGATGGTTCTGCAGGAAAAAAAGAGCTAAAGAGCATGATAAAATTATCAAATCCGAACAAGAGTTACAATCAAAAAGCAGGAGTCAAAATCGAAGGAAAAAAATACTTATGTCTGGAAGTGCATGGGCACCACTGAATGGTTCCACGTGGCAGGAAGAAGGGGCTTCACTCTTTTTGCTCAAAGAGGTGAAGCGGCGGACAAGCTTCTCCAAATCTTTCAAGGGAAGATCGTCGAAAACTATGTCAGCATCTTCCGTACCCGAATACATCCAAAGGGGATTCTTGCGAGCCTGGAGAGGTTGCACTCGAATCCGAAGAAAGTGTGCAATGATTTTCACACCCTAAAGTTCCTCCCCTTCGATGTTGTGGAGCTCTTGGATGTGAGCAATCACCAACTCAGTGACTGCCATTTCTTCGGCTGTGGCCTCTGCGTCCCAAGATTTGCGTCTCTGAATATCTTCAGAAGAATCAAAGGGAGCAAGGCCGTATTGTTGGGTAGCCGAAGATTCGTCCTTGATGTAGATCCACTTCTTGCGCCAGCCTTGGATGGGGTCAGCAAAATTCAAGTCAAAATATCTGAATTCTGGCCGGACGCAAATGCAAACACCACCTACGTTGTAGATGGTCTTCTTCGAGTTGTTGCGGCGGAGGTAAAAAATGCATTTCCACAGGCCCCAGTGAGGGTGGATGCCTAGGAAGCACTCACAGAGGGTGACACAGATAGAAATGTGGATGAGAGAGTTGGTAGTCAGCTGATGAAGCTGAATCCCATAGATGAAGAGGAGACCGTGGAGGAACTCATGCATAGGAACGAAAAACCCGCGGATGAGGAAGTCAACAAATGTTACGAGGAAACCTGAAGGAGTATGAGGGGAACTCTCATCCCCTGGCATCCTCATCACCTCCTTGTTGAGCAGGCCCAGCTTCTTGAGCAGCCTCTTGTCCTGCGTAGAGATCTTGGACATCTCCCATTCGGAGATCTTGTTTTTCTCCACGCGCTCGCCGGTGCCAGGGGCGCGCTTCTTGCAGAGCTTGGTCCGTGGAGGCATGGTGGATATGCGGTGGAGCGAAGAGAGGAAGCAAGAGGATGAGCACACGAGGTGCTCGAGGTGGAAGAAGAACATATGCAATAGAATAATTGTGCGGCATAGCGAAGGGGATAAAAGAGCCGCAGGGTAAAAACTTATAGGGGGGAGACAATGAGTCTCAACCGTTGGATGAAAAGGAGAGGATCCTGGAACCTACGCGTGTTTGGGTGGTTAATAGTTTTTACACTTTATTTTTAATGGGAGGAAGTTACCGCGCGCGTGCCGCGAATATCGGAGGACGTGCGCGCCCCACTTGCGCGACGTGGAGGACGTGCATAATTTTTTGGACCCACAACACAGTGGTTTACCAGCAACCGTGTCTTCCCAAGGTGGCCACACATGGCTCTCGTCAGCAACGACGTCATAGTATTGAAAAAACTTCGAGAGATGGAGCAAAATATAGTTGGAAGAAAACTTCAAGAGATGGAGCGAAATATAGCTGGAAGAAAACTTCGAGAAATGGAGCAATACATAGTTGGAAGAAAATTCGGGAGCCTATGTCCAAATGCAAGCACCTGCTTATATGCTCGGGGGCTACTCTTATCAGAAGTATTGCATATACTTCTGATAAGATGACGTGATAAAGATAAGAATACAGAGTTGATCAAATAACAGAAGTTGAGTCTACAACCAAGTGCAAACACTCGGCTGTAGCCTCGGGGGATACTCCCATCGGGACCGCTGGTCGCGTACCCGATGAAATGTAGAGAAAAAGATAAGGAAAAATAATAAGTCAATATAGAGTTGCACTCGAAGAACTTTTTTCGTACATCTTCAAGTTATATATAGCTCATCATGTACTCCCATTGGGAGGTTAAGATATTGTTTCACATGTCCATTCGAGAAAATAAGGAATTCCAGCAGCCACACAAAGGCACTCGACAATATATTCTCAGAGCGCGTCCGCCGCAGTAAAAACTCTGAATGTCGTGACTCGAAAAAGAGAATGCCTCTGAATGCCGTGACTCCAAAAAGAGTATTTGCACCCAAATACACTCTCCCACTTTATCCGCATCAACAGATGTGAAGAAAAATCATGACGGACACGTTAGGTACTCGATAAAATAAAACTGGAATTCGATTCACGATAAGTCCTTAAGCGGCGCGTGTCGAGTTACGCCAGTATTCTGAGTTCGAGTCCAGGGACTCGAGCTTGAAGTAGATTTATGCGGGTTTGCCACAAGAGCAATTAACTAGTACCTGATCTGTCAGATAAACCAGCCTCATTTACCGTTATCCCTTCGCAAAATAAACATTAAGCAAAATAATCATTATGATTCAAAAGTTTTACTAAACAGAGATGTGATTTTATTTGATTTATGATGGAGATTTTACTCGACTCTACGATTCATGCAAAATCTCGGGGGCTACTAACATAGGTATGCCTAGCAGGCATGCCGAATAAAGTACCCTAGTTATGTAAGAAGACATAAAGCCCATGGACCCGAAGCTTTGGAGGCCCAGATTCCCAGAGATCTTCGGATAAGGAAAGTAGAGTTGTAATAGGAATCATGTATCAACATAGGTGTGGCCCCCCGAACTTACCATTCCAGAACTCCTGTTATGCATACAATTTCACGATCCCAAGATCATTCCATCGTGAATACATAACCGAACTGATACCAGATTACATCATCCATTACAGTACCGAATTAAAGATATTACAGAAGTCTTACATCATAGGCCATCAAGGCCGTAGTTCAACAAACATCAGCGGAATTTATTTGACTCCAAACAGCGGTGGAACCCAAGTCAGGCCTTTACCCTACAGGCGGCTGACTGGGAGAGCATCCTAGTTCGTGTCTTCGGCGTCGTACTATTCTTCTTCGTAGTACTCCTCTTCAAAGTCTGTCCAAGTAAATAGCTAGGACAACAATGCCAATGAGTACGTTTGAATGTACTCGCAAACCACCTTAGAGAGAAATAAAGGATATGCTGTATGGCAGTAGCAAGGAACAGGCACTACACTAGGGTAACAAGGAGCGAGAGGGGTTCCTCTCGAGAGTCTGACATCTCTATATCTTTGTGAAAACTTTTTGTAAACCATTTTGTTTGCGGACTAATAGGTAAGGGTGACCCAATTTCCTTTCCGGCCATCTCATATGGCCAACACAACCATTTCAGCTTTCCACCGTACCTCCCAGGTACATTTCCCACCAGTCCCACTGGCATCACTTTCCCAAAACAATATTTTGAGAAAAACACTTTTATAAACCAAAACTCTTTAGTGCTAAGTAGCAGCCTTTTCAACCGTCCATAACCGTAGACACGGATATTTAAATAGGTTTCACTCTGCAGAGGTTGTACACTTTCCGCACAAGATCCGGGTACGTATCGTGTGGGCATCATCCCTGCATAACAACATATGCCACGACAAGTACCCGATCGTAGTTTTTTTCCTGCTCGCCTTAGCCTAAGGCATGCCGAATGAGTTGTACCTCCCAACACCAGAGTCCGGGATGCCGTTTACCCAGGAGTTGCAAAGTCCCCGACATACCCGACCCTCCGGAATGCCATCCAAACTCTTAGGCATCTTTCAATGGGAGCTCATAAGTTGTACCCCGCGTACATGAACAGACAAATGGGTTGCGTCCCTTCTCATGGGAAGAACCATGGTCGAAGCGTCCATGGTCGGACTGCCACTAAACTTGCATGACTCAAACTAAGGTGAGACAAACTACTACGCTACGCCCCGTGCCCACTTTGGGGTAATGTGGTTGCACTGTCTTTCAGTCCGGGTGAGTACTTAGGCGCTAAAGTTTTTGAAAACATTTTCTTTCCTCCACTTGCCTCCAGCAAATCTTCTTTTCATAAACCTTTGTATTTTCATAAGCCACACTTGGGCACGGCTACCCCATTCCAAGGTTTTCCAAAAACTTCTTTTTCCGGAAAACATTTTTATAACCATTTTTCCAGGGCTCCCAACCTATAGTCCAATTCTTCTTCGAAAAATGGCGACAAGGATGACAAGGTGATAAGCACCATATCACTAATGGAGGTTTGACCCGAGAGGTGGATTGATAAAACTCCGGTGGCGCTAACCACCGACATAATAAATGAAGACATGCACTTTATAAAACATGTAATAATGCAAGAACAAGATATATGTAGGATCATAGATGCATCAATAGGTGGCTTGCCTTGATCAGCGAAGTGTCCCTGGTCTTCCTCTTCAAATCCCCCGAAGTCACCTCCTCCTTCGTTTCCGGTGGCGTTCGAATCTATTGTCGAAAAAACAAAAGAAACAGGACACACCAAATCAACCAACCACTCCAGAATAGTTCACACAAAAATTTGATAAAATGACAGTATGTAAAGGTTCACAAATACAAGCTACTGAAAGTGGTTTCACTAATTTAGGGTTTTTAAAACAAAATTTGTGATTTTTATAAAACCAGAAATGGATTAGGAACCATTTAAATGACCTAAAACTCTCTATGAGTCACACAAATACATGCAACATACCTACTGAAAGCTAACAACATTTAGAACATACTTGCACAAGAATCACATGCAAATAAATTTTTAAATAATTTAGAAAATTTAAACAAGACAGTAACCAGAGAAATTCAAAAACTAAGCCTACCAGTACCAGAGCACAATCAACCAGATCCAAGCATACCTATGGATAACTGAAACTAAATGTGATCTAACCCCACATGTTTGGCATTTTTATAATTTGTAAATGAATTTACAAAAATCAGATACTGAAAAGGTATCCTGGTTCAGAAATAAAATCCCCATAATTAATATACCACTCTTAAAAATATTTCCTTGTGCACAGAAGCACCCTAACATGATATCTACCAGTATCACTTGGGTTTGCTCCAATTTCCCCGGCAACGGTGCCAGAAAAAGAGCTTGATGGCGTGTAACTCACACGTTCGTTGGGAACCCCAAGAGGAAGGTATGATGCGCACAGCAGCAAGTTTTCCCTCAGAAAGAAACCAAGGTTTATCGAACCAGGAGGAGCCAAGAAGCACGTTGAAGGTTGATGGCGGCGGGATGTAGTGCGGCGCAACACCGGAGATCCCGGCGCCAACGTGCAACCCGCACAACACAACCAAAGTACTTTGCCCCAACGAAACAGAGTGAGGTTGTCAATCTCACCGGCTTGCCGTAACAAAGGATTAACCGTATTGTGTGGAAGATGATTGTTTGCAGAGAAAACAGTAAAACAAGTATTGCGACAGATTTGTATTTCAGTATTAAAGAATGGACCGGGGTCCACAGTTCACTAGAGGTGTCTCTCCCATAAGATAAAAGCATGTTGGGTGAACAAATTACAGTCGGGCAATTGACAAATAGAGAGAGCATAACAATGCACATACATGTCATGATAAGTATAGTGAGATTTAATTGGGCATTACGACAAAGTACATAGACCGCCATCCAACCGCATCTATGCCTAAAAGTCCACCTTCAGGTTATCGTCCGAACCCCTTCCAGTATTAAGTTGCAAAGCAACGGACAATTGCATTAAGTATGGTGCGTAATGTAATCAACAACTACATCCTCGGACATAGCGCCAATGTTTTATCCCTAGTGGAAACAGCACAACACAACCTTAGAACTTTCTGTCACTGTCCCAGGTGTCAATGCAGGCATGAACCCACTATCACTACAAGAAAAGTTGCCATGGCCGACGAAGTTGAAGTCGCGCCGTGGTTGCTGGTGTACCATGGCCGACGATTTTGGTCCCTCCGTGGTGCATGTCAAAACTTTTTTTTTCTCGTTTTTGAGGCCACCTAGCCCGACGAAAGCGGCCAAAACGTCGCGTATGGTGGCCCGGGACGTGGTGCATCGCGAATTCTCGGGTTCGCCGGCCGAGTCAACGCAAATCCGCACCGCCGAGGGATGTAGGGCCCAGATGGCAGCCTCTCGGGCATTGTTTTTTTCTCGATCGCGCCATCTCGTTCAACGTTCTCCGATCGAGCCGTTTACGATGCAGGATCATGGGTCCCGCATGTCATCCTCTATGAACCAAAATTCTTTCTATTCTTGGATTTTTTTTACCCCCGATTTCTGGCTACTTCCTTTTTCTTTTGATCCCTTGCCGCCTTGGAAACGTTGAGACCGCTGTTGCTAAATGGGACCCACATGTCATCCTCTATGTGCAATCAACTTTCTTTTCTTGGAGTTTTTTTTGGCACCTCAAATTTGGTCACTTGCCTTTTTCTTTCGATCCCCCGCCGCCTCTCACCGCTGTCGCTAATCGGGACCCGCATGTCATCCTCTATGCACTATAAAACTTTCTTTTCTTGAATTATTTTTGGCACCTCATATTTGGTCACTTACCTTTTTCTTTCGATCCCCTGCCGCCTCTCAAACGGTGATACCGCTGCTGCTAAATGGGACCCGCATGTCATCCTCTATGTACTATAAAACTTTCTTTTCTTGGAGTTTTTTTTGGCACCTCAAATTTGGCCACTTGCCTTTTTCTTTCGATCCCCTGCCGCCTCTCAAACGGTGATACCGCTGCCGCTAACCGGGACTCGCATGTCATCCTCTATGTACTATAAAACTTTCTTTTCTTAAATTATTTTTGGCACCTCATATTTGGTCACTTACCTTTTTCTTTCGATCTCATGCCACGTTTGAAACGTTGAGGAACCCGCGGGCTCATGGGACCCGCATGTCATCCTCTATGTACTATAAAAGTTCATTTTCTTGGTTTTTTTCACCCTCTCGATTTTTGGCAATTTCTTTTTTCTTTTGATCCCCTGCCGCCTCTCAAACGGTGATACCGCCGCTGCTAAATCGGACCCGCATGTCATCCTCTATGTACTATAAAACTTTCTTTTCTTGAATTATTTTTGGCTGCTCATATTTTTTCACTTGCCTTTTTCTTTCGATCCCCCGCCGCCTCTCAAACGGTGATACCGCTGCTCGCTAAATGGGACCCGCATGTCATCCTCTATGTACTATAAAACTTTCTTTTCTTGAATTATTTTTGGCTCCTGATATTTTTTCACTTGCCTTTTTCTTTCGATCTCATGCCACGTTTGAAACGTTGAGAGACCTGCTGGCTCATGGGAGCCGCATGTCATCCTCTATGTGCTATAAAAGTTTCCTTTTTTTTCACCCTCTGATTTTTGGCTTGCCTTTTTCTTTTGATCCCCTGCCCCCTTTGAAACGTTGAGTAAGCTGTTGGCTCAAGGGACCCGCATGTCATCCTCTATGTCCATCAACTTTCTTTTCTTGGATTTTTTTCACCCCCTAATTACTAGCTACTTTCTTTTTCTTTTGATCTCAAGCCGCATTACAAACATTGAGACCGCTGCTGCAAAATGGGACCCACATGTCATCCTCTATGTACAATAAATCTTGGATTATTTTTGGCTCCCGATATTTGGTCACTTGCCTTTTTCTTTCGATCTCATGCCACCTTTGAAACGTTGAGTAAGCTGCTGGCTCATGGGTCCCGCATGTCATCCTCTACGAACAATAAAAGTTTCCTTTCTTGGAGTTATTTTTGACCCCTAATTTCTGGCTATTTGCCTTTTTCTTTGATCCCCTGCCCCCTTTGAAACGATGAGGACGTCGTTGGCGGGTCGGTCCCACATGTCATCCTCTATGAACAATAAAAGTTTCCTTCGGTGGATTTATTTTTGACCCCTAATTAATTTCTGGCTATTTCCTTTTTTTCTTTTGATCCCCCGCCGCCTTGGAATTGTTGAGAATGCCGCTGCCTCATTTTTCTTTTGGTCCTGTGCCGCCTTGGAAACGTTGAGACCGCCTGCTACAAAATGGGACCCGCATGTCATCCTCTATGTACAATAAAGTTTCTTTTCTTGGATTATTTTTGGCTCCCGATATTATGTCACTTGGCTTTTTCTTTCGATCTCATGCCGACTTTGAAACGTTGAGGATGTCTGCTGCCTCATGGGTCCCGCATGTCATCCTCTCGGAACGATAAATGTTTTCTTTTCTTGTATTTTTTTACCAACTGATTTTTGGCTTTTTTTTATTTTCGATCCCCGCCGCCTTTGAAACGTTGACGACGCTCGCCGGCTCATGGGTCCCCGATGTCAGCCCTCCCCGTACAAGAAACATGTGATATTTTATTTTGCAGAAAATAAACGTTGTATTTCGCTCTGAGCTATTGCAAACGGATAAATTAAATCTTTATATCTACATAAACAAACTTATATGTTGAATCTCCTTGTTTTTTGTTTTTGCGAAGCATAGGACTTTCCTGTTTTTTTTTTTGAGAAAAATTCGACCTTTCCTGTTTTGGAGTGGGCTGAAATTGTACGAGTCAAAAGGCCCAGCAGGATAGTTCGAAGGCCCAGATGTCCAGATACAGCCCAATTGAAATCTTTCTTTTCTTGGATTTTTTTTCACACCCCGATTTCTCGGCTACTTCATTTTTCTTTCGGTCCCGTGCCGCCTTGGAAGCGTTGAGACCGCTCGCTATAAAATGGGACCAGCATGTCATCCTCTATGTACAATAAAGTTTCTTTTCTTGGATTATTTTTGGCTCCCGATATTATGTCACTTGCCTTTTTCTTTCAATCTCATGCCGACTTTGAAACGTTGAGGAAGCCGCTGGCTCATGGGTCCCGCATGTCATCCTCTATGAACAATAAAAGTTTCCTTTGTTGGATTTATTTTTTTCCCCTAATTTCTGGCTATTTGCCTTTTTCTTTTGATCCCCTGCCCCTTTGAAACGATGACGACGCAGCTCGGCAAGTCGGTCCCACATGTCATCCTCTATGAACAATAAAAGTTTCCTTTGATGGATTTATTTTTGACCCTAATTAATTTCTGGCTATTTCCTTTTTTTCTTTTGATCCCCTGCCGCCTTGAAATAGTTGAGGATGCCGCTGCCTCATGGGTCCCGCATGTCATCCTCTCGTAGAAGGTAAATGTTTCTTTTCTTGAATTTGTTTACCAACTGATTTTTGGCTTATTTTTTGTTTCGATCTCCTGCCACCTTTAAAACGTTGACGACGCTGCTGGCTCATGGGTCCCCAATGTCAGCCTCCCCATACTGCAAATCCTCTTTCTGCCAAGGTTGTATTTCTAGATAGATAAGGTGGATTCGAATCTGCCATGGTTCGAGCAACTCGTGTAAGCCTTCTTGCACCGATTAATGGAAGTAGTGTATAGCAAGGTCAAGACCTGTGGCTCGGTGTAATGAATCTATTTGAATCATGTTGTGGGTTCAATCTCGATAGTTCTCTAACAGGTCGACTCAAAATAGAAATTAAGTTTTTTTCTAAAACGGAAATGCAAATTAAGATGAACACAAACATTAGTTATCATAATAGCCGATCATACATACATACTTGCTAAGAGCAAAAGCTTGCCGTAGTTTTACCACCCATACAATTAATTAGCGAGTTCGTATAAGATAACCTTATATAAGTATAACTACAAATGCATTTGCTAAGGGCTCATGGGGCAACGGAACTAGACAACCGCGAACTTTATGACCAACGATGTCACAGACGGCATCGAAAGATCTTGACCTTCAACTTTGATCCAATGCGAAGTTTGGCACCGTCAATGAACTTTTTCCACCCGGAAGTAACAGCCAAGCGGCCATCTCGTGGACTGACGGAGTACCGTCCCTCCACGGTGAGACCTTCACTCTCCATGACGAGGGAAATCTTGCCCCTTCGGCCAGCATTGAGATCCTTGGCGATAATTTTAGGCAATTTCTGATTCAAAGCAAGAGATACCACCAAAAATTAGTCAATGGCACCAATGCACTGAACCATGTGAGACTTTGAGCAGAGAAGACATCAAGATAAGAGCAGTTATGCTGTCATATACTCACGAACATAGCCTTCGGATGCGTCCTGGTCACCACACGGGTGGCCACGACGAATGAGCCGAGACCTCGGTGATCCGGTCGGGGCGGTGCAGGAGCCCGGGCTGGTACACGAGCCGGTGTCGATGCAGAGACCGCCGGGCAGGTGCAGTAAACGGTGTCTCTAGAGGAACCGGTGCTGATGCAGGAGACCGTTGGGCGGTGCGTAGAACGGTGCAGCTAGAGGAACCAAGCGTCGATGCGGGAGCCTCGCCGGGCAGGTGTAGTATATGGGGCCTCTACAGAACCAATGCCGATGTAGGGGACTCGCCGGGTAGATGCAAAAACGGAGCTGGTACAGGAACCGGTGCTGATGCAGGAGAGTGGGAAGCCGGTGCCGGTGCTGGTGTGGTTGCCCTTTGTGACATCCGCTCATGTTCCATCAGGGGATCTGCAGCTTTGATCATGTTAAACCCAGCAAGCTAGAACAGAGGGAATGGTTTAGAACAACCTGCTCGTAACAGCTTATCAAAAGATATGAGTAGAAAAAAGTTACATATTATATATTTGGAAGTGTCTCCAACTCGTAAGCGCTACGTATATCCGCCCGTTTGAGTTTCCGATCCTCAGCTCGTCGCCCTTCTTCGGACCGTAGTCAAAAGCAAACTTTCTCCAATCATGTCCATACAAATATGTGATGGCCTCGCGTCTTGTAGACATACACCTCATAGACCGTGTAGGTGTTCATCAATTTGCCATTGCCATGCATAGTGAAAGACCCTTCATGCGGACACATCCGGTTAACCATAGGACGAAGTTCACAAGGTACGACCTGCATGTGAAACTCGATACAAATGTAAGAAGCAGGAAGACTAACAACAAGACTTTACTATATGCAAATTCATGCTAAACCACTGAGAATACATACCTGTAACTCTGTGAAGGAGCTACTAGAAAGGTAGATAGAGCCATAGGAGGTGTTATATGCGGGGTATGTACATGGGCACGCCATATTCCCGCAAGCTCGGCATCGGGATGGTGAAGGAAACATGGGAGGTACTACTGGTGCGTAGCGCTGAATGTAAGTGGAAGAATTAGGTTGTGTAAAGTGCATAGTTCCGAGCAATGCAAATGTTGACAAGCGAGTGCATAACACTATGTTACAAACTCGAACAGTGAAAAATTAGTGTATGATGAATATAAGCATGCTAATTTGGTGTTTCCGAATTCCAAAAAGCATTAGACAGAGCCGGTGATAATATCAGACATAAATCATGGCATGTATATGTGGCTTAAGAAAATATACCCGAACCCTTGGATGGTTACGGCCCGGCCGGTCCTTGGACTTGAGCTTATATAAGCATCCAGAAGGTGGGGCTGACAGTAACTTGGTGGCAGCCTCTGCAGATGCCTCATCAGCAGCAGCTTGCAATCCTTTTGAACAATGAAGGGTTAGCAGCTTCGATCCGCATATGAAAATTGAAGAGCAACAGACATCAGCAAGTGATATATAAAATGAATCTATGAGACACTGATGCATATAGTGCTGGATGTAAGTGTAAGAATAGGTGTGTGTGTTTCTGAACTATTGGTAAGCATTAGACAAAGCCGGCAATAAACAGACAAAAATCAAATCATGTATGAGGATTAAGAAAATATACCTGCTTACTGAAAAGGGTACCACCCAGCTGGCCCGTGGCCTTGTGCTTGAGGAGGTTTTCAGCAGATGGTGGCGGCACCATCGTCTTCATAGCAGCCTCATCAGGATCATTTTTTATCCATTTGAGTAGAGGCACAGAAGTTTCATCCTGCATATGAATAGCAACAGAACTCATCATTGATATTTAATAAATCTATGAGATAGACTGATGCAAATAGTGCGGGTGTAAGTGGAAGAATAGGGTTGTGCATAGAGAACAGCTTGACAACAATGCAAATGATTACAAAAGAAGCCAATGGAAATCAACAAGCTTATATACTCGGATGAGACAGATCGAAAAGTGAAAAATTAGTGTATGATGATTATAAGCAAACGCAAGTGTTTCGAACTTTTGGTAAGCATTAGACAAAGCCAACAAGTAATTAAACAGATAATAATGAAATCATGTATGTGGATTAAGAAAATATACTGCAGATTCATTAAAAGGTCACCACCCGACTGGCCCATGGCCTCGTGCTTGTAGAGGTTTTCGGAAGATGGTGCCGGCACCATCGTCCTCACAA
This sequence comes from Lolium rigidum, assembly GCF_022539505.1. Lineage (NCBI taxonomy): Eukaryota > Viridiplantae > Streptophyta > Magnoliopsida > Poales > Poaceae > Lolium > Lolium rigidum. The sequence goes on from NC_061508.1 coordinate 290,388,929, forward strand.
GCAGCCTCATTAGCCTCATTTTGCATCCACTTGAGTAAAGGCGCAAGCAGCTTCAGCTCGCATAAGAATGGGAACAGATCTCAGCAGATGATATTGAATGACTCGAGACGATCGATGCATATAGTGCTGGATGTAAGTGGAAGGGTATGGCCGTGTATGGACAACAGCTTCACAACAATGCAAGGGTGTGTTCGGTTCCGAAACAAGCGTGGAATGGAATGGAATGGTTCCATTTCGGAGGAATGGAATGGTTAAATTTTTGTTCGGTTGGGATAAATGGAGAGCATAAGAGATCGAGGTTAAACTAACCATTTGTCTCAAAATTGTAATTAACAATTGCAAATGACATTTTAATCTCAAAGTCGTAATTAACAGCGCCTAATGGTGCTCTTTTAATCTAAAAATCGTAATTAACATCATTTTTTGTTGGGTTAGGGGAACTGGAGTAGATGAACATTACTCGTATGATGATTGTAAGCAAACGAATTTGGTGTTTCTAAACTTTTGGCTTCGAGATCTTATGGGTTTCAACTCTAGCGTACCACAACTTATTTGGGATTGAAAGACTTGGTTGTTGTTGTTGTTGTTGTAAACTTTTGGCAAGCATAGAAAAAACCGACAATAAACAGAGAAAAATCAAGGCATGTTTTGTGGATTAAGAAAATATACCATATTCATTAAAAGATCACCACCCAGTTGGCGCGTGGCCTTGTGCTTGTAGAGGCATTTAGAAGATGGGGGCGGCATCAACATACTGGCAGCCTGATCAGCCGCAGCTTTGATCTTCCTTTTGAGTAAAGGCCCTAAAGTTTCGCTCCGCATATGAATAGCAAAACAAAAGGTAGACCTCAAGCCAGTGATATTGAATTACTGTATGAGATAGACTGATGCATATAGTGGATGCTCTTAGCCTTTTGCAGCGTGAACACTAGCTATGGACAGACAAAAACTAGTTAACTCAGCTTTGTCTAGATATGAATGTACTACCACCATCCAAAAGCTTAAGCCTTATTTATTTTTGAGAAATCAAAACAAGCAAAGTTTGACCAAAATTTTAGAACATTCTATCAACAAATATAATACCGTGTAGATACCGTAGGAAAATATATTTTATTATCTATTTAATGATATTAATTTTGTATTTTGCATGTTACTGATTTTTGGTAAAAGCTTAGTCAAACATGGTATAGTTTGACTTTCTAAAAATAATATAAGCCCAAAGCTTTGGGATGGAGGCGTAGTATCTAGAGCTAAAACACATCTAGATACATCCGTATCTACGGATAGTTGAGTCAATTAATTTGGATCCGAGGGAGTATCGATTCAGACTACATCATGGTAAGTTGGTTAAAAAAAATTACCCCGGGCGGTCCCCGCCCAGCTCGGCAGATGGCATTTCGCTTCTTGTGCTGCAGATCGGGCCATGCTCCTGCAGCAGGTGGGGCGCTATTCTCGTTCCCCATAGCCTCAACACGGAACCTGGAGGTACCAACCTGATACAGAGAATATAGAGCATGGTGTCACAGAGGCTTTACGCACAAACAACTGAAGACATGTGCTACTTTAAGCATATTCCAGAATCGAGAACGCATTGAGGATGCAGAGAGACACTTAAAAGGTAAAGAGTGGATAAGCAAACGGAGTACCTGCTCGCGGGGCTGGGGACGCAGCCTCGGGCTCAGCCAACCGCCCACATGCGTGGTGGCCTTACGCTCCATTGCCCCCACCGCCGAAGTCTTACCTTTCCCGTACAAGCCGACAAAAGATACAAGTGAGGATCAGCAGAAACTACAAAGGTTGCAAATGTCGACAAATAAAGGAAGAACACCCCAATCCAAGCAAAGGTAGCCCCCGCCCCCCACCCCCATCAATCACTCCCGACTCGAGGGTGACCGTAGAAGACGCCCTTCGCCCGTAATAGAAAAGAGATGCGCAAGATATCGAGGAGAGGAAAAAAGAACCGATCTCGAGAAAGGAAAGAACATTACTAGTCCTACCTAATCCGCTTGGTCTAGATGCAGCTTGCCCCTCCAAGCTGGATGCCTGGACGGTGGAGGCGAAAGGAGGGGATCGAGCTAGCGGCTTGCATCCGTCGGCAACCGGCACTCGATCGGGAGAGAAGGGGTGCTACATAAAGGGGAGGGGTAACATATTTTATTACACAGTGAACTTACTGATGTGACTAGTCATTACATGTCTCACTGAAACTAGGGCCCATAGCGTGGCACCCCAAATTCACTTGAAGCTGCCCGGCGGGACGCATTGGCGCGTCAAGAAACCCCCGAATTGTAGCGGGAAATGAAACATTTCACAAAAATTCGAAATTCAAGCACACCGCCACGCGCCAAGCACGCGGCTGTTCCTTCCTCTTCCTCGGTTCCTCCTCCCCTATCCGAAAAAACCCCAAATCCCAAGCTCAAACCAAAAAAAAAATCCCCTGGCCGCCATGCATGTCCTCGTTAACCCGCTGGAGATCGTTCCCGGACGATGCGGACCCCCCGCCCTGAGATCCAGAATTCCGTCCACCTCGAGGCACTGCGTGCTGTCTCGCAGCAGCGGCTTGAGGGCGCTGAAGAGGAAGTTCCGCCGGAAAGTGCTCATGGCAACCGTGCAAGCTCACCGGCGTGCCGCATCCCGAGAGGAACTGGTCAAAGCTTTGCTACTCGCCACACACAAAAAATTGCGGGCCAAGATCTGGTCAAAGCTTCGTCGATGGCTTGCCGCGAGAGGCTTGGAGTCTAGAGTCAATAAACTAGCTGCTCGAGGACTGGGCGGTTACACGGATTCATATTAACTGACTCAAGTTTGTTAGTCTAGTTAACAAATGCATCTAGATACATCCATATCTAGACAGAATTGAGTCAATTAATATGAATCAGAGGGGAGTACCTGAAAGTGTTTCATGCTACCAACTAATGCGCTGGCAGGAATCGCTGTAGAAGTAATTGTGCTACTACTCATACGATGAACTGATTGTGTGGGTGTCGAATTTTGCAACGCGATCATCCACCGAATGCTTAATCTAGCGCCAAAGGCGTACAAATCATAACATACTACAGCACCGAACATAAGAGTACGAATCATAAAGTAGCTCAACATTTTGCATCAGGGCTGGGTGGTCCTGAGACTACCGGGACGCCCCTGATGATCTCCGGTGTGCATCCTCTTCAACGCAAAGCTGTGTACTCGGTCCACGGCCTCCTTCTGTAGGCTGGATAATCTCAGGTGCAGGACCTTCGTCTATGAGAGGCTCGTCATCAGTACCATCCACAGGTGCATCAGGGCTGGCTGGTCTTGAGACTACCCGGACGCACCTGATGATCTCCGGCGTGCATCCACTTCAACGCAAAGCTGTGTACTCGGTCCACGGCCTCCTTCTGTAGGCTGGATAATCTCAGGTGCAGGACCTTCGTCTATGAAAGGCTCGTCATCAGTACCATCCACAGGTGCATCAAACTGAGATTCATCTTCAAATCTCCCATCAAACTGAGAGACCTCTTCAACTCTATGCTTCTGCAATTACTACATCAACAGATTAGACAAACATCTAAGGGATGCAACCTGAACAAATGCTGTTTTACATATTTACCTTCTCATCTAGCACAACACATGTCCCAGAGCTGAAACCCGTTTCCTGGAAGCAAGCGCTTTTTCTCTCCTTCCCGTCCATCCATCTGCAACAAGTTAAATTTGAGTGCAGAATCTTGCACAGCAATGCAAACTATTGATCGAAACAACAGCAGCATGAATATAAATAATTAACTACATATGCCAAGACACATACAAGTGTGAGCAAGATCCGCTTCTCCCGCTAAAGGATCATTATATGGTTCACCATGCTAAACCCGCCTAACATATGTGCGGTCCATCCCAAAAATGTGTAAATGATCTCGCCACTACAGGGTGAGGCCTCTTCTCACCATTCATACATGTGCAGCGCGGGCAATACACGTCCAGGTTGTGACCTTCATGAGCTCTAATAAACCCCATAAAGGGTTGAACACCATTTATATATGAAGGGGAACATAAGTGTCCATGCAATATCCAAGTTCTGTCCATCTGTTTAATTATGAGATACAATGGTTGGTGATTAATTTAAGGCGAAGTAGGAAATGTATATCAATCGAGTACAAAACTATACTACATGATTATTCATTTCAGCGAATCATGTCGAGTACAAAACAAAAAATGCCCATCGACATTTTAGCAAACATGATCGTGTACAAAACTCTGCCATGGCATTTCAGACAAATTAACGGATCGAGTGCAGAATCGACTCTATATGCCCACGCAAATGAACAAATTGATCGATGACAAATCGAGCGGAAAACTATAAAGTGCCAATTAGTTCGAGCATACCGACGAATTTTTTTAGCAAGCATCAAGAAAATATAAATCGTTAGGCCGTCTTGCCCGATACATGATTGAGCTAGAGATAGCAGCCCTACCGTGGATCAACTTGACCGCCGGTGCGTCTCGAGAAGAACGACGGGGAGGGGAAGCTTCTTCTTCGCACGGACGGGACGGGAGGGGAAGCTCTTCGCACGGACGGGGATAAGTTGTGTAGGGGTGGGTGGGGGGTCATGCGGCCGGGCCGCCGGGGTGATAATTAAATGGCGTTTAATGGAGTTGCGTGTGTAATTTTCCGTGCACAAGGTTGAGGAATAGGCGGTTCCCTTTGTCGCACGCACAATTCAAACTATCCCGCCCATGTAGTTGAAATTCGCCATATTTTCGTTAAATCGACATAAAGTCATGTGAGTGGGGGAAAATTAGCAAAGTTGCTTGAAAAATAGTAAAACTCTGGAATTATCCTTTAAATATGTTCTACTTCGTGTGGAAATCGGGGTGTGGAAGCATGTTGAGCTGTTTTATTTGTACTTTCTTCATTAAAACTCCCATTTTATGCACTTTGGATGGAAAGAAATCATTTGTACATAAATTTTGACAACGCCATTTGCAAACACTAATTGTTTTACATGCCAAGATGCACCCATCCACCAAATATATATGGGGCAAAAGTTTATCACAATCTAGCAGATATGCACAATTAGTGAGGGACCCCTTTGATTTTGTGCAATTTCCACTAATTAGGTAGAGAGAAGGGGTTAATTAATTAGGCCATGTTAGGGGTTATGTGTTTTAGATTAGGTTGTGTGGATTCAAATACAACTTCTTTATTTGTGTGCTATGATTAATCAAAACTAGATTGATCGACTGCGCACACATTATTAGAGGCGCATGCCTTTGCGCACAAAGTGCATGTGTGTGTTGTTGGCCACCAATTAACGAGAGAGAGAGAGAGAGAGAGAGAGAGAGAGAGAGAGAGAGGTAGAGAGAGATCTACATATGAGAGAGCGATTGAAATCGATATAGGCCATGTCGTATATATTAATTGGTGTTAATCTACCGTTTAATTTGCTAGCTAGCTGCTATATATATAGATCGAGCATGTTTTTATTAGATCGGGTTATAGCTAGCTAGTATAGTTTAGGGTTATGTGTTTTAATGAACTAGGGTTTGATTAGCTAGGGGTTAGTTATATATATGGTTTAGGGTTAATGCATGGCACATTTAATTTAACTAGAGGACCAGTAGCTAGGCACCCCGGCTCGCTTGATGCACAATTAAGTGTCGTTGGCCTATATATAGGGTTTAATTAGGGTTTAGGGTTAGCTAGGGTTTAGGGTTTAGTGTTTAGGGTGTTTAGCTAGCTAGGGTCTAGGGTTTAGTTTAGGGTGTTTAGGGTCTAGGGTTTAGGGTTTAATTAATTAGTGTTTAGGGTGTTTAGGGTTTAGGGTTTAGGGTTTAGTGTTTACGGTGTTTAGGGTCTAGCTAGGATTTAGGGTTTAGTGTTTAGGGTGTTTAGGGTCTAGGGTTTAGTGTTTAGGGTGTTTAGGGTTTAGGGGAGTTTTAGGGTTGTTTAAGGTTATTTAGGGATCATCGATCGAGTGCGCACACACATTATTAGAGGCACCCCGCGCCTTTGCGCATAAAGTGCATGCGTATATATGTATGTGTGTGTTTTTTGCCACCAACAACGATATATAGATGATCGAGAGAGAGAGAGATTGAAATCCCCTAGAATATGTTCAAATATATATTAAAATTGATATAGGCCATGTATATTTTAATTGGTGTTAATCTACGGTTTGTTAGCTAGCTAGGCTGCTATATATAGAGCATGTTTTTATTAGATCGGGTTATAGCTAGCTAGTACAGTTTAGGGTTATGTGTTTTAATTAAGTAGGGTTGATTATCTTGGGTTAGTTACATATATATGGTTTAGGGTTAATGCGCGCATGACACATTTAATTTAATTAGAGGACCGCGAGGTACCCCCTGGCCTGCTCGATGCACAATTAAGTGTCGTTGGCCTATACATAGGGTTTAATTAGGGTTTTAGGGTTAGCTAGGGTTTAGGGTTAGGGTTAGGGTTAGGGTTTAGGGTCTAGGGTTTAGGGTTTAGGGTTAGCTAGGGTTTAGGGTTAGGGTTAGGGTTAGGGTTAGGGTTAGGGCTAGGGTTTAGGGTTTAGTGTTTAGAGTGTTTAGGGTTTAGGGATTATGGATTAGGGATTATTAGGGATTAGGGATTTAAGGTTTTAGGGGTTGTTTAAGGTTTAGGGATCATCGATCGAGTGCGCACACACATTATTAGAGGCACCCGCGCGCGCCTTTAATTACGCATAAAGTGCATGCGTATATATGTGTCTTTTTTGGGCCACCAATAACGATATATAGATGATCGAGAGAGAGAGATCGAGATTGAAATCCCCAAGAATATATATGTTCAAATATACATTAAAATATATGCACGAATGCATTGTAGGCCATGCATGCACACTAATTATATATATATTATGAGGCAACTTAATCAAATGTGTTTTCATTCGAGAGAACTTGTCAAAATTCAAGTTAATTAATTTATCACGATAATTATATAATTAATTAATGAATCTCATGGATATGTTATACAACATGATCGATATAGGCCATGTATATTTTAATTGGTGTTAATCTACGGTTTGCTAGCTAGCTGCTACATATAGAGCATGTTTTTATTAGATCGGGTTATAGCTAGCTAGTATAGTTTAGGGTTATGTGTTTTAATTAAGTAGGGTTGATTAGCTAGCTAGGGTTAGTTACATATATATGGTTTAGGGTTAATGCATGGCACATTTAATTTAATTAGAGGACCGCGAGGCACCCCCGGCCTGCTCGATGCACAATTAAGTGTCGTTGGCCTATACATAGGGTTTAATTAGGGTTTTAGGGTTAGCTAGGGTTAGGGTTAGGGTTAGGGTTAGGGTTTAGGGTCTAGGGTTTAGGGTCTAGGGTTTAGGGTTTAGGGTTAGCTAAGGTTTAGGGTTAGGGTTAGGGTTAGGGTTGGGGTTAGGGTTAGGGTTAGGGTTTAGGGTTTAGGGTTTAGTGTTTAGGGTGTTTAGGGTTTAGGGATTTAAGGTTTTAGGGGTTGTTTAAGGTTTAGGGATCATCGATCGAGTGCGCACACACATTATTAGAGGCACCCGCGCGCGCCTTTACGCATAAAGTGCATGTGTATATATGTTTGTTTTTTGGGCCACCAACGATATATAGATGATCGAGAGAGAGAGATCGAGATTGAAATCCCCAAGAATATATATGTTCATATATACATTAAAATATATGCACGAATGCATTGTAGGCCATGCATGCACACTAATTATATATATATTATGAGGCAACTTAATCAAATGTGTTTTCATTCGAGAGAACTTGTCAAAATTCAAGTTAAATAATTTATCACGATAATTATATAATTAATTAATGAATCTCGTGGATATGTTATACAACATGATCGATATAGGCCATGTATATTTTAATTGGTGTTAATCTACTGTTTGCTAGCTAGTCGTTATATATAGAGCATGTTTTTATTAGATCGGGTTATATCTAGTATAGTTTAGGGTTATGTGTTTTAATTAAGTAGGGTTGATTAGCTAGGGTTAGTTACATATATATGGTTTAGGGTTAATGCATGGCGCATTTAATTAATTTAATTAGAGGACCGCGAGGCACCCCGGGCTGCTCGATGCACAATTAAGTGTCGTTGGCCTATACATAGGGTTTAATTAGGGTTTAGGGTTAGCTAGGGAAGAGGGTTAGGGTTAGGGTTAGGGTTTAGGGTCTAGGGTATAGGGTTTAGTGTTTAGGGTGTTTAGGGTTTAGGGTTTAGGGATTAGGGATTTAGGGTTTTAGGGTTGTTTAAGGTTTTAGGGATCATCGATCGAGTGCGCACACACATTATTAGATCGAGGCACCCGCGCCTTTACGCATAAAGTGCATGCGTATATATGTGTGTTTTTTGGGCCACCAACGATATATAGATGATCGAGAGAGAGATTGAAATCCCCAAGAATATGTTCAAATAAACAATAAAATATATGCACGAATGCATTGTAGGCCATGCATGCACACTAATTATATATATATATATTATGAGGCAACTTAATCAAATGTGTTTTCATTCGAGAGAACTTGTCAAAATTCAAGTTAATTAATTTATCACGATAATTATATAATTAATTAATGAATCTCAGGGATATGTTATACAACATGATCGATATAGGCCATGTATATTTTAATTGGTGTTAATCTACGGTTTGCTAGCTAGCTGCTACATATAGAGCATGTTTTTATTAGATCGGGTTATAGCTAGCTAGTATAGTTTAGGGTTATGTGTTTTAATTAAGTAGGGTTGATTAGCTAGCTAGGGTTAGTTACATATATATGGTTTAGGGTTAATGCATGGCACATTTAATTTAATTAGAGGACCGCGAGGCACCCCTCGCTCGCTCGATGCACAATTAAGTGTCGTTGGCCTATACATAGGGTTTAATTAGGGTTTTAGGGTTAGCTAGGGTTTAGGGTTAGGGTTAGGGTTAGGGTTAGGGTTTAGGGTCTAGGGTTTAGGGTCTAGGGTTTAGGGTTTAGGGTTAGCTAGGGTTTAGGGTTAGGGTTAGGGTTAGGGGTAGGGTTAGGGTTAGGGTTAGGGTTAGGGTTAGGGTTGGGGTTTTAGGGTTAGGGTTAGGGTTAGGGTTAGGGTTAGGGTTAGGGTTTAGGGTTTAGCGTTTAGGGTGTTTAGGGTTTAGGGATTAGGGATTAGGGACTATTAGGGATTAGGGATTTAAGGTTTTAGGGGTTGTTTAAGGTTTAGGGATCATCGATCGAGTGCGCACACACATTATTAGAGGCACTCGCGCGCGCCTTTACGCATAAAGTGCATGCGTATATATGTGTGTTTTTGGGCCACCAACGATATATAGATGATCGAGAGAGAGAGATCGAGATTGAAATCCCCAAGAATATATATGTTCATATATACATTAAAATATATGCACGAATGCATTGTAGGCCATGCATGCACACTAATTATATATATATTATGAGGCAACTTAATCAAATGTGTTTTCATTCGAGAGAACTTGTCAAAATTCAAGTTAAATAATTTATCACGATAATTATATAATTAATTAATGAATCTCAGGGATATGTTATACAACATGATCGATATAGGCCATGTATATTTTAATTGGTGTTAATCTACGTATTGCTAGCTAGCTGTTATATATAGAGCATGTTTTTATTAGATCGGGTTATATCTAGTATAGTTTAGGGTTATGTGTTTTAATTAAGTAGGGTTGATTAGCTAGGGTTAGTTACATATATATGGTTTAGGGTTAATGCATGGCGCATTTAATTAATTTAATTAGAGGACCGCGAGGCACCCCGGGCGCTCGATGCACAATTAAGTGTCGTTGGCCTATACATATGGTTTAATTAGGGTTTAGGGTTAGCTAGGGCAGGAGGGTTAGGGTTAGGGTTAGGGTTTAGGGTCTAGGGTCTAGGGTTTAGTGTTTAGGGTGTTTAGGGTTTAGGGTTTAGGGATTAGGGATTTAGGGTTTTAGGGTTGTTTAAGGTTTTAGGGATCATCGAGTGCGCACACACATTATTAGATCGAGGCACCCGCGCCTTTACGCATAAAGTGCATGCATGCGTATATATGTGTGTTTTTTGGGCCACCAACGATATATAGATGATCGAGAGAGAGAGATTGAAATCCCCAAGAATATGTTCAAATATACAATAAAATATATGCACGAATGCATTGTAGGCCATGCATGCACACTAATTATATATATATTATGAGGCAACTTAATCAAATGTGTTTTCATTCGAGAGAACTTGTCAAAATTCAAGTTAATTAATTTATCACGATAATTATATAATTAATTAATGAATCTCAGAGATATGTTATACAACATGATCGATATAGGCCATGCATATTTTAATTGGTGTTAATCTACGGTTTGCTAGCTAGCTGCAATATATAGAGCATGTTTTTATTAGATCGGGTTATAGCTAGCTAGTATAGTTTAGGGTTATGTGTTTTAATTAAGTAGGGTTGATTAGCTAGGGTTAGTTACATATATATGGTTTAGGGTTAATGCATGGCACATTTAATTTAATTAGAGGACCGCGAGAGGCACCCCTGGCCTGCTCGATGCACAATTAAGTGTCGTTGGCCTATACATAGGGTTTAATTAGGGTTTAGGGTTAGCTAGGGTTTAGGGTTAGGGTTAGGGTTAGGGTCTAGGCCGGGTTTAGGGTTTAGTGTTTAGGGTGTTTAGGTTTAGGGATTAGGGATTATATATTTAAGGTTTTAGGGTTGTTTAAGGTTTAGGGATCATCGATCGAGTGCGCACACACATTATTAGAGGCACCCGCGCCTTTACGCATAAATTGCATGCATATATATGTGTGTTTTTTGGCCACCAACGATATATAGATGATCGAGAGAGAGAGATTGAAATCCCCAAGAATATGTTCAAATATACATTAAAACATATGCACGAATGCATGGTAGGACATGCATGCACACTAATTATATATATATATATTATGAGGCAACTTAATCAAATGTGTTTTCATTCGAGAGAACTTGTCAAAATTAGAGTTAATTAATTTATCACGATAATTATATAATTAATTAATGAATCTCAGGGATATGTTATACAACATGATCGATATAGGCCATGTATATATTAATTGGTGTTAATCTAAGGTTTGCTAGCTAGCTACTATATATAGAGCATGTTTTTATTAGATCGGGTTATAGCTAGTATACTTTAGGGTTATGTGTTTTCATTAAGTAGGGTTGATTAGCTATGGTTAGTTACATATATATGGTTTAGGGTTAATGCATGGCACATTTAATTTAACTAGAGGACCGCGAGGCACCCCTGGCCAGCTTGATGCACAATTAAGTGTCGTTGGCCTATATATAGGGTTTAATTAGGGTTTAGGGTTAGGGTTAGGGTTTAGGGTATAGGGTTTAGTGTTTAGGGTGTTTAGGGTTTAGGGATTAGGGATTAGGGTTTCGTGGTTGTATAAGGTTTAGGGATCATCGATCGAGTGCGCACACACATTATTAGAGGCACTCGCGCCTTTGCGCATAAAGTGCATGCGTATAGTTTAGGGTTATTTGTTTTAATTAAGTAGGGTTTGATCAGCTAGGGTTAGTTACATATATATGGTTTAGGGTTAATGCATGGCACATTACATATAGTTTAAATCTCAAGAATGTTTATACATGATAGGCCATATGTGCAAAGGAATTTTTTTCCCCGTGAACTTGTCAAAATTCAAGTTTATCGATGCCAATGGAAACTAGTCCAAAAAATTACATAGAGGACCAAAAGTACTAGACAATAACTAATAGAACCCGCAACTTTACAAAAAGGACCCCAAAACATATAGAAGAAAATCAATCGAGTCCTTCTCGACCGCACATCGGATCTCTCGCTCCGCATCCTTTCCAGACAACTCCGTCGCCGGGACGCACCACTTGGGACGGTGTCGCCGGTAGTCGCCAGGACGAAGGAGAAGAAGGGCCTCGACAGAACGGCATATTGGCTCCGAGAAGGGCCGCCGAAAGGCCAAGATGTGCATGGGCAAGACGGATGACGCCGTCGTATGCCCCGAGCTTGTGAACTTTAGCAGCCTTGACTTCCCCATTGGCCAGATCCGAAGCACCGACCAAAGCAAGCCTCACCGTTAGCGCCATCACATTGATGGCACCGGATCGGGGTTTGGCCGGCAAGATCCGCCGTATTCACCACAGGCCAGATCCGAAGCCGATGACGAGATCCCCGACTCCATTGCGCCATTCTCGCTCATGGGAAACACCGGATCTAAGCTTACAACAACACTAACTCCCTCGGATCCAAATTAGCTGACTCAACTTTGCTTATCTAAATATGGATGTATCCACACATGTTTTTACTCTAGATACATACACGTCTAAGGAAAGTTGAATCAATTAATTTAGTTCGTGAGGGTGTACAATATACGAGAGAGAAGTCGGCCTGCGTCTCCGCCGGGCGAGGCCGCCGGAGAGAAGGGGGAGAGGAGCCGGGGAGTGGGAAAGACTCGAGAGAGAAAGAGAAGAGGAAGAAATGAGAGCTCCCCGGGGAAGAACATTATTTTTGTCGTTCCGCTCGTAGCTTGAAACCGAAAATTTCGGCCGCGCGCCAAATCATCCCGCCGCATCCATTCGAAAATCCCGTGACCCGCTTTTACCCTTTTAACCCTCGGTCCGGAAGCTACAACCCACCGACCATGGAGGGGTCATTCGGTAACAATGAAATATCTTGCCTAGATCCCGAACCCTCCCCACAGTCCACACCCACCCACCAACCATTCGCCCCATTAGCTCAAAAATACTCTCACACGCCAAAGCTCGACTCTCTACGGACTAGATCCGCTCGCCGCCGGCATACTCCTCCACAGCCGTAGCCTTGATCGTGTTGGCTGTCCACCCACCCGATCCGCTCCCCGCCGCCCTCGTCACCGACGGATCTCGCTTCACCGCCGACCTCGCCACCGACGGATCTGCTTCACCGCCGACCTCGCCACCGACGGATCTGCTTCACCGCCGACCTCGCCACCGACTACCTCGGCGCAGCGGCTGTATCAACTTCACCGAATCCCTTGCCAGCCAACCAGATCCGCTTCACTAACGCCCGCTTCTCATCGAAACAGGGTCGATTCATCGTCTCCCGCGTTCGCCGCCGCCGGAATGCAAGTTGCCGCCCCCGTCCACCCCGCCGCAGCCTTGGTTAGTACGCTGGCCCGTTAGATCGCGGTGTTTCTTTAGCCATGTTTTGTGTAGTTATTTGCGTATCTCATATGCCGTTAACTTTCTTGATGTGTTGCTTCGCATGAAGTTTGTTTAAATATTGTACAAGACAAAAGCATTATCCGGTCGCTACCATCCTGTTCATTCTACCGACACCTGTGTGCATCCACATATTTATAGCCTTATACCCATTCATTTGCTCGCCAATCTGTTTTTGTACCGCATGCTATTGTCGCATCGCTTTTATAGTCATGCTATGGGCATTTCCAATCTGCTTGTTCTTATACCACGTCATTAGCTCACCGCAAGCTGCTAGCTGTTTTCTCGTGTCTGCTATTCTCACACTGCTTTTATAATCATGCTATGTGCATTTCCAATCTGCTTTCTATTATACCTTGTCTTTAGCTTATATAGTTATTGCTGCGTGCATGTCCGGGTCTTTGTATTATCATAGACTCGACTTGTCAATGTTATTTTTCCTAGGGATTGATCATGCGAACCACTTATAAGAACATCCAACATTAACAGCAGGGACGCTAGGGAAGGTTGGAATCTGAGTTCTTGGTTGGTTTCCGTTATTATCTATAACCTATATGCATTGTTCCTTATGCAAGAGATTAACACTTGGAACCCTGCCATAGCAATGCCATTCATGCTTTACTATGTTTCTGCCTATTTGATATGCTTGTCTTGGAGAAACTGCGAAGGTGATTTGAACCTGACATTTGGTCATTCTTAATGCCAGTTTACTTTATGTGGAAAATCTTGGTATTACCCTACTCTAAATCTGAATGTCTAAAATTCATATCTCATGCAAAGCAACATCTAGTTGGTTTTAATCTTATATCTGGTAAATATTGGCTTATTCATTTGGCAGCTCAAGTTTTTTGTTATTTGAAACCAGCTGACTTGGTCTTAAATGTGATATCTAAACACAGATTAAGGACAATGGAGCAGGAGGATTAGCATTTCACTTGATGGCTGAACCTAAAATGACGTGCATGTTGACCACGACTAGTGCACGCAAGAGAAGGACCTGCAGACGAGCCGTATGTGCTTAGTACATGCATCTTATCTTATCTTGTGCTTATTTCTCGCTACATGTCGTTATCTCGATCTCTACATTGCGTAATACATGTTTGAATAGTTAATTGTTGTAACTATGTTTGCAATGTTACCGTAATGCAGCTTTTAATGAAGCAAGTCATCATTAGAAGATAGTCGCCAAAAAAGGATCCGTAGCGACCCCGTGCAACATTATGATGTAAGTTTGTGCTTAGTACAAGTTCCATACATTGTCTTATTTATGCAACTTGTTATTATCTTATATCTACATTGCATAATAAATGTTTGCATAGTTCATCGTTTAACTCTTTTTGCATTATTATCGAATGCAGCTTGTGATGAAGCAATCTTCATTAGAAGTGAGGCCCACAAAAACTTCGATATTTCTTCCGATGCATCTTCTCATAGCCGTCAACCTAGACCATTGCTTTCATCAAACAAGAAATATCTCAAGGCTGTACTTTATAAAAGACATGGTATTGCCGCTTTAAGATCCGTAGCCGATATGTTGACAAAGAGTACACAAGATTCAATCAAGGCGATTGCCAAATGTCAACGTGTTATTGATGATGCTAATAGAAGTCCTCAATGATTCTATGTAATTTTTTTATTTGGGCACATGAATTGCCTTGTAATTTTCCTACTTGTTTTATTTGTGTATGTAATTGTGTGTATCATTGATATCAGATTTTAGGCTCATGAAATTTAATGCATGTTGACTAGTCAAACAAGTAGCACTACAAGAGATTGGGCCGGCCCACTTACGTAGTGTGGGACCCACTTTCATTTTGGGCCGGCCCACTTCTTTAGTAGGTCGGCCTGCTACACGATAGTGGGATCCACATGCTTGTTGGGCTGGCCCACTATCTTGTTGGGCCAGCCCATTTGGTATATGGTGGTCCCACATGGTAAATGGGCCGGCCCTTTAACGAGAAGGTGGGACCCACATGTGTTTTTGGCCCGGCCCACTATCTTGTTGGGCCGGCCCACTTGCTATATGGTGGACCCCACATACTAAATGGGCCGCCCTTTAACAGAAGGTGGGACCCACATGTGTTTTTGGCCCGGCCCACTATCTTGTTGGGCCGGCCCACTTGCTATATGGTGGACCCCACATACTAAATGGGCCGGCCTTTTAACAGAAGGTGGGACCCACCTGTGCTTTTGGCCTGGCCCACTATCTTGTTGGGCCGGCCCACTTGCTATATGGTGGACCCCACACACCAAATGGGCCGGCCCTTTAACAGGAAAGTGGGACCCACTTGTGTTTTTGGCCCGCCCACTATCTTGTTGTGCCGGCCCACTTGCTATATGGTGGACCCCACGTACTAAATGGGCCGACCCTTTAACTGGAAAGTGGGACCCACCTGTGTTTTTGGCCCGGCCCACTTGCTACACGGTGGACCCCACACACTAAATGGGCCGACCCTTTAACAGGAAAGTGGGACCCACCTATGTTTCGGCCCGGCCCACTTGCTTCTTGGGCCGGCCCAGTAGCTGTAAGGTGGACCCCACATGTTAAATGGGCCGGCCCATTTAAGTTTTGACCAGTCAACCTTAGAGGTTAGGCCCGGCCCACGTAACTAATGGACCAGCCCAGCCATATAGTTGACCGGTCAAACTATGTCAGCCTGGCCCGGCCAGCTTAAGACGTGGCAGTGCCTCGTGTGGGCCTACCATCTACCACGGGGTTTCAGCCGGTTAACGCCGTTAACCGCGCTAACGGCGTCTGCGACGTGTCAGTTTGCATGACGTCACCAGTCAACGGGCTCCCGGAAACACTTGCGCAACGGTCCGATTTTCCGTGGCGGAAGGGCGCCCAAGCGCGACGGACCGAAAAAACGTCGTTGGACTTTGCCTGACGCAGTTTCCACAACAGAACCCATATCGTCGGGTTAGGCCCATGGGCGACGAAAAATACCCCTTAGCGGACGATTTTGAGACGTTGTCTATCAGAACTTTTCTTGTAGTGTATCGAGCATAAATACTCCCTCTTGGAGTTAAGAGCAAAAACTTGGCCAGAGCCTCTACTAATAACAGAGAGCATGCAAGATCATAAACAACACATATGTAATAACTTGATAATTAACATAACATGGTATTCTCTATCCATCGGATCCCGACAAACACAACATAGAGTATTACGGATAGATGATCTTGATCATGTTAGGCAGCTCACAAGATCCAACAATGAAGCACAATGAGGAGAAGACAACCATCTAGCTACTGCTATGGACCCATAGTCCAGGGGTGAACTACTCACTCATCACTCCGGAGGCGACCATGGCGGTGTAGAGTCCTCCGGGAGATGAATCCCCTCTCCGGCAGGGTGCCTGAGGAGATCTCCAGAATCCCCCGAGATGGGATTGGCGGCGGCGGCGTCTCTGGAAGGTTTTCCATATCGTGGTTTTTCGCATCGGGGGTTTCGCGACGGAGGCTTTAAGTAGGCGGAAGGGCAGAGTCGGAGGGCCGACGAGGGGCCCACACCATAGGGCGGCGCGGGCCCCCTCCGGCCGCGCGGCCCTATGGTGGCGGCGCCTCGTCGCCCCACTTCGTATCCCTTTCGGTCTTCCGGAAGGTTCGTGGCAAAATAAGCCCCCGGGTCTTGATTTCGTCCAATTCCGAGAATATTTCGTTACTAGGATTTCGAAACCAAAAACAGCATGAAAACAACAACCGGCTCTTCGGCATCTTGTTAATAGGTTAGTTCCGAAAAATGCACGAATATGACATAAAGTGTGCATAAAACATGTAGGTATCATCAATAATATGGCATGGAACATAAGAAATTATCGATACGTCGGAGGCGTATCAGCATCCCTAAGCTTAGTTTCGCTCGTCCCGAGCAGGTAAAACGATAACAAAAGATAATTTCTGAAGTGACATGCCATCATAACCTTGATCATATTATTTGTAAACATATGTAGTGAATGCAGCGATCAAAACAATGGTAATGACATGAGTAAACAAGTGAATGATAAAGCAAAGACTTTTCATGAATAGTACTTCAAGACAAGCATCAATAAGTCTTGCATAAGAGTTAACTCATAAAGCAATAAATCAAAGTAAAGGTATTGAAGCAACACAAAGGAAGATTAAGTTTCAGCGGTTGCTTTCAACTTATAACATGTATATCTCATGGATAATTGTCAACATAGAGTAATATAACAAGTACAATATGCAAGTATGTAGGAATCAATGCACAGCTTCACACAAGTGTTTGCTTCTTGAGGTGGAGAGAGATAGGTGAACCGACTCAACATAAAAGTAAAAAGAATGGTCCTTCAAAGAGGAAAGCATCGATTGCTATATTTGTGCTAGAGCTTTTATTTTGAAAACATGAAACAATTTTGTCAACGGTAGTAATAAAGCATATGAGTTATGTAAATTATATCTTACAAGTTGCAAGCCTCATGCATAGTATACTAATAGTGCCCGCACCTTGTCCTAATTAGCTTGGACTACCGGATCTTTGCAATGCACATGTTTTAACCAAGTGTCACAATGGGGTACCTCCATGCCGCCCGTACAAAGGTCTAAGGAGAAAGCTCGCATTTTGGATTTCTCGCTTTTGATTATTCTCAACTTAGACATCCATACCGGGACAACATGGACAACAGATAATGGACTCCTCTTTAATGCATAAGCATGTGGCAACAATTATTATTCTCATATGAGATTGAGGATATATGTCCAAAACTGAAACTTTCACCATGAATCATGGCTTTAGTTAGCGGCCCAATGTTCTTCTCTAACAATATGCATGCTCCAATCATAAAGGTGGTAGATCTCTCTTACTTCAGACAAGACGGACATGCATAGCAACTCACATGATATTCAACAAAGAATAGTTGATGGCGTCCCCGAAACATGGTTATCGCACAACAAGCAACTTAATAAGAGATAAAGTGCATAAGTACATATTCAATACCACAATAGTTTTTAAGCTATTTGTCCCATGAGCTATATATTGCAAAGGTGAATGATGAAATTTTAAAGGTAGCACTCAAGCAATTTACTTTGGAATGGCGGATAAATACCATGTAGTAGGTAGGTATGGTGGACACAATTGGCATAGTGGTTGGCTCAAGTATTTTGGATGTATGAGAAGTATTCCCTCTCGATACAAGGTTTAGGCTAGCAAGGTTATTTGAAACAAACACAAGGATGAACGGTACAGCAAAACTCACATAAAAGACATATTGTAAACATTATAAGACTCCACACCGTCTTCCTTGTTGTTCAAACTCAATACTAGATGTTATCTAGACTCTAGAGAAACCAAATATGCAAACCAAATTAGCAAGCTCTAAGTGTTTCTTCATTAATGGGTGCAAAGTATATGATGCAAGAGCTTAAACATGAGCACAACAATTTCCAAGTATCAAATTATCCAAGACATTTTAGAATTACTACATGTAGTATTTTCCAATTCCAACCATATAACAATTTAACGAAGAAGAAACTTCACCATGAATACTATGAGTAGATCCTAAGGACATACTTGTCCATATGCTACAGCGGAGCGTGTCTCTCTCCCATAAAGTGAATGCTAGGATCCATTTTATTCAAACAAAACAAAAACAAAAACAGACCAACGCTCCAAGCAAAGTGCATAAGATGTGACGGAATAAAAATATAGTTTCAGGGGAGGAATCTGATAATGTTGTCGATGAAGAAGGGGATGCCTTGGGCATCCCCAAGCTTAGACGCTTGAGTCTTCTTAGAATATGCAGGGGTGAACCACCGGGGCATTCCCAAGCTTAGAGCTTTCACTCTCCTTGATCATATTGCATCATACTCCTCTCTTGATCCTTGAAAACTTCCTCCACACCAAACTCGAAACAACTCATTAGAGGGTTAGTGCACAATAAAAATTAACATGTTCAGAGGTGACACAATCATTCTTAACACTTCTGGACATTGCATAAAGCTACTGGACATTAATGGATCAAAGAAATTCATCCAACATAGCAAAAGAGGCAATGCGAAATAAAAGGCAGAATCTATCAAAACAGAACAGTCTGTAAAGATGGATTTTATTAGGCCACCAGACTTGCTCAAATGAAAATGCCCAAATTGAATGAAAGTTGCGTACATATCTGAGGATCATGCACGTAAATTGGCTTAATTTTCTGAGCTACCTACAGGGAGGTAGACCCAGATTTGTGACAGCAAAGAAATCTGGAACTGCGCAGTAATCCAAATCTAGTACTTACTTTACTATCAAAGACTTTACTTGGCACAACAAAACTCAAAACTAAGATAAGGAGAGGTTGCTACAGTAGTAAACAACTTCCAAGACTCAAATATAAAACAAAAATACTGTAGTAAAAACATGGGTTGTCTCCCATAAGCGCTTTTCTTTAACGCCTTTCAGCTAGGCGCATAAAGTGTATATCAAGTAACATCAAGAGGCGAAGCATCAACATCATAATTTGTTCTAATAATAGAATCATAAGGTAACTTCATTCTCTTTCTAGGGAAGTGTTCCATACCTTTCTTGAGAGGAAATTGATATTTAATATTACCTTCCTTCATATCAATAGTAGCACCAACGGTTCGAAGAAAAGGTCTTCCCAATATAATGGGGCAAGATGCATTGCATTCAATATCCAAGACAAAAAAATCAACGGGGACAAGGTTATTGTTAACCATAATATGAACATTATCAACTCTCCCCAAAGGTTTGTTTTTAGCATTATCAGCGAGATTAACATCCAGATAACAGTTTTTCAATGGTGGCAAGTCAAGCATATCATAGACTTTCTTAGGCATAACGTAAATACTTGCACCAAGATCACATAAAGCATTACAATCAAAATCTTTGACTCTCATTTTAATGATGGGCTCCCAACCATCCTCTAGCTTTCTAGGAATAGAAGTTTTAAGTTTTAGTTTCTCTTCTCTAGCTTTTATGAGAGCATTTGTAATATGTTTTGTGAAAGCCAAGTTTACAGCGCTAGCATTGGGACTCTTAGCAAGTTTTTGTAAGAACTTTATAACTTCAGAGATGTGGCAATCATCAAAATATAAATAATTACAATCTAAAGCAATGGGATTATCATCCCCAAGGTTGGAAAAAATTTCAGCAGTTTTATCACGAGCAGTTTCAAGCAGCTTTAGCAGCTTTCGGTAATTTTGCGCGCTTTGCACTAGGAGTAGAAACATTGCCAACATCAATTATTTTATCATTAATAGTAGGAGGTGCAGCAACATGTGAATCATTAGCATTGCTAGTGGTGGTAATAGTCCAAACTTTAGCTACATTTTTCTCGTTAGCTAGTTTTTCATTTTCTTCTCTATCCCACCTAGCACGCAATTCAGCCATTAATCTTATATTCTCATTAATTCTAACTTGGATGGCATTTGCTGTAGTAACAATTTTATTTTCAATATCCCTATTAGGCATAACTTTCGATTTCAAAAGATCAACATCAGAGGCAAGACTATCAACCTTAGAAGCAAGAATATCAATTTTATTGAGTTTTTCCTCAACGGTTTTGTTAAAGGCAGTTTGTGTACTAATAAATTCTTTAAGCATAGCTTCAAGTCCAGGGGGTGTATTCCTATTATTTTTGTAAGAATTCCCATAAGAATTAGCATAACCGTTACCATTATTATAAGGATATGGCCTATAGTTATTACTAGAATTGTTCCGATAAGCATTGTTGTTGAAATTATTATTTTTAATGAAGTTTACATCAACATGTTCTTCTTGGGCAACCAATGAAGCTAATGGAACATTATTAGGATCAACATTAGTCCTATCATTCGCAAGCATAGACATAATAGCATCAACCTTATCATTCAAGAAAGAGGATTCTTCAACAGAATTTACCTTCTTACCTTGTGGAGCTCTTTCCGTGTGCCATTCGGAGTAATTAACCATCATATTATCAAGGAGCTTTGTTGCTTCACCAAGAGTGATGGACATAAAGGTACCTCCAGCAGCTGAATCCAATAAATTCCGCGAAGAAAAATTTAGTCCCGCATAGAAGGTTTGGATGATCATCCAAGTAGTCGATCCATGGGTTGGGCAATTTTTAACCAAAGATTTCATTCTTTCCCAAGCTTGAGCAACATGTTCATTATCCAATTGTTTAAAATTCATTATGCTACTCCTCAAAGATATAATTTTAGCAGGGGGATAATATCTACCAATAAAAGCATCCTTGCATTTAGTCCATGAATCAATACTATTCTTAGGCAGAGATAGCAACCAATCTTTAGCTCTTCCTCTTAATGAGAAAGGAAACAATTTTAATTTTATAATGTCACCATCTACATCTTTATACTTTTGCATTTCACACAATTCAACAAAATTATTGAGATGGGCAGCAGCATCATCGTAACTAACACCAGAAAATTGCTCTCTCATGACAAGATTCAGTAAAGCAGGTTTAATTTCAAAGAATTCTGCTGTAGTAGCAGGTGGAGCAATAGGTGTGCATAGGAAATCATTATTATTTGTGCTAGTGAAGTCACACAACTTAGTATTTTCAGGGGTAACCATTTTAGCAGTAGTAAATAACGCAAACTAGATAAAGTAAATGCAAGTAAACTAATTTTTTGTGTGTTTTCGATATAGCAAACAAGACAGTAAATAAAGTAAAACTAGCAACTAATTTTTTTGTGTTTTGATATAATGCAGCAAACAAAGTAGTAAATAAAATCAAGCAAGACAAAAAAAAAGTAAAGAGATTGAGAAGTGGAAACTCCCCTTGCAGCGTGTCTTGATCTCCCCGGCAACGGCGCCGGAAAAGAGCTTGATGGCGTGTAACTCACACGTTCGTTGGGAACCCCAAGAGGAAGGTATGATGCGCACAGCAGCAAGTTTTCCCTCGGAAAGAAACCAAGGTTTATCGAACCAGGAGGAGCCAAGAAGCACGTTGAAGGTTGATGGCGGCGGGATGTAGTGCGGTGCAACACCGGAGATCCCGGCGCCAACGTGGAACCTGCACAACACAACCAAAGTACTTTGCCCCAACGAAACAGAGTGAGGTTGTCAATCTCACCGGCTTGCCTGTAACAAAGGATTAACCGTATTGTGTGGAAGATGATTGTTTGCAGAGAAAACAAGTAAAACAAGTATTGCAGCAGATTTGTATTTCAAGTATTAAAGAATGGACCGGGGTCCACAGTTCACTAGAGGTGTCTCTCCCATAAGATAAAAGCATGTTGGGTGAACAAATTACAGTCGGGCAATTGACAAATAGAGAGAGCATAACAATGCAGATACATGTCATGATAAGTATAGTGAGATTTAATTGGGCATTACGACAAAGTACATAGACCGCCATCCAACTGCATCTATGCCTAAAAAGTCCACCTTCAGGTTATCGTCCAAACCCCTTCCAGTATTAAGTTGCAAAGCAACAGACAATTGCATTAAGTATGGTGCGTAATGTAATCAACAACTACATCCTCGGACATAGCGCCAATGTTTTATCCCTAGTGGCAACAGCACAACACAACCTTAGAACTTTCTGCACTCGTCCCGGTGTCAATGCATGCATGAACCCACTATCGAGCATAAATACTCCCTCTTGGAGTTAAGAGCAAAAACTTGGCCGAGCCTCTACTAATAACGGAGATCATGCAAGATCATAAACAACACATATGTAATAACTTGATAATTAACATAACATGGTATTCTCTATCCATCGGATCCCGACAAACACAACATAGAGTATTACGGATAGATGATCTTGATCATGTTAGGCAGCTCACAAGATCCAACAATGAAGCACAATGAGGAGAAGACAACCATCTAGCTACTGCTATGGACCCATAGTCCAGGGGTGAACTACTCACTCATCACTCCGGAGGCGACCATGGCGGTGTAGAGTCCTCCGGGAGATGAATTCCCTCTCCGGAAGGGTGCCGGAGGAGATCTCCAGAATCCCCAGAGATGGGATTGGAGGCGGCGGCGTCTCTGGAAGGTTTTCCGTATCGTGGTTTTTCGCATCAGTGGTTTCGCGACGGAGGCTTTAAGTAGGCGGAAGGGCAGAGTCGGAGGGCTGACGAGGGGCCCACACCATAGGGCGGCGCGGGCCCCCCTCTGGCCGCGCGGCCCTATGGTGGCGGCGCCTCGTCGCCCCACTTCGTATCCCTTTCGGTCTTCTGGAAGGTTCGTGGCAAAATAAGCCCCTGGGTCTTGATTTCGTCTAATTCCGAGAATATTTCGTTACTAGGATTTCTGAAACCAAAAACAGCAGAAAACAACGAATCGGCTCTTCGGCATCTTGTTAATAGGTTAGTTCCAGAAAATGCACGAATATGACATAAAGTGTGCATAAAACATGTAGGTATCATCAATAATATGGCATGGAACATAAGAAATTATCGATACGTCGGAGGCGTATCAGTATGCGCGGCGCTGGTGTGGACGTAGTTCCAACGACGGGAACGCAGCAGAGGCTGGTGGCACTCCTCGACCGAGCGAAGTGCGCAGGCAGGATTCTGGACGACGGCAAGGTTGAGGACGAGCTCCGTGTCGGGGACGGAGTTGACACGGGCAAGCAGACGACGGCGGCTCACCGAGATTAGATCTGAGGCGAGGACAGCGACGTGGAGGACGAGTAGGCAGCGTGCAGATGTCCCTCACGGCCGCCAAGGGTGCAACGTGGATCTTCTGGACACCGTGCTGGACGAGGACGCGAGCGACGCCGGGTTGAAAACGACATGGGCGACTTGACGACGGAGACTCTCTGGCGATCGAACTCTTGACATGAAAACGGGGGCGTTAGGGTCACACGAGTGGGATACTACGAAGATAACGAACAGAGGGAGAGAGAGACTGAGCGGAGAGGGTCAAGCACGAGCTTCTCCATGCTCGACACGATCGGAAACCAAGGTGTGTTCCAGTATGTTCCCGTCATTAGATGGAGAACTCCCGAGCCTTGGGATGGTACAGGCGGGGTGAGAAATATCCGCTCGGGTGAGATCGTCCCGGTGAACTCAAGGACGCCAGTGCGGATGGTATCGAGGTTCACTAGGTTGGAGACGTCGCGGACAGATGCCACGATGATGCGCGTCTCGCGAGCTCCTGCAAGAAGGGAAAAGAAGAGGTGAGGAAGGTCCCGGGTAAGGAATCAGAGAGGGGACTAAGAGAGAGGTAGAGGGAGAGAAGATGGGCGGCAGCCACAGCCATGACGAGCACGCAAATAGGCACGACGGCTAGCTCGGCTTGGTCTGTCCTTGCGGCAAAGTGAGAGAGAGCAGGAGGGTCGCTACCTCTGGTACCAGGAGTGATAGAGAGAAGGGTTGAGGTGGTCTGGAGGGGTAGAGGCTCGGGTTCGAGTTAAGAAGGATGGGGCCGTGGTGCACCGCGACGGGGCGTGCACCGCGTCCATGGCAAGGATGGCGACGTCGACGACCATCCATTGGGCGAAAAAGGCGGTGGGATGGACAGAGGGAAGGTGCCAAGGTACAGAGACGTTGCAGGAGAGGCGGGGCTATGGTCTTGTTCGTCTCTTTTCTCGGGACGAGACACCACGCCAAGTGTTCGACGGGTCATCGGCATCCAGAGCGGGCTCGATCGTGGCCACAAGGAAAAGAAGAAGGATGTGGGTATGCTTGGCGACGACTAATAGAGGTGAGGGGAGGTTAGTGGCGCAGCAGCTCGGGCTGAGATGCTCGCTAAGATTTGGAGCATGCCATCGGTGATCATGGCAAAGAGATAGAGAGGGAGGGATTAGGGCTAGCTTGATTGGTTCTATATGCATGCTTGCAGTGTGAGAGGGGTGCAGGTACAGTACAACATCTCTGGTTGAATTGATAAGAGAGAGAGAAAGGGGAGAGAGACCAGCTTCGGATCCATTCCAGGATTTTTGCCCTGGCCATGCATGCACATCCTCCAAAAGGAAAAGAACAAGAGGAGCACTGTAGCTACGGCCAGTGTGGACCAGAGATGGGTGCAGGGGGTGCAGGTCAACGGATTGTGATGATCAACAAAGAATATAGAGAGCATGGCTGCATACAATTTAGGAGATCTTTAGCTCAAGTGCCCCTAAACATACAATTTAGGAGATCTTTAACTGGAAATAAGTGGACAACATGGCTGCATTTATGTAGAAGACTCATGAATGTTCATGTAAAGGATGAGTCTGATAAGTTTGTTTGGAATCTTACAACCTCAGGATCGTTTACGGTGAAATCTATGTATGAAGACTTGATGAATGGTCATACGCCTTTCTTGTGAAAATATCTATGGAAGTTAAAAATCCCCCTCAAGATAATTTTTTTATGTGGTTTCTTAATAACAAAGTGTTATTAACTAAAGATAATTTGGCGAAAAAGAAGTGGAAAGGGTGTACGAACTGTTGTTTTTGTGGTGCACAAGAAACTGTTGAGCATCTCTTTCTAGCTTGTCCTTTTGCAAAACTTGTTTGGCGCATGGTATATTTCGCCTTTAATCTTCCACCACCGACTAATATTGCCAATATGTTTGGTAATTGGTTGAATGATGTTGACAAAAAAGCAAAAGAACGCATACGCATTGGTGTATCCGCCTTATGCTGGTCAATATGGAGATGTAGAAATAATATTGTGTTTAACAAATCAAACTCTTTCAATATTTTGCAGGTTATTCATATGGTTGTGCACTGGGTGCAACAATAGGCGCTACTACTTCCTCAGGACCAGCGAGTGTTTATGGATACTGGATGCACCCATCTCCAGAAAGTCGCTCAGGATATCTTGTCCCAGACTGGTTGGTGTCACACTAGTCGACTACAGTATGCTTAGTTGGCTTTGTTTTGAAGAGTTGATGTTTCATTGGTTGATTTATGTTTCAACCATGAGTGATCCATGATTTTGTATTAAATATTACTACTGGATGATGAAGTTTTAATAAAGGTCGTGTGCATTAATATGGATGCTAGTGAAACCCAACCTTTCCTGGATATTTTCCAATGTGTCATGGGAGGTTTTCCTGTTAAGTATCTAGGTATACCTTTGCAATATGATAGGTTGAGACGAGAGGATCTGCAACCTCTCATTGAGAACATTCTTAAAAGAATTACTGGCTGGAGAGGGAAACTTCTATCCTCTGCGGCCAAGAGAATTCTCATACAGTCTTGTTTAGCTAGTATCCCCATTTATCTTCTTTCCTTCTTTAAATTCCCAAAATGGGCTCTACATTTGATTGATTCTCAGATGGCTAACTTTATGTGGAATGATGAAGAAGGCAATCATAAAATTCATTTAGCTAATTGGCCTTCCATCTGCATGAAAAAGGAATTTGGAGGTTTAGGTATTCCAAATCTCCAAGACCTAAACATTTGTTTGATTGGTTCTTGGATTAAGAGATACATCCAGAGTGAGGGGGCTCTGTGGAGAAGAGTAGTAGATGCTAAATATAACACTAGAAATCCAAACATTCTGTCTTGTCATGATATTCAGCCTTCCACTTTCTGGAAAGGTGTTATGTGGGCTACTAAAGCAGTGAAGTTTGGGTATAAATGGCATGTAGAGAATGGTAAATCCATAAAGTTCCGGGAAGACATTTGGTTTGGCAATTCCCCTTTGGCTACCCAATTCTGGGATCTTTATTTTGTTTCTAACCAACAGAACAACACTATTTCTGATATCTGGGATGGCCAGGAGATTAGAGGTACTTTTAGGAGAACCTTCACTGATGACATGATGGTTCAGTGGTTTGAGCTGCTAGAGATCGCTAAGACTATAACTTTCTCTCAAGAGGAAGATCAGCTGATCTGGCAATACACCTCTTCTGGGATTTATTCTTCTAGCTCTCTGTATGTTATCATTAATTTTAGAGGCGTTACTCCAGTTTATCTACCTGCTGTTTGGAAACTGAAAATCCCTCCTAGGATTCAAATTTTCTTATGGTTGTTTTCCCAGAATAAGATCATGACTAGGGATAATCTGAGAGCTAGAGGTATTCCTAAACCCATGAACTGTGAGATGTGTTCTGAATTTGAATCAGTTCACCATCTTATGTTTGAATGTATAGTGGCTAGATCTATTTGGAACTTGTTTGAAGAGATTTTTGAAGTGCACGTTACTAATTTTGAATCAATTGCTTCAAAATGGCTTTGTAACAAAAAGTTCATGCACTTTAATGTAGCTTCTTCAGCTGTTCTGTGGAGTTTATGGCTTAATAGAAATAGTCTTGTGTTTAACAAAACCACTTGGATTAATGTGAAACAGGTGTGGCGAAGGGTTCTCTTCCTCCTTCGGGACTGGTTGAAACCTTTCAAAGAACTAGTATCTGGAGGAAACGGTCGATTCATGGACCTGCTGCTAACCAGTTTAAAAGCTCCTCTCTGCCTCTCAGTGGGGTGAGATGTCCCTCCTTCGATTGGGTCTCTTCCTGGAACTCAAGCTTTGATGGCAGGGCATCGCTGGCCTACCTCCTGGACAATCCTGGTGACTCCCACAAGATTCATGTGGTCACCTGATCGACTTGGACTGAGAAGGTGGTGTAGTCTCAAAGAGGATGCCAGGGAAAAACTGAGAAGATTGGGAGCTGTGCTAGTAGGCTCCTACCTATCTGTTTGGTTGTAATGGAATTAGTTATCGTATGCTTTTAGTGTGTGCTCACTGTTCTAAAGAACTGTTCCAGGGCTTGCTGGTATTTCGGAGTTGGTTGGGATGTCAGCCAATCTCCCCAGCAAAAAAGTCTGTTTCTCTTTTCGTTTGTGTTGTTCTAGTTATCTTCTGTAAAGACTTGGCTTCCTTTTCAATGAAAATGGAGCTGGGGGGAGACCCCTGTTGATCTAAAAAAAAATTATCACGATGCAGAGGCTTGGGTCGTATCCCCTTTTCGAAAAAAAAAACTAGATCTTACTCGAGCAAGGACCAACTTATACCTCAAACACTATGCGTATTTATTCTATTATTAGGCAGGAAATACATATCTGGAACACTTCAACAGAAACAACTTTTGGAGAATTCAGAACAATAGAGATGAAAGCACATTATTTGGCTTGAATTTCTTCCACGGAAGACAGGAGGTTTATTCAATGATCAGCAGAGACTGGCACATGACATCGATCTCTACTTCACATTCATTTAGCCTGCAATGATAGGTAGAACAAGTGTGTTTATTTTTTCAGAAAATGAACATGTTTGCTAAAGATACCAGTTTAAGAGATCGAACGAGATATAGACACATGTACCTCCGCGGTCTGGTCATCGTACTTGCCGCGGACTTTAAACTCCACGTTGTTGAAGATACGGTTCATCAGAATGTCGGCAGAATCCATGCCTGAAATCGCAATACAAATTAGCTAAGTAGTGTGGGAGATCGCATGTCAGACATGATGATGGGCTGCAAGATGACTGGACCGAGACCTGCAAGGTAGGCTCCATGGACATAGCCATTGTAGTGCTCGCTGGTGTGCTCCCCAGTGAAGTAGACCCGCCCCACCGGCGCCTGCAACAAGCAAATTTAAGGACATCAGACCCAGCCGGCCGGAGCCATTAATTCGGTGATGGACATTTCACCATTGGTGTAGTTGAGATCTCGATCACAAATTCAATTCAACTACAGTGTGCGTGTGTGTGCGTGTGGCTACCCGAAGCTGGTCGTATTCGTAGCGGTTGACGCCGATAGGCCAGTTGGAGTAGGAGCCCTTGAAGAAACGGTTGGACCACCACCGGGGCACGTAGATGTCGGTGGCGTCTGGGACGTCCACGTCGGGGAACATCCTCCGCAGCACCGCCACCGCCTCCGCCATGGTGGTGTTGTCTGGCTGCTGCTCGATCCGCCGCGACTCTTGGTCTGTCACCGTCACCAGCAGCACGTTGGCCCCCGGGTACTCCTCCTCGAAGGACTGCCACATCCCGTAGTAGCCTCGCCTGGAGCTGGCGTACACGAAGAACTGCTTCCCGTCACCCGTGGGCCAGAACTTGCTGGGGAACTTGAGGAAGATCTTGGTGTACACGGCCATGTCAAACCGGTAGATGGCGATGATCTTCCATGCCTGGTCGACATAGTAAGTGTCAAGAGTATGAGTAATTAGCAGAGTGGTGCGTTGGGTGCGAGATGAAGAAACTAGCTAGCTGATTTACGTACGGGCAGCTGAGGCTTGAACTGTATGAGATCGCTCTGCAGGACTCCTAGGCTCGTGGACACGATCACGTAGTCCGCGCTGTACGACGAGTTGTCCTCTGTGCTCACGACCACGCCACTCCAGCTGTAGGAGATCTCCCGCACCACCTGCATCATTGTTCAAATTTATCCAAAAATATCAAATACTGCTCCATCTCATACAATTTGTCGAAAATTTGGCTAGCTACATTCTCGGATGTATCTACATATTAAATAGTGTCTAGTACATTCAAATTTTGATAAATCTAAGATAATTTTCGTGACACCGAGAAAGTATGTGGTTTCTTTGATCACTCGTACAGAACTATGTTCATATGGAGGATATATTATCGACGCCATTCATCAGGTTTCAATTCGAATATGAATGAATTCTGGAAAGATAGTATATGTAGCCATATAGGATCAAAGTGCGGGCAGAAACCATGATGAAAAAGACGAGGTCAGTAGGGGAAATGAGCCACTCCGCATCCTTATTTGAGTGGGGCCCATTATTTCAACTAGAAACCAAAATGGAAATGTTCCAATTTCGATTTTCAGTATGCCTGAGATGAGCTGGACGATATGTACTCTAATTATTGTGCTACCTAAATTTGTCTGTGTAGCACCTTTATTGCATGTATATCTCACCCGCCTGCCCACGGCGTAAGTGGGAAATGACAATGATGGCATGACAATGGACATCTCCTTGTTGAAGACAGTGTCTCGAGATAGCTCATACTTTGTGTGTGGGGGTGAATACTCACATTCTGACTATGGTGTTTACACTTGTCAAAGATGACGCTTGCACACTCCTTTCCTAGGTGTGCCATTGTTGACCGCTTTGGCGGAGCCATGCTTTTTGTATGCAACATTGATATCTCAACTAGTTCTAAGTATTACGATGGTATATTTTTCATATTAATATTTCCTTTATTAAAAATATAAGTACAAATGAGAGATATTAAGAAGATTAATTTTCATTAGCTTCATTGGCATGTGTTTGGCAGGGTGCTGGACTATAATAATCTTGTTTAGCAACCGGTTCATACACAAATGATTTCTATGCAACTCATCATATTTCACAATTTCAGTTGCATGAATAATTCATGATAAATTTTGGAAGAATTTACATAATACATTATAAAAGAGGCGTATCCAACATGAGAAATGGGCCATTGTGCATCCCTTAGAGCACCCACATCTTTGATCTTTAGTACTGAGTGTATGTGTTTGGTGATAGTGTGTGGGTTTGTGTATGCATCTACATTGTAATAGGTGTTTCAAAAAACTCTGTTTTGTCTTATTAAAATCAGTTTATTAGTTATAAATATTTTTAAGAATATTTTATTTTTAATATATATACCCACTATGCTCATAACTAGATGGCGCTTAGAGATTGTCGGTCTCCATTACAACATCTTGACCATTAGTTTTTGTAGGCACATCCTAGTAGAAAACCATGAAATTTTACAATATAAAAATAGTATTTCTCACAAGAGATCTTAGGGTACTATGTATACTTTACAAAATTAACTTTGCAGTTTTGCTGATTACCTGTTGAGACTCATAGATCTCATGATTGTATCGTGATTCGTAGTAGCTATGAGTTGCAATATGATTTGAAACTGAAATTTTTGTCAGCTGCAACATGGGTTACAATTGATAAAAATGCCTGGACTTTTTAGATTGATTCGTGATTCGCGCTAGTCTTGAGTTGCAACGATTCGATGATGACACCTGAGAATTAATTTAACTGCCTTACTCAATCGAATGAGAATTTGACTCCCTTAATTTCGTATTTGTTAGTAATTGAAGGTATGAAAATATGCAATTTTACTACCATGCATCTCCTCGACACAATTTTGTTTATATGATTTGTTAGTACATAAAGCTAAAAAAAAGACACTTTTCTCTTCGGACAAAATCCGTAAAGTTTGATTATAGGCTCTTCGGAAAATCACGTGGACTACCTTGTTGAGTTTTAACCTGGGATCTACAATGTTCCCGGCGCTGTCCGTGCTGAGGTACTGTCCGGCGATGTGATAGACGAGGGTCTCGAACCCCCGCTGGTCGGCGACGAAGTGCGCGTCCTCCCCGAAGTCGGCGAACGTGGCGGTGGGCTCGGTATTCTGCAGGCTGGTAGCGCGCGGCGGCTCGGCGAACTCATAGTCGTACCTGAAGTAGTCCAGTGCCATGTCCACCGGCGTCGCCGGCCCGTTCGGCTGGCTGCAACAAAGAGAAGAGCTCTCAGGGTTAATTGATCGATCTGAGTATCCGGAGTGTTTAAGACGACGCACGTACTGGTTGAATATGCGCTGCATGGCCAAAATGGAGATGTCGTCGCGGCCGCTGGGATCCATCTTTGCGGCGAGCTTGCCGCCCAGCTCTTCCACTTCGTCCCCACGGTCCATTTTCTTCTGCACGTACTCCTCCTCGTACAGGCCGCCGCTGGTTCTCGTCAACAATACAAAGCATGAGATTATTAGGTTTAACATGGATTTAGCGCTTTCGTTCATAACCCGTCCTACAACGATCGTTTTCCATGGAGTAACCACAACGTCAAAGATCTGGCGTCATTACATTGATTTCTGCTTTTCTTTGTGAACTTCTCGTTCACATCATCAGTAGTACTATATGATTCTGACCGTAATTCATTTGGACCCTCTTTTTAATATCGTCCAATCATTGGACAGCGTGCTTTGCTGTTCATCAATCATCAGTTATTATTAGGTGCGGTAAGATCGACAGTTACCCATCAGGCATCAGCTAAATCTTTTGTTTTCGTTCTCGATCAGCACGTGCACATATGTTCATCAGTTAGGCATGCAGGCATGCCCGTCGATCTATGCATATTCTTGATTATCAGTTTGGCAGCGTATGTAGATGTCTCATATATACAGTGAACGCACGTACTTCTCCTTGTAGACGCTGCTGACGACGCCGTCGAAGTCGGAGTAGAAATTCCTGAGCTTCAGCGTGGAGTTCACCATGGGCCAGATGGGGTTGATCTTGTCCCCGTTGACGCCCTCCACCCAGTTGGCGCCGATCTCTACGTTGACGCCGCTGAAGTTGTGTTTGTGCATCCGCCCGCCGATGCGGTCCGTCGCCTCCAGGATCAGCAGGTCCCTCACTCCGGAGTCCCACAGCCGCTTCCCCGCCGAGATCCCTGCAGGCAAAGATGTACAACGCCGACGACATTTTATGTGACGTGTATGGGTATATAACAAAGTCACAAAGACGTTTCCGCGAAAGGATGCATGCATGCTGATTAGGTACCGGACATGCCGGCGCCGACTATGATGACCCTGGGGCCTCTGCCGACGGCGAGAGACGCATGCTGTGCAGCTATGAGTATCAGCACTGCTGCTATAGCAGTGACAAAGGGACTAGGTTTCATCTTTCTTCCCACACTAGATCTCTCTGGCCTTGCCGCAAATAGCTAGTTTGCTCCAACGGACACTATCTGGTTAAGCTGCTTATCTGCTCTCCCGCCGAGTCAGGCAGTGTGCACTTATATAGGGCCTGAGACTAGATGGCTACACAAAACCACAACGAATTAAAGACGCGGGAACCACACACGCGTTCCATATAGAGTTAATACGATTGCCACGAAATCCAATGGTAGCTAGACACGATGGATGGGGACTACAATGGTGGAACCGATCTTATCACATTTGTTGGCTTCGCCGAGGTGTTTTGAGGCATTTCTCCGGATAAGATCTCTGTGATCTAACCTTCTATATGTTAAAACCGAATTGCTAATTCTTAGTCGACTGAAAGCCCCCATCGATCCACGCCGCAGCCCGCACCCAGCTCCTCCAAGCCCCAGCTCGGCCGAGTCCTCCTCTAACGCCTAGATTGTTATGTTGTGATCCAAATTCATATAAAAGGGAGGCTAAACTTCTGATGAGCAGAGTGATGATCATCATCACCTCCTATATATACCTCTTGCAAGCCGTCACCTAGAGATTATAAGATAATCCACGGCGTTTGTAAACACTCATCGATATAGTGAAGTTTTGTTGGCTAGCGTCCGTGATTTTCTCCCACCAATCCACATTAAAATCTTGTGTCTCCGCTGGGATTTTCTTTTAATTCTTCGTTATTTGCTTCTCACGTTTATAACAAGTGATATCAAAGCCCATGTTTCAATATAGGGTTTGCGACATGTCCTTTTTGAAATTCGATCTACTGTAGCTAGACTACAACTCCGAGATTTTCTTTGTGGCAAGTGAAGATGAGGGCCATCTCGCCCAAACTTCTGATCTGGATGAAGCTCTTGAAGGATTCGGCAAGTCCGATGCAAAGACTTGGACCGATGAGGAAAAGCGGAAAGACCGTAAGGCTTTGTCTTTGATTCAACTTTATTTATCCAATAATATTTTGCAAAAAGTGCTGACCGAGAAAACTGCAGTGGCGTTGTGGCTCTGAAACTGGAATCGATATGCATGTCCAGGATCAGATGCATGTGAAGATGAAGTTGTTCTCGCACAAGTTGAAGAAGATGAATCGATGAAGAATCACTTATCGATCTTTAGAGAGATCGTTTTGAATTTGCTGTCCATGGAGGTAAAGTATGATGATGAGGATGTCGCTATTCTACTGTTAGTCTCATTGCCTAGTTCCTTTACGAATATCCAAGACACCATATTACTAAGTCGTGATGAACTAACCTTTGCTAAAATTTATGAGGTCCTCCCACAGAGGGAAAAGATGAAAATTATGGTGTAGGCAGAGGGGTCGTCATCTAAGGTAGAAGCATTGTAGGTCCGAGGCAGGACCAAGCAAAGAAACAAAAACTACTACAACTACAACAGAGATAAGAGCAAGACCGACAGAGGTCGCTCAAAGTTCAAGGAAAGAGACAAATTATGCAGGTATTATAAGAAAACTAACACAATATTGATGATTGTTTGAAGCTGCAGAACAAGGAGAAAATAAATGGTACTTACCAACCGAAGAACAAATCTGATGGAGATGTTAAGGCTGATGTTGTTTCCAGTTATAGTTTTGATGATTGCCTAGTTGTGTTTGCTTGTTGTGTTTCTAAGTAATGATGAGTGGATACTTGATTCTACATATCCATTCCATATTTATTGCAACAAAGACTGGTTCAGTTCTTATGAGTTTGTGCGGAATTGAGATGTTGTGTGTATGAGAGATAACAATTCACTTATCCACGTGAGATCGTGGGCATTGGTTTTGTTCAGATAAAGAAGCATGATGGCATGACACGCACACTGATGGCCAAAAATTTGATCTCTCGCAGTACCCTTGATGTTGATGGGAACAAACACTCTGATTCCCGTGAAGGTACCAAAAGGTTCCCTTGTTTACATGATTGGTGATATGAATTCTGCGAAATTATATGTTCTTAGAGGTAGAACTTTATATGGTATTGTTGCTGGTGTTATTTATGATGAACCTAGTAAAACTAATGTGTGGCATATTCATCTTGGACATATGAGTGAACATGGTATGGCAGAATTGCACATGAGAGACCTGCTAGATGGCTGCAATTTGAGTAAATTTGAGTTTTGTGAGCACTGCATTTTTTGTAAGCACAAAAGAGTTAACTTCGTTGCTTCCGTTCATATTACTAAAGGGATTTTAGATTATGTGCATGTTAATGTGTTAGACCTTCCCGCAAGACTTCTCTTGATGGTGCAAATTACATGCTTAATATCATTCATGATTACTCTAGAAAAGTGTGACCTTTCTTTCTGAAACATAAGTCCGATCCTTTTAGAAAGTGTAAAGTTATGGTAGAAAAGCAAACTAAAAAGAAAGTTAAATTGCTTTATACTGACAATGACATGGAGTTTTATTATATTGTTTTCAATAATTATTGCAGCGGCGAAGGCATTGTCAGCCACCACACCATCTCGTATACTTCTCAGCAGAATGGTGTGGCGGAGAGGATGAACATAACCATCTTCAAGACTTGCTTCATGTTGTCCAATGCTGGTATGTATAGACGTTTTTGGGCTGAAGTAGCCTCCACCGCATGTTACTTAATAAATTAATAGGTCACCTTGCATTCCACTTGATAGGAAAACTCTCACTGAGGTATGGTTTGGTTCACCTATTGATTATTCACGGTTGAGAGTTTTCGGTTGCACTTCTTATGCATATGTTGATAGTGGAAAGCTAGAGGCTAGGGTTGTTAAGTGTGTGTTTCTAGGTTATGGGTCAGGAGTTAAGGCATATAAGTTATGGAAACCTGAAACTGTTAGGAACAGTAATTAATTCTACATACAAGTTTAGGAAAAAAAATACCTACCAGCTTGTGTTCACAACTTTTTAAATATCAAAATAGATAGATTTTATTTGCTATGGCACTAGCTGCGCCATCGCCAAGCGTCTTAAGTCTTAAGTCTTAAGTCGCAAATTTCCACGCGAGCGCACTCGATATGTGTGTCATGCGACAACACCAGTGTGTTTCTAACATTTTAGATGTCAACAAGAGTTTTCCTTATAAGTTGGTAGCAACCTCCTTCCTTAGCAATGTGGAACTAAAGTTTGGCTATAGCACTAGAATTTTGAGGATTTCAGTTGCGCCGGTTCTAAAATGGGCCTCTCCATGTATTGGTGTTCTGTCAACAACAACTATAGCTTATCTAGTTTATGTTTTCTAACTTGGGCCAAAAGACTAACTTACGATGCAACAAAAAGGAGCTTGGGCTTCCTACCCCCAAGCCAATGAATGTTCCAAAAAGGTGTCTTTCTCCCATTGCCAATGGTGATGGTGGTAGCGTCTTAGAAGATGTACATGTCTTTGTCGGAGAAAGGATTACCATATCCAACCCAAATTTTGGAGGTATCCTTCCACTCGAGGCAAGGCCACCTAAGGCAAAGAGCCGTGGCGAATTTATCCAAGTCCTTCACGCCTAGCCCCCCAAACTTGGTGGGCCGACAAACCGTATCCCAATTAACTTTGCATTTTTTTCCCTGTGGTTGTTTCCTTTGGCCGACCACAAGAAATATCTTTGTAGCTTGTTGATGAACTTGATAGTTTCGGGTGGGATGACTAGAGTGGTGATGCAGTAAGTGGCTTGGGAGGTGATGACGGACTTGACTAGGGCCATGCGACCGGCCGTGGTGATGAATTTTCCATTCCAAGAGGGTAGCTTCCCGACACATTTGTCCTCAAGATGTTAAAAGTCCATGTGTTTTAAATTCCACATCTATAGCGGTATCCCAAGGTATCTCATGGGGAAAGAGGTCCTCATAGCTGGAATATCTTTGAGGATCCCATCAAGGTTGATGCCACCACACCGGATAGGGACAACTGAGCTTTTAAGGAAGTTTGTGCATAGCATGCTGACATACCCAAAACTGTCAAGGATGGCCGCCAAAGTTGTGGATGTCTCCTTGAAGGGGGGCACAAAAATCGCCACATCATCCGCATAAAGAGAGGTCCGAAGGATGTTTCTCCGACCCATAAGATTGTGAAGGATCCCATGAGTAGTAGCGGCGTCGATGATTTGAGCAAGGGGGTCGATGCCGAGGACAAAAAGGAGCGGCGAGAGAGGGTCCCATTGCCTAAGGCCTTGGCCATGCATGATGGGAGTGTCGATGATGCCATTAAGAAGCACATGCGATG
The DNA here is from genome assembly GCF_022539505.1 of Lolium rigidum. Taxonomy (NCBI): domain Eukaryota; kingdom Viridiplantae; phylum Streptophyta; class Magnoliopsida; order Poales; family Poaceae; genus Lolium; species Lolium rigidum. The sequence goes on from NC_061508.1 coordinate 290,425,844, forward strand.
ATACGGTGGTTAAAAGGGCGGTGATACAATTCCAGAAACGGCTAGGAAAGCCACGACGTTGGAGCATGTCCACAATGTATTACCAACAATGGAGTCAAAGGCATTCCTAATATTGAGCTTGAAGAGAAGGGTCGGTGTCTTTCTCTTGTGTAACCGCTTCGCAAGGTTTTTGAGATAGAGAAAATTGGCGTGAATGCTACGCTTCTTGATAAAGTCACTCTGAGCATTCGAGACGGGGTCATTCATTAGGGGCCTCAATCTAAGGGCAAGCACTTTGGCAATTATTTTGGCAAACGCATGGATGAGGCTAATCGGCCTAAAGTCTGAGATATCCTCCGCCCCATTCTTCTTAGGCAACATAGCAATGTTGGCAGTGTTAAGCCAATGGAACTTCGACGCATGCAAGTTCCCGAATTGATGAACCACCCTCATCACATCGTTTTTGATGATGCTCCAACACTTCTTGAAGAAGGCCCCGGTGAAGCCGTCCAAGCCGGGAGCTTTATCATCGGGCACATGGTCGATGGCGTTCTTGACCTCATCCTCGGTAATTGGGTCCCCGAGCCCTTCAAGTACGGATCATGAAAGCGAAGCTCATCCCACATGAAATATTGCTTACTTTGCTCACCGCGACCAATGACATTACTAAAGTGGCTATGGACGACGACATCATCCTTTGCTGTGTGATCGGTGACCCAACCTTGGTTGCGCTTGAGCCGGTAGATGTGATTTTTCCTTCTTCTAGCGTTGACCCTAAGGTGGAAGAATTTGGCGTTGGTGTCACCCTGTTTGATGTTGGCAATGCGAGGACATTCCTTCTTTCCCTCTCTCTCCACAAGAGCCACTGTGATGACTTTTTTCTTCAAGCAAGCTCTAAGGTCCCGCTCCCCAAGCGAGAGCACCCTATTCTCCTGGGCCATGTAAAAGTGAAGGATGATGAGAAGGGCCACATGCAGCATCACTTTGGCATTGAGAACAAGCCTCTTCCCCAACGGCCAAGCTTATTTGCGGTGTTGTTGAGTTTGTGGTACAGGGCATGGCAAGATTCCTCGGGAGGGGTAGGCTCCTCCCATGCATGTTTAACAACCTCAAGGAAACCCGGGATGCGGAGCCAAAAGTTCTCGAACTTGAAATAACAAGGCCGGTGGGGAACACTATCATCCGCAAGAAGGAAGGGAAATGGTCTGAAAGCGAGGTGGAAAGTGCATGCAACACATGCGTGTCAAAGCGAATATCCCAGTCGGCATTGCAGTAGAAGGCGTAGAGCTTGCATAAGGTAGGTTTTTCACGCTCATTGCTCCAAGTGACGCGTCTATTATGCAAGTGTATCTCGTTTAGCTCACAAGTTTGGAGGGCATCCCGGAAGAGATCGATTCAACTTTGATTGATCTTGCGCTTGTTTTTGTCACTCGCACAACGGATTTGGTTAAAATCCCCAAGCTCCATGCAACGCACACCCTGGATCAGCTTTTGCGCAGCCAGCTCGGCGAAGAAATCGTCTTTGCGGCTAGCGGCAGTGGTCCCATACACCGTCGTGATTTTAAAGTCGCCATCATCAAAGGGGTGAAGCGTGTGCACGTCAGCCGATAAGCAGAACTCAGTAATCTGCACATTGGTGATCTGAACCACCAAGTCATCCCCAAGGAGAAGGATGTCACCTCTCGTACCATTTGTCAAACGCTCTGCGAAACTCTCACTACAACCAGTTCGGGTTTCCCTAACGATTTTACTTCATCAGCGAATGTCCAAAAACCTTCACGGAGACGTGATGCTGACGGTTTGGAATTCCGTGGGGGATCTCGCGCACAGATGGTCGGGTTGGCATTTAGGATTGCCTGTCACAGATCCATGATGGATTTATCCTAGCTTAGAGCCCACCCGACCCAACTTGTTGTGAAGGAAATAACCCACAAACGCTTTCCATCACCTGGAACAACCTCCAGGACGAGGAACCAACGCTACCAGAAGAAACAAACGAAGGAAGCAGCTTCCTGAGACTGATACATAGAGGTTGTACTATCATCTTGAACAGCGATAACACCAGCAACAAACATGAACACGGGGAATCAAACGGCAGTTGTGCCGTCGCTAGCAGCAGGTGTTAGCTCATGGTCGAGGCCAGCAGCACCTCCCTCGAGCAGCAGCGCGTTGTTGATTGCCTCTTCCTCCGAGGATCCCACCTTGAAGAGGAGCCGCAACAATGCAAGAACGTGCTATGGCACCTGGCTAGTGAATCGTCGGGCGAACTCCTCCATGGCCAGCTCCGTGACCACTTGTCTATCCTTGATGATGCCCAGACCACGGTACACCACCGTTTCCGTTGTTGGGCGATCGGGACGTCCATGCAACACGCCTTGAGGCAAGCGCTGCTGCGCCTGATGGAGAAGCTGATGGCGTGTATTTCACACGTTCGTTGGGCAACCCCAAGAGGAAGGTATGATGCGCACAGCAGCAAGTTTTCCCTCAGAAAGAAACCAAGGTTTATCGAACCAGGAGGAGCCAAGAAGCACGTTGAAGGTTGATGGCGGCGGAATGTAGTGCGGCGCAACACCAGAGATTCCGGCGCCAACGTGGAACCTGCACAACACAACCAAAGTACTTTGCCCCAACGAAACAGTGAGGTTGTCAATCTCACCGGCTTGCTGTAACAAAAGATTAACCGTATTGTGTGGAAGATGATTGTTTGCAGAGAAAATAGTAAAACAAGTATTGCAGCAGATTTGTATTTCAGTATTTAAAGGAATGGACCGGGGTCCACAGTTCACTAGAGGTGTCTCTCCCATAAGATAAAAGCATGTTGGGTGAACAAATTACAGTCGGGCAATTGACAAATAGAGAGGGCATAACAATGCACATACATGACATGATAAGTATAGTGAGATTTAATTGGGCATTACGACAAAGTACATAGACCGCCATCCAATCGCATCTATGCCTAAAAAGTCCACCTTCGAGTTATCATCCGAACCCCTTCCAGTATTAAGTTGCTAACAACAGACAATTGCATTAAGTATGGTGCGTAATGTAATCAACAACTACATCCTCGAACATAGCGCCAATGTTTTATCCCTAGTGGCAACAGCACAACACAACCTTAGAACTTTACATCCTTTGTCCCGGTGTCAATGCAGGCATGAACCCACTATCGAGCATAAGTACTCCCTCTTGGAGTTAAAAGTAAAAACTTGGCCAGAGCCTCTACTAGAAACGGAGAGCATGCAAGTGATACGTCTCCAACGTATCGATAATTTCTTGTGTTCCATGCCACATTATTGATGTTATCTACATGTTTTATGCACACTTTATGTCATATTCGTGCATTTTCTGGAACTAACCTATTAACAAGATGCCGAAGTGCCAGTTCCGTTTTACGCTGTTTTTGGTTTCAGAAATCCTAGTAACGAAATATTCTCGGAATCGGACGAAATCAACGCCAAAGTTCCTATTTTCATCGGAAGCATCCAGAACACCCGGGAAGGACCGGAGGGGGGCCACGGGGCCACCAAACCCTAGGCTGGCGCGGCCGAGAGGGGGCCGCGCCGCCCTATGGTGTGGCCCCCTGTCAGCCCTCCTGCGCCGCCTCTTCGCCTATATAAAGCCCCTGGATCAGAAAACCCGATACCAATTGACGAAACCCACGAAACCTGCCGCAGCCGCCGCCATCGCGAAGCCAAGATCCGGGGGACAGGATCTCGTTCCGGCACCCTGCCGGAGCGGGGAAGTGCCCCCGGAAGGCTTCTCCATCGACACCGCCGCCATCTCCACCGCCATCTTCATCACCGCTGCTGCTCCCATGAGGAGGGAGTAGTTCTCCATCGAGGCTCGGGGGCTGTACCGGTAGCTATGTGGTTCATCTCTCTCCTATGTGTGTCAATACAATAATCTCATGAGCTGCCTTACATGATTGAGATTCATATGATGATGCTTGTAATCTAGATGTCATTATGCTAGTCAAGTGAGTTTTACTTATGTGATCTCCGGAGACTCCTCGTCCCACGTGTGTAAAGGTGACGGTGTGTGCACCGTGTGGGTCTCTTAGGCTAGATTTCACGAGAATACTTACTCATTGAATGGCATAGTGAGGTGCTTATTTATATCTCTTTATGATTGCAGCATGTTGTATCACAATTTATCTACGTGCTACTCTAGTGATGTGTTATTAAAGTAGTTTTATTCCTCCCGCATGTGTGCAAAGGTGACAGATGCGTGCACCGTGTTAGTACTTGGTTTATGCTATGATCATGATCTCTTGTAGATTATGGAGTTAACTATTGCTATGATAATATTGATGTGATCTATTCCTCCTACATATGCATGAAGGTGACGGTGTGCATGCTATGCTAGTACTTGGTTTAGTAGCGTTGATCTATCTTACACTAAAGGTTACTAAAATATGAGCATTATTGTGGAGCTTGTTAACTCCGGCATTGAGGGTTCGTGTAATCCTACGCAATGTGTTCATCATCCAACAAAAGTGTAGAGTATGCATTTATCTATTCTGTTATGTGATCAATGTTGAGAGTGTCCACTAGTGAAAGTGTAATCCCTAGGCCTTGTTCCTAAATACTGCTGAGTTACTACTGCTTGTTTACTACTACTGCGTTACTCCTGCTGAGTTACTACTGCCTTATTACTTGTTTCTTGCGTTACTACTGCTGCAATACCACCACCATCAACTACACGCCAAGCACTTTTCCGGCACCGTTGCTACCTTGCTCATACTTATTTATACCACCTGTATTTCACTATCTCTTCGCCGAACTAGTGCACCTATTAGGTGTGTTGGGGACACAAGAGACTTCTTGCTTTGTGGTTGCGGGGTTGCATGAGAGGGATATCTTTGACCTCTTCCTCCCCGAGTTCGATAAACCTTGGGTATCCACTTAAGGGAAACTTGCTGCTGTTCTACAAACCTCTCGCTCTTGGAGGCCCAACACTGTCTACGAGAAAGGAGGGGAACGTAGACATCAAGCACTTTTCCGGCGCCGTTGCTCGGGGAGGAAAGGTAAAAGGCTCTCATACTACGGTCCCGAGGTAAAGTATTTTTCCGGCGCCGTCGTGTGTGTGCTCGAAGCTATTTCCTTTAGATCCTGCAATTGCATCTTGTTGTTTCTTGTTTACACTAGTTTGGCATAATGTACAAGAGTGAGCTTCTTATTCTATTTCCTGATTTAAAACATGGATTGTTTGATGCGAAAATTAAAAAACCTATGAAATCTTCTTTGCATGCTGGTAGTAATATTAGTATGAACGCTTTGAACACCATTGTTGACAATGATATAGAAAGTTCTAAGCTTGGGGAAGTCTGGTTTGCATGATATTTTTAGTCCCCCAAGCATTGAGGAGAAAATTTTCTTTGATGATACTTTGCCTCCTATTTCTGATGATTATAATGATAGTGGTCCTTTGATGCCACTTACTGCTGAGAGTAAATTTTGTTGTGATTATACTATGCCTCCTACACTTGATGAGAATAATAATGATAGCTACTTTGTCGAATTTGCTCCCACTACTACTAATAAAATTGATTATGCTTATGTGGAGAGTAATAATTTTATGCATGAGACTCATGATAAGAATGCTTTATGTGATGGTTATATTGTTGAGTTTGCTCATGATGCTACTGAAAGTTATTATGAGAGAGGAAAATATGGTTGTAGAAATTTTCATGTTACTAAAATGCCTCTCTATGTGCTGAAATTTTTGAAGCTATACTTGTTTTATCTTCCTATGCTTGTTACTTTGCTCTTTATGAACTTGTTTATTTACAAGATTCCTATGCATAGGAAGCATGTTAGACTTAAATGTGTTTTGAATTTGCCTCTTGATGCTCTCTTTTGCTTCACATACTATTTCTTGCGAGTGCATCATTAAAACTGCTGAGCCCATCTTAATGGCTAAAAAGAAAGAACTTCTTGGGAGATAACCCATGTGTTATTTTACCTACAGTACTTTGTTTTATATTTGTGTCTTGGAAGTTGTTTACTACTGTAGCAACCTCTCCTTATCTTAGTTTTGTGTTTTGTTGTGCCAAGTAAAGCCGTTGATAGAAAAGTAAGTACTAGATTTGGATTACTGCGCAGTTCCAGATTTCTTTGCTGTCACGAATCTGAGCCCACTGCCCTGCAGGAAGCTCAGAAAATTATGCCAATTTACGAGCATGATCCTCAGATATGTACGCAACTTTCATTCAATTTGAGCATTTTCGTTTGAGCAGGTCTGGTGGCCTAATAAAATCCATCTTTACGGACTGTTCTGTTTTGACAGATTCTGCCTTTTATTTCGCATTGCCTCTTTTGCTATGTTGGATGAATTTCTTTGATCTATTAATGTCCAGTAGCTTTATGCAATGTCCAGAAGTGTTAAGAATGATTGTGTCACCTCTGAACATGTGAATTTTTATTATGCACTAACCCTCTAATGAGTTGTTTCGAGTTTGGTGTGGAGGAAGTTTTCAAGGGTCAAGAGAGGAGGATGATATACTATGATCAAGAAGAGTGAAAGCTCTAAGCTTGGGGATGCACCCGGTGGTTCATCCCTGCATATATCAAGAAGACTCAAGCTTCTAAGCTTGGGGATGCCCAAGGCATCCCCTTCTTCATCGACAACATTATCAGGTTCCTCCCCTGAAACTATATTTTTATTCCATCACATCTTATGTGCTTTTTCTTGGAGCGTCTGTGTGCTTTTGTTTTTGTTTTTGTTTGAATAAATTGGATTACATCATGCTTGTGTGGGAGAGAGACACGCTCCGCTGGTTCGTATGAACACATGTGTTCTTAGCTCATAATATTCATGGCGAAGTTTCCTCTTCGTTAAATTGTTATATGGTTGGAATTGGAAAATGATACATGTAGTAATTGCTATAATGTCTTGGGTAATGTGATACTTGGCAATTGTTGTGCTCATGTTTAAGCTCTTGCATCATATACTTTGCACCTATTAGTGAAGAATACATAGAGCATGCTAAAATTTGGTTTGCATAATTGGTTTCTCTAAGGTCTAGATAATTTCTAATATTGAGTTTGAACAACAAGGAAGACGATGTATAGTCTTATAATACTTGTAATATGTCTTTTATGTGAGTTTTGCTGTACTAGTTCATCCTTGTGTTTGTTTCAAATAACCTTGCTAGCCTAAACCTTGTATCGAGAGGGAATACTTCTCATGCATCCAAATACTTGAGCCAACACTATGCCATTTGTGTCCACCATACCTACCTACTACATGGTATTTCTCCGCCATTCCAAAGTAAATTGCTTGAGTGCTACCTTTAAACAATTCAAAATTTATTACCTCTTATTTGTGTCAATGTTTTATAGCTCATGAGGAAGTATGTGGTGTTTATCTTTCAATCTTGTTGGGCAACTTTCACCAATGGACTAGTGGCTTCATCCGCTTATCCAATAATTTTGCAAAAAGAGCTGGCAATGGGATTCCCAGTCCCAAATTAACAAACTAAAAATAGACACTCCTCCATGGTATGTGATTGTTGGACGGCACCCGAAGGATTCGGTTAGCCATGGCTTGTGTAAGCAAAGGTTGGGAGGAGTGTCATCATAATAAAACTAAAATAAAAAGGCACTCCTTCATGGTATGAGATTGTTGGCAGTGCACCCGAGGATTCGGTTAGCCATGGTTTGTGAAAGAAAGGTTGGAAGGAGTGCCATCCAAAAATAAAATAAAATGGGAGCCGCTCTTTGAAGGTTTGTC
>NC_061508.1:290433656-290452859 GCF_022539505.1 Lolium rigidum
AAGAGGCAATGCGAAATAAAAGACAGAATCTGTCAAAACAGAACAGTCCGTAAAGATGGATTTTATTAGGCCACCAGACTTGCTCAAACGAAAATGCTCAAATTGAATGAAAGTTGCGTACATATCTGAGGATCACTCACGTAAATTGGCATAATTTTCTGAGTTACCTACAGAGAATTAGACCCAGATTCGTGACAGCAAAGAAATCTGTTTCTGCGCAGTAATCCAAATCTAGTATTTACTTTTCTATCAAAGACTTTACTTGGCACAACAAAACTTAAAACTAAGATAAGGAGAGATTGCTACAGTAGTAAACAACTTCCAAGACACAAAATAAAAAACAAAGTACTGTAGGTAAAAACATGGGTTGTCTCCCATAAGCGCTTTTCTTTAACGCCTTTCAGGCCTAGGCGCGAAAAGTGTAACTCAAGTAACATCAAGAGATGAAGCATCAACATCATAATTTGTTCTAATGATAGAATCATAAGGTACCTTCATTCTCTTTCTAGGGAAGTGTTCCATACCTTTCTTGAGAGGAAATTGATATTTAATATTACCTTCCTTCATATCAATAGTAGCACCAACGGTTCGAAGAAAAGGTCTTCCCAATATAATGGGGCAAGATGCATTGCATTCAATATCCAAGACAACAAAATCAACGGGGACAAGGTTATTGTTAACCATAATATGAACATTATCAACTTTCCCCAAAGGTCTCTTTTTAGCATTATCAGCGAGATTAACATCCAAATAACAATTTTTCAATAGTGGCAAGTCAAGCATATCATAGACTTTTTTAGGCATAACAGAAATACTTGCACCAAGATCACATAAAGCATTACAATCAAAATCTTTGACTCTCATTTTAATGATGGGCTCCCAACCATCCTCTAGCTTTCTAGGAATAGAAGTTTCAAGTTTTAGTTTCTCTTCTCTAGCTTTTATGAGAGCATTTGTAATATGTTTTGTGAAAGCCAAATTTATAGCGCTAGCATTGGGACTCTTAGCAAGTTTTTGCAAGAACTTTATAACTTCAGAGATGTGGCAATCATCAAAATCTAAATCATTACAATCTAAAGCAATGGGATTATCATCCCCAAGGTTGGAAAAAATTTCAGCAAGCTTTTAGCAGCTTTCGTGTAATTTTGCGCGCTTTGCACTAGGAGTAGAAGCTTTGCTAACACCAATTATTTTACCATTGATAGTAGGAGGTGCAGCAACATATGAATCATTAGCATTGCTAGTGGTGGTAATCGTCCAAACTTTAGCTACATTTTCCTCTTTAGCTAGTTTTTCATTTTCTTCTCTATCCCACCTAGCACGCAGCTCAGCCATTAATCTTATATTCTCATTAATTCTAACTTGGATGGCATTTGCTGTAGTAACAATTTTATTTTCAATATCCCTATTAGGCATAACTTTCGATTTCAAAAGATCAACATCGGAGGCAAGACTATCAACTCTAGAAACAAGAATATCAATTTTATTGAGCTTTTCCTCAACAGCATTTGTTAAAGGCGGTTTGTGTACTAATAAATTCTTTAAGCATGGCTTCAAGTCCAGGGGGTGTATTCCTATTATTGTTGTAAGAATTCCCATAAGAATTAGCATAACCGTTACCATTATTATAAGGATATGGCCTATAGTTATTACTAGAATTGTTCCGATAAGCATTGTTGTTGAAATTATTATTTTTAATGAAGTTTACATCAACATGTTCTTCTTGTGCAACCAATGAAGCTAATGGAACATTATTAGGATCAACATTAGTCCTATCATTCGCAAGCATAGACATAATAGCATCAACCTTATCATTCAAGGAAGAGGATTCTTCAACAGAATTTACCTTCTTACCTTGTGGAGCTCTTTCCGTGTGCCATTCAGAGTAATTAACCATCATATTATCAAGAAGCTTTGTTGCTTCACCAAGAGTGATGGACATAAATGTACCTCCAGCAGCTGAATCCAATAAATTCCGCGAAGAAAAATTTAGTCCCGCATAGAAGGTTTGGATGATCATCCAAGTAGTCAGTCCATGGGTTGGGCAATTTTTAACCGAGAGATTTCATTCTTTCCCAAGCTTGAGCAACATGTTCATTATCTAATTGTTTAAAATTCATTATGCTACTCCTCAAAGATATAATTTTAGCGGGGGGATAATATCTACCAATAAAAGCATCCTTGCATTTAGTCCATGAATCAATACTATTCTTAGGCAGAGATAGCAACCAATCTTTAGCTCTTCCTCTTAATGAGAAAGGGAACAATTTTAATTTTATAATGTCACCATCTACATCTTTATACTTTTGCATTTCACATAGTTCAACAAAATTATTGAGATGGGCAGCAGCATCATCGTAACTAACACTCAGAAAATTGCTCTCGCATAACAAGATTAAGTAAAGCAGGTTTAATTTCAAAGAATTCTGCTGTAGTAGCAGGTGGAGCAATAGGTGTGCATAAGAAATCATTATTATTTGTGCTAGTGAAGTCACACAACTTAGTATTTTCAGGGTTGGCCATTTTAGCAATAGTAAATAAAGCAAACTAGATAAAGTAAATGCAAGTAAACTAATTTTTTGTGTTTTTGATATAGCAAACAAGACAAGTAAATAAAGTAAAGCTAGCAACTAATTTTTTTGTGTTTTGATATAAGTGCAGCAAACAAAGTAGTAAATAAAATAAAGCAAGACAAAAACAAAGTAAAGAGATTGAGAAGTGGAGACTCCCCTTGCAGCGTGTCTTGATCTCCCCGGCAACGGCGCCGTAAAAAGAGCTTGATGGCGTGTATTTCACACGTTCGTTGGGCAACCCCAAGAGGAAGGTATGATGCGCACAGCAGCAAGTTTTCCCTCGTAAAGAAACCAAGGTTTATCGAACCAGGAGGAGCCAAGAAGCACGTTGAAGGTTGATGGCGGCGGAATGTAGTGCGGCGCAACACCGAGATTCCGGCGCCAACGTGGAACCCGCACAACACAACCAAAGTACTTTGCCCCAACGAAACGAGTGAGGTTGTCAATCTCACCGGCTTGCCGTAACAAAGGATTAACCGTATTGTGTGGAAGATGATTGTTTGCAGAGAAAATAGTAAAACAAGTATTGCAGCAGATTTGTATTTCAGTATTTAAAGGAATGGACCGGGGTCCACAGTTCACTAGAGGTGTCTCTCCCATAAGATAAAAGCATGTTGGGTGAACAAATTACAGTCGGGCAATTGACAAATAGAGAGGGCATAACAATGCACATACATGACATGATAAGTATAGTGAGATTTAATTGGGCATTACGACAAAGTACATAGACCGCCATCCAACCGCATCTATGCCTAAAAAGTCCACCTTCAGAGTTATCATCCGAACCCCTCCAGATATTAAGTTGCTAACAACAGACAATTGCATTAAGTATGGTGCGTAATGTAATCAACAACTACATCCTCGGACATAGCGCCAATGTTTTATCCCTAGTGGCAACAAGCACAACACAACCTTAGAACTTTCCGTCATCTGTCCTGTGTGTCAATGCAGTGCATGAACCCACTATCGAGCATAAGTACTCCCTCTTGGAGTTAAAAGTAAAAACTTGGCCGCAGCCTCTACTAGAAACGGAGAGCATGCAAGATCATAAACAACACATGTATAATAACTTGATAATTAACATGACATAGTATTCTCTATCCATCGGATCCCGACAAACACAACATATAGAATTACATATAGATGATCTTGATCATGTTAGGCAGCTCACAAGATCCAACAATGAAGCACAATGAGGAGAAGACAACCATCTAGCTACTGCTATGGACCCATAGTCCAGGGGTAGACTACTCACTCATCACTCCGGAGGCGACCATGGCGGTGTAGAGTCCTCCGGGAGATGATTCCCCTCCCCGGCAGGGTGCCGGAGGCGATCTCCCGGATCCCCCGAGATGGGATCGGCGGCGACGGCGTCTCGCAAGGTTTTCCGTATCGTGGCTCTCGGTATCGGGGGTTTCGTCACGGAGGCTTTAAGTAGGCGGAAGGGCAAGTCAAGAGGCGGCACGGGGGCCCACACCATAGGCCGGCGCGGCCGGGGGTGGGGCCGCGCCGCCCTAGGGTTTGGCCACCCCGTGGCCCTCTTCGTCTCGTCTTCCGACTTCCGGAAGCTTCGTGGAAAAATAGGCCCCCGGGCTTTGATTTCGTCCAATTCCGAGAATATTTCGTTACTAGGATTTCGAAACCAAAAACAGCAGTAAAACAAGCAATCGGCACTTCGGCATCTTGTTAATAGGTTAGTTCCAGAAAATGCACGAATATGACATAAAGTGTGCATAAAACATGTAGGTATCATCAATAATATGGCATAGAACATAAGAAATTATCGATACGTCGGAGACGTATCAGAAGCCCATAGTGAGAGCAATGTTGACACCTGCCAGCGCCTTGCGCCTAGCGACTGGTCGCATGGGAGGCGAGGACATGGGTGGCGAGAACAGCGCAGGTGGTGTCTCCCTGAAGAGAGGTGCCAACGCTGAGAGGGTCGCGGAGCCTGACAACGCGGAGGTGTGCGAACCAAAGCACCGTCCAGCAGCAGCGGCGGCGTCTGGTGACGAGGTGAAGCCTCGAACCCCAGCGGGCTAGAGCTCGGAGAGGACGTGGGCGCCAGGAACTCAAGGGCGCACAGCGCACCTGCGCTGGCAGAGGAAGCGGAGGAGGGTATGAGGGTGATGCACGTAGCAGAGCCACCCTGCTCCTGGGCGATCAACGTCATGGGCAGGAAGCTTCCCTTGGAGGATGGTGATGATGGGCACACAGCTATCAGAGACGATGGAGAGTCCGGCGTGCCCGAAGGTGTCCTTGCCGCCTTGGAGTAGCGCTTTCTTGCCTGGGAGAGACAGAGTTGTTAGTTTCATCTCCACCCGTTCGATCCCAATGGCTCGATGTAACCCTTGACCTCGTATGCGCCCTGATCGAGGGTGCCCAACCTTATCTCTGGTTGGTGGGCCCCTGTCGCGGCGCTATATAGATAGGTGGGGGCCGGACGCACGCGGTACGAGGTTGACCGACGCGCTGCTCCCCCCACCGACATCCCTTCCAATCTAGGGTTCCAGCGAGTGCCGACGGGAAGCTCCGTCACCGCCGCCACCGCTCGCTCACGCCACCGCCACTCTCACCATGTCTACGTCGGCGGGTTTGTCCTCCTCGAAGGAAGACGGTACCCTTCCCCTCTCACATCTCTCTCTCCATTCTCTCTGAGATTCAATAGATCAAGGAACTGTTTCTTCATCTAGCTCTCTTACTACCGATTACATCTAGGCAAGCAGATCCATAGGGATCTAACATTGGTATGAGAGCTACCTAGTTCTAGATGTTTTTTGGGTAGAAAGTTAAAGTAAACAAACCCTAGTTCTCCCCACCGAACAGAAACCCTAATTTGAAAAAAGGAAAAAAAAAGTGTTACTGGCCAGGGCCTCAGGCCCCCGACAAAGTAACGTCGCCCCACCCCACCGGCTGTTGCTGCTGCTGTTCATGGCGGAGCAAAGGGCACCTCCACCTGAGCCACTTGATAGCAACGCGTTCACCTTTGGGTGCTCGCGCACGCCGGCAACAGGGCTAGGGGACTCCGTCGGCTGCCGTCGTCCAAATTGTGGGGGCAGTGGGTGGTGCGAAGGGGAGAGGTGGAAAAGGGATAGGGGTGGAGGGTTTGTGCGCTGGGCTGCGCGCTCTGCTTGCCGACGATGAGCAAGGCACCGCCACCATCGATAGGGGCACAGAGAGGCGATGAGGGGGGAAATGACTAGGGTTATGATTTTCTGGCCGAATGGCCAGTTATATACCGTGCGAAATCGTCGCTCGGATGGCCAGGAGCGTGCAGCCGAGGTGGGCCTAGGCGCCAGCAGGCCGCGGTAACGGGCCATGGGCTGGGAGGCAGCCCTAAGCCGTTTTCGGCGCGGGCGCGAGCGGGCACTGGCCGCCAGTCGGGCCAGGCATCGGTTTTGGGTCGCGCTCGCAGGCCGCAAAGTCGCGCGCCGAGCGGCGCGCAGAGTTTTTTGCCCTGGCGGGCTGTGGGCCACGGGAGCAATTTTGCGTTGCGCCCAGTTTTCTGTTTAATTATTTATAGAGGCCTTTTTAGGCAGTTTTGGATGTTTTTTGGCCAATTTTGTCTATATTTTTTCTGAATAAATAGGACCAACGAAATATTTGTTCAGGAATCGAAAATTAAAAGTTTATGCCTCTGAAAAGTTCAAAGTTAATAGTTTAAATTCAAAGTGTTTGCTGCAAATAGTTATAAAGTGCATTTTAAATTTGAAAAATGCAAAAGTGATATTTAAAATTTTAAAGAGATGATTAAAGTAATTATTGTGACAAATTATGGTTCTGTTATTTTTTTACCAACGTTATTAATGACATGACCATGTTTTTTTGCAATGATATGTGCATTTATCTCTATTTTCTGCCCAACGGTGATATAGTTTTATTTGCACTAACAGTTGCATGTCTTAATTCAGACCAACGTTGGATTATAATATGCAATTGTACTGTTCTGACTCATCTGTGGTTTTCATGAGGGTACTACTTGATGAGATGCATGAAGGATGTTCCCACCCTAAAAGGGGATAACTACACTGAGTGGAGGAAGAAGGTGGATTTCACCTTCGTATGTGCTGAGGTGGACTAGGTGCTTGAAACACCGCAACCCAAAAAGCCTGTTGACCCTGTTAGAGATGACAAGAATGATGATGATGCATGGGACAAAAATAAAAGAGACGATGCTCCTGTGGAGATGGTCTACACCCTAGAGAATCGAAAGTGGAACACAGCCAAAAAGAAATGCATGGCATTTACAAAGAACACAATTGAGAACGCAATTGTAGGCTCAATTGCAGAGTGTGCTTCCATTGGGGAGTACTTGGAAAAGATAAAGAGTCAGTTCACCGGTTCTTCAAAGACATATGCAACCCAGTTGCTGAAGCAACTGGTAACAGAGAAGTACATTGGAGGTGCACATCTTATCAGGGAGCACATCCTAAGTATGAGCAACCTAGGTGCAAAGTTGAAGCCCATGATTGATGACCTGGAGCTTAAGCCTGCACTTCTTGTTCACTTGTTCATGGCTTCATTGCCAGCACAGTTTGACAACTTTGTTCTCAATTACAATATGAACCCTGAAAAGTGGGACATAGAAAAGACTATGGTCATGTGTGTGCAAGAGGAGGATAGACTCAAAGCACAGAATGGAGGTTCTCTAAATTATGTGAAGGACAACAAGAAAAGGACCTTCACACAAAGCAACAATAGCTCTCCTTCCAAGCCATATGCAAAAGGCCAAATGCAGCATCATCAGCAGTACCAGAACAAGCCAATCCCAATAAACAAAGATGAGTGTCTTCACTGCAAGAAGACTGGACACTACAAGAAAGACTGTCCTGATTGGCTAAAAGAACTAATGGCAAAGAGAGGTAACAATTTAGTTTCCTTTTGTAAATGAATCCATGTATACACATTTTTCGAAATCTAGCTACTTGGTGGATTGACTCGGGTGCAACTGTTCATTTTGCTAATTCTTTACAGGGATTCCATTCAACGCGAACTACGAAAAGAAGCAAAAAATGCATAGAAGTCGTGAATGGAGTTCAAGCAGAAGTTGAGGCTGTTGGCGACGTCTTTTTGGAGTTAACTGATGGCTTAACTATTCTGCTTAAAGATGTTTTATTTGTTCCTTCTTTACACAGAAATTTGATTAGTGTATCACGCTTGGAAAAAGACAATTATCAGTGTTATTTTGGACATGGCAAGTGTGTCATATGGTGTAATAATACTTATGTGGGGGTTGCTTTACTCCATGATGAGCTTTATTTATTATCCTTGCGTGAAAAAGTATTTTCTATGTGTAAAGTGAATGAGCAAGTATCCGCGTCGGAAAAAGAACAAATGAAAAGAAAAAAGATTGATGAATCATCAATATTATGGCATTGTCGCTTAGGCCATATTTCGAGGGGGAGAATAGAAAGACTTGTTAAAAATGATATTCTTCCTCCATTAGAATTCTCAGACATAGAACAATGCATCGATTGCATTAAAGGAAAATCTATAACACAAATTAAAAAGGGTGCAAATCGAAGCACCGCAACACTAGAAATAATTCACATCGATATATGTGGACCATTTCCTATGAAAAAGTGTGGATGGCTATGATTCGTTCATAACATTCATGGATGATTACTCCTGATATGGTTATATTCATCCAATCAAAGAAAGAACATAAGCGTTGGATAAATTTAAAATATTCAAAGCTGAAGTTGAAAATCAGCATGATAAAAGAATAAAAATAGTGAGATCTGATCTTGGAGGGGAGTACTACGGTTGACATACTCCATGTGGCCAAGTCCCTGGACCTTTTGCAAGGTTCTTACAAAAGACTGGAATAGTTGCGCAGTATTCTATGTCGGGCGAACCTCAGCAGAATGGGGTAGCTGAAAAGCGTAACCGTACCCTTATGGATATGGTGCGCAGTATGATGAGCTATTCCACCCTACCATTGCGATTGTGGATTGAGGCGTTAAAATCCGATATTCACATTCTAATTAAACGGAGTACCAAGCAAATCGGTGCCCAAAACACCATATGAGCTATGGACAGGGAGAGTACCTTCTCTAAACCACATGAATGTGTGGGGAGCCCTACTGAGGCCAAAGTATTTAATCCAAATATTTCTAACTTAGATACCAAAACAGTCAGCTGCCATTTTTTTGGCTATCATGAAAAGTAAAAAGGTTATTGTTTCTACTGTCCAGATAAATACACAAAGTTTGTGGACACGAGACATGTTGTTTTCTTAGAGGACGAAATGATGAGGGAGGGCATGGTAGCTTGGAAAATTGATCTTGGGGAGAAGAGGGTGCATGCACCTAATCCGATGACTCAGGAGCCATTTTTGCGCTACCATGTGCACATGCAACGATAATCCCTATGGTTGTGCTGCAATCGCATGTTGTGACTCCACCCATGACAACGATGAGTGAAAATTCGGAACATGTCCGTCAGGACCGAATGAACCATTTGTTGAGCATGAAAGGGAGCAACAACAGCCACCTCCAGAAGCTGAGCCACAAGTTGAAGAACAGAATGCTCAAGAGAATGAGGCCCCTAGAAGGTCTACAAGAGCTAGAAAATTAGCCATTTCGAGTGATTAAAAAGTTTAGAATACAGAAACAGTTCATATGGAAGGTGATCCCACTTCATATGAAGAAGCCATGAGAAGCCTAGATTCATCAAAGTGGGTGGAGGTCATGGAAGAAGAAATGATATCGATGAGTGCCAACAATTTTTGGGACTTAGAAAATATTTTTAAATGAGCCAAAACAGTGGGTTGCAAGTGGGTCTACAAAATAAAATATGACTCCAATGGGAATGTAGAAAAGTACAAATCATGACTTGTGGCAAAAGTATTTACACAAAGAGAAGGGATAGATTACAATGAGTCATTTTCTCCAGTCTCATGTAAGGATTCCTTCGGAATCATAATGGCACTAGTTGCAAGTTTTGATTTAGAGTTGCATCAAATGTATGTAAAGATGTCATTTCTAAACAAGGATTTAGAAGAAAATGTCTACATGAAACAACCCAAGGTTTTTATCATGGAGGGCAAAGAAGATATGGGATGCCCCCTAAAGAAATCCATTTATGGATTAAAGCAAGCCTCTAGACAGTGGTATCTAAAGTTTAATGAGACAATTAAGAGATTTGGATTTAAATAAAATATTGAGGACAATTGCATTTATGCAAAGTTTAAGACTGAGAAATACATTTTCCTAATCGTGTATGTGGATGACATTCTGCTTGCCATCAGTCATGTCAGTCTACTACAAGAGACAAAGAAGTTCTAGTCCTCAAATTTTGATATGAAAGATCTTGGTGAAGCATCATATGTTTTGGATATAGAAATTCATCGAGATACGAAAAATGGAGTACTTGGACTATCGCAAAAGGCTTATTTAGAAAATATTCTAACTAAGTACAATATGCATAAGAGCAATGCCACACCTGCCCCTATTGTCATGAGCATACCTTTCGGGTACCCACTATTACCATACCCGGCTCGACATAATATGGAGAAGGCCCAAGAAGGCAACCCGAAGAAGTAGCCGACTAAGACTCTTGTAAAACCCTAGGCTGGTTGCATATATAAAGCCAGCCAGGACACCCATATGGTGGGGGAGGAAGAGAGACAAGATAGACAACATAGTTCCGCCTACGGCGGCCCCCTGTAATCATACTTGTGATCATATACTAGATTGCTAGCAGCAGGTAGGGATCCTCCACCGAGGGGACACGAAGCTGGGTATATCGTCTGTCCAATCTCGCTCCCGAAATCTCCATCATCGCTCTTTCACGAAACTCAAGTCTACAATACGTAGGCATTGGCGAGGCGATCCCTCATAAATTGGCACCGTCTGTGGAAAACGCGGTGACTGGATTTTGTCATCCGGGCGAGATCCTTCATCATCAACGACACGCAGATCAACAGGGTCGAGATGCCAGCCACGGAATTTCGTTAGATCCCGATCTACAACGCAAAGCCTTGGAACACGCTCGACCCACCCGACAAATCAAGCTGATGTGGCTCATAAGGGAAAGAAAAAGTCAGCTAGATATCGAAGCAGATCGCGAAGCCGAAGAAAATCCACTTCTTCTTGTTGTCGAGGAATCAAGGATCGACCGATCAATGCGTCACGAGCTACCAAAGGCGTGGCCTTCATGTGTGTCAAGAACTGTCGGTATGCCTCCTTCAAAAAAATAAAAAGCTAAGTCATTATATCTAACACGTAGCATAGCTAGATCTTCTAGTTTGCTTTGTTACTATTTTATTTTGCATAGATCGGTTTGTTAACCAGCCTGTCAGCAAGCACCATGAGAGCGTGAGTTAACCTTACGGACTTGCTGCCGATTCACCATCATGGAATCATCACTGTGGACTCCCATGACGCACCGCCATATCCGGGAGCCCGACGGCATGTTTGCGCTGCAATTCACTGCTTCGATTTCATCCAACACAAGAATCATCAGGTGCTATATCTTCAATTAATCACCATTAGCAAATTTACTCGGCCAAATATTTTTTCGGCTCGTACTGTTATTTGCACGCAGATTTTTTCGCTTTAATATAATTGAAGATCGGAATAAGCTCCGACTATTCGCCTGTCGTGGACTCGACACACTCGTGCTCACCCGTCGCGGATCCATCACATCTGCCGCGTCTTCTTCATCGACTACTTCCGACCATGCGCCGCGCGACTACATCGACTGTGTCCACCGCACGATTTGTTTTCACGTCAGCTCGACTGCAACCGATAAAAAAGCTAAGTGTTCCTCTTCCAAGAGAATTATTATTTACTTTCGCCACACCCGACGCTCGGGGATGTGTCATTACATCGTTATCGCAAATGTACCCGATTACTCGGGTATTGCGAAGTAAAACTCGTCGGTAACCCATTCTTTCTGCGTATTATTTCATTCATATATGCAATGACCTAATTGATATAGCAGTCAAGTACCTGACTATCAAATACATAAACAAGTCTTTTTCCTCGTTAGAATATTTCAATAATTGTTTGTCTTCGATGCTAATCTCTTACTGTAATTTATCTTCATAAATTAGTTTTCTACTATACGAGAATTTGTTGGTTACGATTAGCAAGACCATTTACTTTAACTTCAATTATGATATTGGAAAAATTGTGCACTTATGCGATAAGGACAAGCACTACTGTGTGTGAGGGCAAGAAACATTACCATTGTTTGCATGGATTTTGCGGCAAGTTATATAATACTGACTTGACGCACTTTTGGGTCAGTAAATTTATCTTCTTCAGCTCTGGATATATCTTCCCCGGCTCAGTGGATTTATTTTCTTCGGCTTAGTGGATTTATCTTCTTCGGCTCAGTGGATTTATCTTCTTCGGCTTACTGGATTTGTCTTCTTCGGGTCAGTATTTTCTTCGGCTTAGTGGATTTATATCTCCGGTTCAGTGGGTTTATCTATATGGTTATCTTTGATTTCTTTTTATATAATACTACCATGTGCACTTCCTGGTGAGTGGATTCATCTTATAAGGTTATAATTGGTTTTCTCTAATATAATATTACCCGACGCATTTCCGGGTCAGTGGATTTATCATCTATGATTATTACTGGATTTGTTTTCTTCGGGGTCAGTGGATTCATCCTCTATGATATCAGCGGATTCATCTTCAATATATGCTTCATATTAATGGTGTAATTTTCGATGTGGATCCATCTCAAATACTTCATCTTGGATTCATCTTCAATGTTTTATCTTCCATGTCGTAATCTTCAATGGCTTAGTATTCAAATTTCTTCGGCTTCAATGGGGCCGACAATTTCATCGAATTCTCTAGCAGAAGTCAAAAATGAACAGAAGATGTCGCAACCTTCATCGTGATCCACGCGTGTGTGGTCATGATTCTCTAGGCGAACCAAAAAACAGGTGCTATTCATCTATTTAATTGTCTCATTTTGTGAATTTAAATATGCAATCGAATTTTCTCCACTTCGTATTATTTTCTTACACAAGGTCATGTATTCATGGAGCTAACACTCGGGGGGGGGCTCGACGACGACTTTGTCCTTGGTCACAATTGCAATAGGATGTCTAAGCAATGATTATGACATCGCCGATAGAAAAATAACTTTGAAAATCGTCCATAGTGTTTACGCTACACATGATCTACGACATTGAACTGGTGTATTTCTGGTTCAATGGCCTCGCCTTGTATTTCTTAGACTTCGGAGATGATTATGATTGGAGTCTCTACGCAAGTCTTCGACTTCCCTAGACATTCAGGGGCTACTATCATGGGGATACCTTTCGGGTACCCATTATTACTATACCCGGCTTGGCCCAATATGGAGAAGGCCCAAGAAGGCAACCGAAGAAGTAGTCGACTAGGACTCTTGTAAAACCCTAGGCTGGTTGCATATATAAAGCCATCCATGACACCCATATGGAGGGGGGAAGAGAGACAAGATATACAACATAGTTCCGCCTACGGCGGCCCCCTGTAAACATACTTGTGATCATATACTAGATTGCTAGCAGCACGAACGGATCCTCCACCGAGGGGACCCGAAGCTGGGTATATCGTGTGCCCAATCTCGCTCTCGGAATCTCCATCGTCACTCTTTCCCGAAACCCAAGTCTACCATATGTAGGCATTGGCGAGGCGATCCCTCGTCCCCTATAGTCAAGGGCAACAGTTTTGGGAGATTTCAATGTCCCCAGAATCAATACGAGCTCGATCAAATGAAAGTGGTTCCATATGCTTCGGCCATTGGAAGCCTACAATATGCACAAGTGTGCACTCGCCCTGACTTAGCTTTTATCACCGGGGTACTCAGATATCAAGAAAATCCAGGTATAGAACACTGGAAAATGGTAAAGAAGGCATTGCGTTATGTGAAAGGCACAAACAACTACATGCTAACATACAAAAGATCCGATTCCCTAGAAATAAGAGGGTATTCAGATGCAGATTTTGCGGGAGATAAAGATGATAGAAAATCCACATCTGGATATGTATTCACTCTCGCATGGGGAGCTATTTCGTGGAGAAGCTCCAAACAGACAATAGTTGCATCATCCACGATGTATGCATAATTTATAGCATGTTATGAAGCCACGGGGCAGGCATTATGGTTAAAGAAATTTATACCGACTTGAAAGTGGTAGATTGTATTGACAAACCACTAAGATGTACTGTGACAATCAGCCCGCAATATTTTATGCTCACAACAACAAGTCGAGTACTGCTACAAAACCGATTGAGTTAAAGTATTATGTTGTGAAACACAAGATCCATGATAAAACTATAAGTCTCGAGCATATAAAGACAAAAGATATGCTTGCGGATCCGCTAACGAAAGGCATACCACCCAGCGTGTTCATGGAACACGTAGCCGGCATGGATTTAAGGGAAAGGCTTACCTATCCTGGATCATAAGGGGGCCAAAGTAAAAGAATTTGTTTCAAAACGGAGAAGTGTATTGTGAATGTCTGATTCTATTGGCAATAGAGCCATGACGATGAAACATGCCCTATGTATTGATCCAAAATAAAACGAATAAAGTAAAAGTATAAAGATAAAGGTAAAGTTGAGATCAACGGGGAGAATGTTAGTTTGATCTCCACCAGTTCGAGCCCAATGGCTCGACGTAACCCTTGACCTCGTATGCGCCCTGATCGGGGAAGCCCAACCTTACCTCTAGTTGGTGGGACCCTGTCGCCGCGCTATATAGATAGTTTGGGGCCGGACGCACGCGATACGAGGTTGATCGACGTGCTACTCGCCCCACAGACATCCCTACCGATCTAGGGTTCTAACACATGCCGACGGGAAGCTCCGCCACCGCTCGCTCACGCCACTGCCTCCGTAACCATGTCTACGTCGGCGGGTTCGTCCTCCTCAAAGGGTGAAGGTACCCTTCCCCTCTCACATCTCTCTCTCCGTTCTCTCTCAGATTCAATAGATCAAGGCACAGTTTCTTCATATAGCTGTTACTACCGATTACATCTAGCCTAGTAGATCCATAGGGATCTAAAAAGAGCGCGTCTTGACCCACACACGGCCCCGTCCTAGCTCCTGGCGCTGAAGTGGCAAAGCAAGCAGCCGCATGGCCTGCTCGACGCGCTCCTCCTGCGTGGCGGCATCCAATGAGGCTACCGCAAATGGGTGAGGCAAGCCAAGGCCATGCAGCGCGGCATGCCCAACTCCTTTGGAGCGGTGAATGGCTGGACCTGAGGCGAAGAATTTGTTCCTGGCGACACCAACACAAGGAGTGGCTCGACAGCAGCGGTCGAACGAGATAGCACCAAGGCCGGTGCGTCTATGGCGAGCGGCTGAGGGAGTTGCACCACCAAAGGCATCGGCAGTAGGGTAGCCAGCACAGCTGGAGGCAGGAGCACCGCACCAGACGCGGCGCTGGCCAACCAAGCAGGAGACTGAGCAGCCACAACTGCTGACAGCAGCAACACCGGCCCGATGCTGCAAGCCCTATGCCTCCCACCGTCACGGTCGCGGTTCCCCGAGGTACCTCTGACGGTCCTTAGCATGACGTGGTCGGCTATGGTCCCTCCCACTGGCGCCACGGGAGAGGTTGCGCCCAATTACCTCGCGAAAGCACCAGTGGCGGCGCCTGTGGTCTCTTCCTCTGTTGCCACCATCATCCTGGAAATGCTCGGCGCAGTCACGCATGAGCCACTCACCATCGAAGAAGCCCTAGCGTCAGGAGAACTTGCCCGCCGGCATCGGCTGGTCCTCAATGGACATGTCTTTGAGGATGTCGAGGTGGATGATGCACCGGCATTGCAGCCCCCTTCTTCCCTGCTTCGTGGCGCCTGAGGGCGCAGGTGGCCCTAGAAGCGTCACCCAGCGCACCCGTGGCACCAGGCCAAGGTCCTCGACCCAAGCCCAGAGGCACAAAGTGTTAGTGTATTGCGCTTGCATGCCTCCTCCACGTAGTCGAGGGAGGAAGCGCGCCCGGTGACCTGCTGCACCGCCATGACATTGTTTCAGACATAGAGCGGCACGTTCTCCACGCATAGTCTAACGTGTTTCCAAAGGGTGACCTGCTTAGTGTTGTCCTCCAGGCGCCATGGCCTAACCTACACACGAAGGCCCTCAAAGAGAAAGCCATGTCGTGCGACGACGTTGTTACGGTGGTGCGGGTAAATGAAGTGCGCGAGGAAGGCTCGGGGAAGTGCTCGGTGACGCAGATGTCATCTTGCAGCGCAATGCAGGTGGAGGTCAGGGTGCGCATCATTGTGGCCGTGGCATCCCGAGCGGGCGGCCGGTCGAACCACACATAGGCGGCGTTGGTGAGCAGCTTGTCTGCCTCGGCATTCATTTCAGGTGAGGAGTGGATGACGACGAAATCCTCCGCAGACCGGTAGACATCATCGAGCTTGGGCATCCTGGGCGAGTGGCAAGGATCAACCTGCGCACGCGCGAGGAACTTGTCGAGAAGGAGCCTGAGCTTGAGGTGGCGTGCGTGGCAATTTTCGAGAAGCTTGAAGAGGGAGGGCTTGATCTTGGTCTTGGCGTGGAGTAGGGGCTAGGCGCCACCGCGGAGCGGGCGAGGCAATACTTGGACTTGGCACCGGCTCCTTCGGGTGAGAGTAGAGGCGCGCCTGATGGCCAGAGCAAAAACAACAACGAAACTTGACAGGGTCGTGGCAGCGTCCCAGCAGCCAGGTTGGAGGTGGCGGCCGTTGGCCAACCATGAATGCTCCGTGTGTTGATGGCAAAACCGCACGACGTGGCAGATGCGACGTCCGTCCCCGGAATTCCTCCTCGAGCCCCGAGCAAGGCGAAGGGGTGGCGTGGCTAGGAGCAAGGCTAGGAGCTGCGCCTGGCGCAGTGATGGCACGGTGCAGACCACTCCAGCCACCCACCGCATCGAAGCGCTTAGCAGCGTGCCCCGCTGGCACCATGGTGGCAAGGCTCCGCATCTCCTCCGGCGGGGTTTCGGAGACAACCTCATTGTCACATGCAGGCTACAGCATCAAGGGGC
The DNA here is from genome assembly GCF_022539505.1 of Lolium rigidum. NCBI lineage: Eukaryota > Viridiplantae > Streptophyta > Magnoliopsida > Poales > Poaceae > Lolium > Lolium rigidum. Next base: position 290,450,222 of record NC_061508.1, read on the forward strand.
GCTAGCGGAGGGGGCGGATCGAGATGCTGATCTGAGTTGGGGCGGGCAGGGGGTCGAATACCTGTGGCAGAAACCTGGCGGCAGGCACGCGGGCGGCGGTGGCGGCGGCCAGAGGGGCGTGGGGCGCATACGGGTCGCGGGAGCGGGGTTCCAATCCTCCATATCGAAATGTTTAGGAAATGGTTAACTATGTAATTATTGTCAATTAATCAAATAAACACACATAGTGTTTGAGGTCTAAGAGCATCTCCAGTCGCGGACCCCAAAGCTTTTGGGGCGTGCTGGCTATTTTACCTCCCCCAGCCGCGCGCCCCAAAGGACTTTTTTCGCCTGGCGCGGCCCAATACGGTGTCTAGCACGCCGAGGCCATCCCCGCTCCACAGGGGACGCTGCGGGTGCCCCAGACAGACAGAAAAACGAGGTGGGTACCCACCTGGCGACGACCACATCTAGGACGGTTTCTTCCCGCCTTTATTTCTTGTCGTGCCTCCCCTCCCGCGCCTCCCACCCCTCCGCTGCCACACGATTTGCCGGCCATCTTGAGGATAATGTCTCTTGCATTGGACACCGCCATGACGATTGATTCCCTCGCCGTCCTTTTCGTCGCCGCCGCTTCACCAACGCATCCCAGAATGCGCCGACAAATCCGCCCCTCCTCCACGCACAGAAGGTGTTCGGCGGTTTGTCTAGTAGGTGCGACAGGTCACTACTCATTGCCTCTTCTGCCACGGATGAATTTTAACCATTTTTTGTGCTTCAGACATGGATAGCGAGGACGAGATGATCGTGGAAATGATGGTGGAAGAGGAGGCCTTTGACGACGACCTTCAGGAGCATTTGTCGATCATCGTGTCCCTCCAAACAATGCTTGACGCCGACACAGAGAGGCCGCGCCACTGAGGTTCAAAGCCGGGAAGAAAGAAGTCAAAGCCTCGTCAGAGGTTGGTGGGGCATACCATGCTGCAGAACGACTACTTCACAGAAGAGGCAACACGGGCCGACAATTTTCGGCGCAGGTATAGGACAAGCAAGGGTTTTTTCATGAATACCCTCCATGGTGTTTGAGAGTTCGACCCCTACTTCAAGCTGAAGCACGACGTTGTTGGCAAGGCTGGGTTCTCGTCAATTTAGAAGTGCGCGCCGCCATGAGGATGCTTGCATACAGAGCACTTGTCGATACACAGGACGACTACCTTCGCATTAGTGAGTCTACAGCCATTGAGTGCATGTATAAGTTTTGTCGAGTTGTGGTGGGAAAGTTTGGCAAGTACTACTTGAGAGGGCCAACTGAAGAAGAGACTGCAAGCATCATGGCCCAAAATGCAACGAGAGGATTCCCTGAGATGCTTGGAAGCATCGATTGTATGCACTGGAAGAACTGCCCGTTTGCTTGGCAAGCTATAAACAAATGGTTTCATGGATATTGCAGTGTGGTGCTTGAAGCTGTGGCAGATTATGACCTGTGGATTTGGCATTCTTTCTTTGGCATGGCAGGATCACACAATGACAACAGGTGTTTAGGAAACTAGTGGAAGGTCATGCTCCACCATGCAACTGTGAGATCAATGGCCACCAATATACCAAAGGCTACTATCTAGCCGATGGTATATATCCAAAATAGGCGATATTTGTCAAAACAATCATGGTGCCATTAAGTCGGAATAATTGCCACTTTGCTTAGCGACAGGAGGCTTGCCAGAAGGATGTCGAGCGGGCATTTGGTGTGCTCCAAGCTCAATTTGCTATTGTCCGATACCCTGCTCTAAGTTGGTGTCACGACCAAATGTGGGAGGTGATGCATATTTGTGTGATCATGCACAATATGATCATCAAGGATGACCGCAAGAATCGGCCTAGAACACATGTTGATCCCTATGAGTGACAGGGCCCTCTTGCAAAGGTTGGTCATGAGGTGCTAATTTTGTTGATTTCCTCGTCATGCACACAGATATCTGTGACACCAATGTTCACGATCAACTGCAATATGATCTCGTTGAGCATCTGTGGAGGGTTAAAGTATTATCAGCAAATGCGGCGGCGCCTTGATCTAGCCCAACTTATATTTGTTTGGTTTGTTGTTGTTTGTTGTATTTTAATTTAGAAACATTTTAGCAAACATATTTATTTGTGTGCTATTTTTAATAAATTGGTTGTGTTTTCAAATACTCTAACCGGAAAAAAAACAAATTCAGGGTCTTGTTTGGTAGGCGCGACTGGGATAGACGCGCCTCAAACGCGGCACCAAGCGACAGCGTCCCCAACCGCTCGATCCGGCTCGACTTGAGAGCCACTTTGGGGACGCGACTGGAGATGCTCTAAGTTAGTCCTTGCTCAAGAAACATCTAGTTCACCCCCATTGTATATTTTCTAAATTAAATATGCATTCCTTAAAATGGATAAAAACGAAAGGTTTGTAGTGGGCGTTCGCGCGCCATCGGCCTTCCAGGAACACTCGCACAATTCTTGGCTAGAAATCTAGAATGCGCCAAATCTCAAAAGTGTAAACATAAAAACATATATAGCTTATGAAGTGTCCATTGATCCACCCGATGATGCAAGATCTTTTCACCAAATTGGAACTACATTGCAGATAGCTACATGCAAAAGGATTTATGTGCATGCCCAATCAAGTAGTAAA
>NC_061508.1:290452959-290466904 GCF_022539505.1 Lolium rigidum
TTTCTTCCGGACTTTTCTAGAACCTTCTAGAACCTGCCATAAATGCACCGGATCATTTCCAAACTTGGAATATGACTTCCTATATATGAATCTTATTCTCCGGACCATTCCGGAACTCCTCGTGATGTCCGGGATCTCATCCGGGACTCCGAACAAATATTCGAACTCCATTCCATATTCAAGTTCTACCATTTCAACATCCAACTTTAAGTGTGTCACCCTACGGTTCGTGAACTATGCGGACATGGTTGAGTACTCACTCCGACCAATAACCAATAGCGGGATCCGGAGATCCATAATGGCTCCCACATATTCAACGATGACTTTAGTGATCGAATGAACCATTCACATACAATACCAATTCCCTTTGTCACGCGATATTTTACTTGTCCGAGGTTTGATCTTCGGTATCACTCTATACCTTGTTCAACCTCGTCTCTCGACAAGTACTCTTTACTCGTACCGTGGTATGTGGTCTCTTATGAACTTATTCATATGCTTGCAAGACATTAGACGACATTCCACCGAGAGGGCCCAGAGTATATCTATCCGTCATCCGGATGGACAAATCCCATTGTTGATCCATATGCCTCAACTCATACTTTCCGGATACTTAATCCCACCTTTATAACCACCCATTTACGCGAGTGGCGTTTGATGTAATCAAAGTACCTTTCCGGTATAAGTGATTTACATGATCTCATGGTCATAAGGACTAGGTAACTATGTATCGAAAGCTTATAGCAAATAACTTAATGACGAGATCTTATGCTACGCTTAATTGGGTGTGTCCATTACATCATTCATATAATGATATAACCTTGTTATTAATAACATCCAATGTTCATGATTATGAAACTAATCATCCATTAATCAACAAGCTAGTTTAAGAGGCATACTAGGGACTTCTTGTTGTCTACATATCACACATGTACTAATGTTTCGGTTAATACAATCATAGCATGATATATAAACATTTATCATAAACATAAAGATATAAATAATAACCACTTTATTATTGCCTCTAGGGCATATCTCCTTCTTATGTTCCATGCCATATTATTGATGATACCTACATGTTTTATGCACACTTTATGTCATATTCGTGCATTTTCTGGAACTAACCTATTAACAAGATGCCGAAGTGCCAGTTGCTGTTTTCTGCTGTTTTTGGTTTCGTAAATCCTAGTAACGAAATATTCTCGGAATTGGACGAAATCAAGACCCGTGGGCCTATTTTGCCACGAACCTTCCGAAGACCGAAGAGCATACGAAGTGGGGCCACGAGGTGGCCGGACCACAAGGCGGCGCGGCCAAGGAGGGGCCCGCGCCGCCCGTGGTGTGGGCCCCTCGTCGGCCCTCCGACTCTGCCCTTCCGCCTACTTAAAGCCTCCGTCGCGAAACCCCCGATGCGAAAAACCACGATACGGAAAACCTTGCGAGACGCCGCCGCCGCCAATCCCATCTCGGGGATTCTGGAGATCTCCTCCGGCACCCTGCCGGAGAGGGGATTCATCTCCCGGAGGACTCTACACCGCCATGGTCGCCTCCGGAGTGATGAGTGAGTAGTTCACCCCTGGACTATGGGTCCATAGCAGTAGCTAGATGGTTGTCTTGTCCTCATTGTGCTTCATTGTTGGATCTTGTGAGCTGCCTAACATGATCAAGATCATCTATCTGTAATACTCTATGTTGTGTTTGTCGGGATCCGATGGATAGAGAATACCATGTTATGTTAATTATCAAGTTATTACATATGTGTTGTTTATGATCTTGCATGCTCTCCGTTATTAGTAGAGGCTCTGGCCAAGTTGATGCTAGTAACTCCAAGAGGGAGTATTTATGCTCGATAGTGGGTTCATGCCTGCATTGACACCTGGGACAGTGACAGAAAGTTCTAAGGTTGTGCTGTGCTGTGCTGTTGCCACTAGGGATAAAACATTGATGCTATGTCCGAGGATGTAGTTATTGATTACATTACGCACCATACTTAATGCAATTGTCTGTTGCTTTGCAACTTAATACTGGAAGGGGTTCGGACGATAATCTGAAGGTGGACTTTTTAGGCATAGATGCAGTTGGATGGCGGTCTATGTACTTTGTCGTAATGCCCAATTAAATCTCACTGTACTTATCATGACATGTATGTGCATTGTTATGCCCTCTCTATTTGTCAATTGCCCGACTGTAATTTGTTCACCCAACATGCTTTTATCTTATGGGAGAGACACCTCTAGTGAACTGTGGACCCCGGTCCATTCTTTTAATACTTGAAATACAAATCTGCTGCAATACTTGTTTTTACTATTTTCTCTGCAAACAATCATCTATCACACAATACGGTTAATCCTTTGTTACAGCAAGCCGGTGAGATTGACAACCTCACTGTTTCGTTGGGGCAAAGTACTTTGGTTGTGTTGTGCAGGTTCCACGTTAGCGCCGGAATCCCTGGTGTTGCGCCGCACTACATCCCGCCGCCATCAACCTTCAACGTGCTTCTTGGCTCCTCTTGGTTCGATAAACCTTGGTTTCTTTCTGAGGGAAAACTTGCTGCTGTGCGCATCATACCTTCCTCTTGGGGTTCCCCAACGAACGTGTGAAATACACGCCATCAATCATATTTTCTGGCGCCGTTGCCGGGGAGATCAAGACACGCTGCAAGGGGAGTCTCCACTTCTCAATCTCTTTACTTTGTTTTTGTCTTGCTTTATTTTATTTACTACTTTGTTTGCTGCATTATATCAAAACATAAAAAAATTAGTTGCTAGCTTTACTTTATTTACTGTCTTGTTTGCTATATCAAAAACACAAAAAAAAATTAGTTACTTGCATTTACTTTACTTGATTCATCATGTTTCCTTTTAATTTTACCACAAAAAACATACCGCTAGGACGCGGGTCTATCATTGGGAGAAACAATATAGAAGAATTTTTCACCCATGTTAGTACCGTTGAAGATTTTGAAGATAGACACTTGGTAGACCTTGCTCCTACTTATGAAATTGCTGCTGCTGCTTTAGTTCGCATGTTGGAAACTAAATTTGTTAATCTCAATCCTATAATCCAACACATGTTTCTTACACTTGGTGATATGGAAGAGGGGAAAAGAAAGATTTTGTTTTAGAAACCCTTCTTAGAGAATTTGGTGGTCTAGCAAGAGAGGCTAGAAAGGTCTTCGCTAAATTTAATATGCTTGGTTCTCATACTAATTTTGTTGGTCTCCTTGAAAAAATGGACATGGATAGAATAAGGTACACTAATAATATTAATGATGGTGGGGAGATCAAAGCACCAATACCATGTAAACTCCTAGCTATGAATGATGCACTAGAAAATAACTATGCTTGGCTTGTTCCTGAAAATTTGTTTGATGAGAGTAGCAAGCCCAAGACTAATGAGAAGGGAGACGCTGAAACTTATGTATCCAATATACTATGCATGGTTGAGAAAACTCCAAACCCCGCTGTAGATGCACCACCCTTTGATAACACTTGAGTTACACTTTCTGCGCCTAGCTGAAAGGCGTTAAATAAAAGCGCTTATGGGAGAAAACCCATGTTTTTACTACAGTATTTTTGTTTTATATTTGAGTCTTGGAAGTTGTTTACTACTGTAGCAACCTCTCCTTATCTTAGTTTTATGTTTTGTTGTGCCAAGTAAAGTCTTTGATAGTAAAGTAAGTACTAGATTTGGATTACTGCGCAGTTCCAGATTTCTCTGCTGTCACGAATCTGGGTGTACCTCCCTGTAGGTAGCTCAGAAAATTAAGCCAATTTATGTGAGTGATCCTCAGATATGTACGCAACTTTCATTCAATTTGGGCATTTTCATTTGAGCAAGTCTGGTGGCCTAATAAAATCCATCTTTAAGGACTGTTCTGTTTTGACAGATTCTGCCTTTTATTTCGCATTGCCTCTTTTGCTATGTTGGATGAATTTCTTTGATCCATTAATGTCTAGTAGCTTTATGCAATGTCCAGAAGTGTTAAGAATGATTGTGTCACCTCTGAACATGTGAATTTTTATTGTGCACTAACCCTCTAATGAGTTGTTTCGAGTTTGGTGTGGAGAAAGTTTTCAAGGATCAAGAGAGGAGTATGATGCAATATGATCAAGGAGAGTGAAAGCTCTAAGCTTGGGGATGCCCCGGTGGTTCACCCCTGCATATTATAAGAAGACTCAAGCGTCTAAGCTTGGGGATGCCCAAGGCATCCCCTTCTTCATCGACAACATTATCGAGTTCCTCCCCGAAACTATATTTTTATTCCGTCACATCTTATGCACTTTGCTTGGAGCGTCGGTTTGTTTTTGTTTTTTGTTTTGTTTGAATAAAATGGATCCTAGCATTCACTTTATGGGAGAGAGACACGCTCCGCTGTAGCATATGGACAAGTATGTCCTTAGGCTCTACTCATAGTATTCATGGCGAAGTTTCTTCTTCGTTAAATTGTTATATGGTTGGAATTGGAAAATACTACATGTAGTAATTCTAAAATGTCTTGGATAATTTGATACTTGGCAATTGTTGTGCTCATGTTTAAGCTCTTGCATCATATACTTTGCACCCATTAATGAAGAAACACTTAGAGCTTGCTAATTTGGTTTGCATATTTGGTTTCTCTAGAGTCTAGATAATATCTAGTATTGAGTTTTGAACAACAAGGAAGACGGTGTAGAGTCTTATAATGTTTACAATATGTCTTTTATGTGAGTTTTGCTGCACCGTTCATCCTTGTGTTTGTTTCAAATAACCTTGCTAGCCTAAACCTTGTATCGAGAGGGAATACTTCTCATGCATCCAAAATACTTGAGCCAACCACTATGCCATTTGTGTCCACCATACCTACCTACTACATGGTATTTATCCGCCATTCCAAAGTAAATTGCTTGAGTGCTACCTTTAAAATTCCATCATTCACCTTTGCAATATATAGCTCATGGGACAAATAGCTTAAAAACTATTGTGGTATTGAATATGTACTTATGCACTTTATCTCTTATTAAGTTGCTTGTTGTGCGATAACCATGCTTCTGGGGACGCCTTCAACTATTCTTTGTTGAATATCATGTGAGTTGCTATGCATGTCCGTCTTGTCTGAAGTAAGAGAGATCTACCACCTTTATGGTTGGACCATGCATATTGTTAGAGAAGAACATTGGGCCGCTAACTAAAGCCATGAATCATGGTGGAAGTTTCAGTTTTGGACACATATCCTCAATCTCATATGAGAATAATAATTGTTGCCACATGCTTATGCATTAAAGAGGAGTCCATTATCTCGTTGTCCATGTTGTCCCGGTATGGATGTCTAAGTTGAGAATAATCAAAAGCGAGAAATCCAAAATGCGAGCTTTCTCCTTAGACCTTTGTACAGGGCGGCATGGAGGTACCCCATTGTGACACTTGGTTAAAACATGTGCATTGCAAAGATCCGGTAGTCCAAGCTAATTAGGACAAGGTGCGGGCACTATTAGTATACTATGCATGAGGCTTGCAACTTGTAAGATATAATGTACATAACTCATATGCTTTATTACTACCGTTGACAAAATTGTTTCATGTTTTCAAAATAAAAGCTCTAGCACAAATATAGCAATCGATGCTTTCCTCTTTGAAGGACCATTCTTTTTACCTTTATGTTGAGTCAATTCACCTATCTCTCTCCACCTCAAGAAGCAAACACTTGTGTGAACTATGCATTGATTCCTACATACTTGCATATTGCACTTGCTATATTACTCTATGTTGACAATTATCCATGAGATATACATGTTACAAGTTGAAAGCAACCGCTGAAACTTAATCTTCCTTTGTGTTGCTTCAATACCTTTACTTTGATTTATTGCTTTATGAGTTAACTCTTATGCAAGACTTATTGATGCTTGTCTTGAAGTACTATTCATGAAAAGTCTTTGCTTTATGATTCACTTGTTTACTCATGTCATTACCATTGTTTTGATCGCTGCATCCACTACATATGTTTACAAATAGTATGATCAAGGTTATGATGGCATGTCACTTCAGAAATTATCTTTGTTATCGTTTTACCTGCTCGGGACGAGCAGAACTAAGCTTGGGGATGCTTGATACGTCTCCGACGTACCGATAATTTCTTATGTTCCATGCCATATTATTGATGATAACTACATGTTTTATGCACACTTTATGTCATATTCGTGCATTTTCTGGAACTAACCTATTAACAAGATGCCGAAGTGCCGATTCTTTGTTTTCTGCTGTTTTTGGTTTCAGAAATCCTAGTAACGAAATATTCTCGGAATTGGACGAAATCAAGACCCAGGGGCCTATTTTGCCACGAACCTTCCAGAAGACCGAAGTGCATACGAAGTGGGGCCACGAGGTGGCCAGACCACAAGGCGGCGCGGCCAAGGAGGGGCCCGCGCTGCCCTGTGGTGTGGGCCCCTCGTCAGCCCTCCGACTCTGCCCTTCCGCCTACTTAAAGCCTCCGTCGCGAAACCCCTGATGCGAAAAACCACGATACGGAAAACCTTACAGAGACGCCGCCGCCGCCAATCCCATCTCGGGGGATTCTGGAGATCTCCTCCGGCACCTCGCCGGAGAGGGGATTCATCTCCCGGAGGACTCTACACCGCCATGGTCGCCTCCGGAGTGATGAGTGAGTAGTTCACCCCTGGACTATGGGTCCATAGCGAGTAGCTAGATGGTTGTCTTGTCCTCATTGTGCTTCATTGTTGGATCTTGTGAGCTGCCTAACATGATCAAGATCATCTATCCGTAATACTCTATGTTGTGTTTGTCGGGATCCGATGGATAGAGAATACCATGTTATGTTAATTATCAAGTTATTACATATGTGTTGTTTATGATCTTGCATGCTCTCCGTTATTAGTAGAGGCTCTGGCCAAGTTGATGCTAGTAACTCCAAGAGGGAGTATTTATGCTCGATAGTGGGTTCATGCCGCATTGACACCAGGACGTGTGACAGAAAGTTCTAAGGTTGTGTTGTGCTGTTGCCACTAGGGATAAAACATTGATGCTATGTCCGAGGATGTAGTTATTGATTACATTACGCACCATACTTAATGCAATTGTATGTTGCTTTGCAACTTAATACTGGAAGGGGTTCGGACGATAACCTGAAGGTGGACTTTTTAGGCATAGATGCGGTTGGATGGCGGTCTATGTACTTTGTCGTAATGCCCAATTAAATCTCACTTGTACTTATCATGACATGTATGTGCATTGTTATGCCCTCTCTATTTGTCAATTGCCCGACTGTAATTTGTTCACCCAACATGCTTTTATCTTATGGGAGAGACACCTCTAGTGAACTGTGGACCCCGGTCCATTCTTTTAATACTGAAATACAAATCTGCTGCAATACTTGTTTTTACTATTTTCTCTGCAAACAATCATCTTTCACACAATACGGTTAATCCTTTGTTACAGCAAGCCGGTGAGATTGACAACCTCACTGTTTCGTTGGGGCAAAGTACTTTGGTTGTGTTGTGCAGGTTCCACGTTGGCGCCGGAATCCCTGGTGTTGCGCCGCACTACATCCCGCCGCCATCAACCTTCAACGTGCTTCTTGGCTCCTCCTGGTTCGATAAACCTTGGTTTCTTTCTGAGGGAAAACTTGCTGCTGTGCGCATCATACCTTCCTCTTGGGGTTCCCCAACGAACGTGTGAAATACACGCCATCAGGGACTTTGTAGGAAAGTCCCGAAAATCATCTAAAAATACATAAATAATGGTGTATGATGGCATATATCAATGAAAACTAAACATATATGTCGCAATAATGATGATGTAAAACGCGCGTATCAACCTGCCGCGTGTGCCCCTGTTGGAGAATTTGGCAGTACGCAATCAGTTCCTCCCACGTCGCGTCTGCCTGCATAGAAGGCGTACCTCTGATGGCCTCCCTCGCTCTCTGCCAAGCCTCTTCAGGGATATTTTATGAAGTCCGTCTGGCTGATGCATGAGGATTCCCGTTGTCGTCTCAGGTGGCGGGTTTGATAACTGTGCACCACAAGCGCCTCGGGTACATGATGTCGCCGATTCCATTGTCGGTGAAGCCATCGTCGTGGTCTATGATGAGATCGCTTGGACTCGTGATGTGGTGAGCGTCGCAGTCGACGCAATAGATCGATGTTGGTGCAAATACCGGCTCGCTAGAGTACTAGTAGCCAAATGAGGATGGCGCAGGAGATGCCATGGCGGTCGATGACGATGTCGATTCCACCGAAGCTGAAGGGATCGGATCTGGAAGGCGTAGAGTGTCAATCGTTTTGGCATGGAAACACGGGTCTTCAAGCGCCATATCGATTCCTTCATAAAATGAGCTGAATGTGAGAGATCCAAAACAAAACGATTTCTCAGGAACCGATGAGTCGTAGTTGCAGAGGTCGGATCTGCAGAAGCCATAATTCCAGCGCATAACTTTCCTAGATGGCGCCAATTGACGTGGGGCTACCACGGTAATGCCCATAGATTATGGGCTTGGATTTTACGGAAGTGAGCGTGCTTGTTGTTTCATCGGCGTACAAACAACATAGGGGACACGATTTACACAGCTTCGACCCCCAGAGGGAATACCCTACCTAATGTTTGTCTGTTCTTGATTGATGATGATCGAGGTTACAATGTTGTCGTGATGGCTATGGTGTTCTCTCTAGGTTACGAGTTGTACATCGTCCTCCCCGTTGATCCCTCCTAGTCCTTAGAAAGGAGGACAACTCTCAGGACTTCGCGTTGCTTACATGTTAGGTTTCCCTTGTATGGGCTAGTTGTTGCATCACACGCTAGGTTTCCGGGCTTCGGTTGCGCAATGCTTCTTTGCGCTTTGCAATCCCCTATGGGCCTCTAGTTCGTGCCCACGTCAGGCACCTCACAAACCAAGAGGAGACAGCAACCCCATTCCAGTACGTATCCTTGCATAGCATCCTTTGAAGTGGATCCATGATGAGGATGAAGAGCAAAGGGGACAGAGGATCCTCCACTCTTGTGCTGCAACAATCTCCCTGGAATCTCATTTAGAAGAATCTTCGAAGAAGAGCTTGCCAGAATTATTGAAATGATGTCATACCATCTCTGTCTAAATCCAAAACCCTTGAGAACCTTCAACACATGTTATAAAAGCGACAAACAAATAACGAAGAACGAAACAAGAACACATGCAGGGGACACAAGATTTAACGTGAAAAACCCCTTTCAACACAGAAGGGGAGTGTTTACAAACGCTGTGGGTTATCTTATAATCTGATAAACCCTAGCCGGCGGCTTATAAGATGTATATATAGGCGGTGCCAACAAGCCTCCGGCGACGGGCCTCGCTCCGCTCGTCAGAAGTTAGCCTCCCTTTAGTATATGAATTTGGATCACAATACAACAACACATAACCCCAATAAACTGAGTTAAAAGCCTTGGCAATATCTAGCTTGAGAAACAACAAAGACTTTTTCTTTCCATGAGCTTCCTTGATACTAACATATATTACTGGACAAGATGAAAACCACACATATATTACTCAGAGTTCATGCCTTGTACTACCCCTTAATTAACATGCATTACATGCTGCCAAGGAATAAAGTAGGAAGACCTAAGCTAGCAAATCATGCCATGCCAATTTGCCGTGGCGGCGCAGTTCACATTTTCTTTCCCCTCTTTTCACAAGGGCATGAGGCTGATCCTCTTGAGGAGGCAGAAGTACGCAAGAAGGCGGTATGCGACGGCCATGGCGAGCAGGATCCAGACCTCCCGCATGCCACCGTCGAGGTCGACGGTGTCGAAGGACGGCGACGACTGCAGCCGCTGGCAACCCGTCCGGCTCCCGCAGTTGTAGGTCAGGTGGCCGTGGTACTGCGCCTTGAGCAGCAGGTTGAAGCCGTAGTGCATGAACGACACGTACCTCAGCCACCGTATGAATTTGGGTATGTGCTGCACGTAGTACCCTCCGGTGAGCAGGAACAGCATGAGCACCAGCGACGCCATCACCCCCGCCCTCTTCACGCTCAGAATCGCCGCCCCCAGCAGCTCCCCCGTCCCCTGATCGCAACAAATTTATCATTTCCGTCGTCATCGCCGGAAGTAGTATCAGAAGATGTATGATCAAGTACCTGGCTGGTGAAGACGATGAGGAGGGTGGCGAGGAGTGTGAGGAAGAAGCAGGGGACGGTGCGCCGTAGATCCGCCATGAAGTAGAGGATGCCCATGAAGAGGACCGGGTACACGATGTGCGGCACGGCGTCGCAGAGGGTGCTGCTAGCGTAGTAGGCGCTGAGGCGGTACATGTCCGCCTTGCGCTCCTTCACCAGGTACAGCTTCTCGAAGGGGAACACGTAGACGGACCCGAACAGCGACGACGACGTCCAGAAGATGCAGATGTAGAAGATGAGCCCCACCTGGTCCCTCAGCTGCGCCTCGTTCCCGGTCTTGGACTTCCACCACAGGAGCCCCAGCAGCAGCGCCACGCCGACGGCCTGCGCTAGCCGCATCTTGTCCAGGTAGTCGGCGGCGCGCTCCCGGAACGTGCGCCGCGACAGCACCAAGAACTGCTGGAACCAGTTGATGCTCCGGTCCTTGCGCATCCGGATCGCCAGCTTCAGCTGCTCCCCGGGCCGCCTCGCCGCCACCTTCTGCAGCTTCGCCTCCTCCTTGTACTTGAGCTGGAGGTAGGACACGACGCGGGACCTGAACTCCTGCGGCGCCGGCGAGCCGTCCCGGAGCAGCTCGGGCACGCTGATGTCCTCGAGGTTGCCCGTGGCGAGGTCCAGCAGGAACTCGGCCGGGTTCATGGGGATCTCCGGCGTGAACCCCAGCGAGGAGAAGTGGTGCATGCAGTCCCTGGCCTTGCCGTGGTAGATGGCGTGGCCCTCCGAGATGAGCAGCAGCTTGTCGAACAGGTGGAACATCCGGCTCGACGGCTGGTGGATAGTGGTGATGATGGTCCGCCGCGTCGACGACTTGGCCAGCCGCTGGAGGATCACGATCAGCTTGCTCGCCGACGTGGAGTCCAGCCCCGACGTGGGCTCGTCCAGGAGCAGCAGCGACGGGTCCACTAGGATTTCGTACCCGATGCTTGTTCGCTTCCTCTCGCCGCCCGACACCCCGCGCACAAACGCGCCGCCGATCTTGGTGTGCCGGCACCGCTCCAGGTTCAGCTCCGCGATGATGGCGTCCACCCTGTCGCGCTTCTGCTGCTTGGACATGCGCGCCGGGAGCCGCAGGAAGGCGGCGAACACCAGCGTCTCCTCCACCGTCAGCTGAGGGAACAGAACGTCGTCCTGAGTTACAAATCCAATCCTGTACGTTTTTGTTACCAACAGAGACAACAAACTTACATTAAACTTGGCGATCTTTTTTCACTCAACTGAATCAAATATGTTACTATGATGAATTGCAAGAACTATGCACAAATTCAGCAGGCACTGACTCAACTTTTCTGAACTTTGTCAATTACCTCCTCTTGAGGCAGGGGCTGTAGGGTGTGTCATTGTAGGTGATCTGGCCCTTGACGCTGCCACCAAGCCTGCCACCGAGTATCTTGAGCAATGTAGTCTTGCCACTGCCAGAAGGGCCCATCAGTGCAAGGATCTCACCAGGGTCAACGCTGCCACCTATGCCCTTGAGGATGTGCTTGCAGCTGCTGCTGCTCCCATGATCCGCCCTCATGTGAGATGCAAAGGCCACCTTTGCAGCTGTCAGGGGGTTATTGGGACTAAGCTTCACCTTGTACTCCACATTCTCAAACTGCAATTTTTTCATATAATATGGAAGATGTTTTAATTTTTGATGAGCAGAACTCTGTTACATGGCATGCATATTTTTCATGTAAAAAGCATTTCGTCTGCACTCCCTATGTAGTTGCCAATTAGCTAGCGAGCTGTTGGAGCTTGCAAAGGGTCACACAAATCGCCAATCACCTTTTTTTTTCGATATGGAATCGCCAATCACCTAATTTGTACCTTCCAAAGCTTACCGTCTAGTTGAGGTTTCATAGATAACCAAGCCTGGAACCAAATTAATTTTCTTTTATCATTCTGACCCAGAGGTCATGATCCTGGTTAACTGAGATGATATGGCCAGCTTCCTAAAGTCTATCAGCACTAACTGTTCCTCTGCTACTACTATGTACACTTTTGCCTATCTAGGGAAAGAAGATAAAAACAGTTTGATCTCTGATGTAAACACAATTCATTCTTGTGGCAAGCTAATTAAACATGCTAGACACATAGAGAACTCTACTGATATAAACGTGCTATGACTATATGAAAGAAAAGAAATGGATGTACATAAATACCTTAAGGAATATAGGAAGAGGGCCATCTTTGGTTGGCCATAGATGATCCTCCTCCATGGCAACCTCCACACCGCCGGTGTCTCCATTGTTATGTGAGGAAGGAGGAGGGGGGAGGTGTTCCACAATGGATAGCTCCACTCTCTCATCACTGCTGATCTCCATGGGCAGAGAGAAAATTAGATTGAGAAGAAAGCCAAGCACACGGCCCTCTCTTCTTTTTATGAACCAGTAGAAAAAATGGGAGGCGCGAGAGCAACTACTAGCAACCAAGAGCATGCCTACTTTGTTATATACGGTTACAATTTTTTTAACCTGGTTTGGTGACCCACAATCTTTCCAAGGGCCTCTGGTTTGGGAGAACCTTCCACTCTAGAGGATAACTGTTGACGATATCATCTCCTCCTGCCTCTGTTACAAGACGGAATTTGTGAAGGTAAATGCATGAGGGATAACTAATTATCTGGTTTGAAAATGCCATGATATTTTACTAGCTCCCTCCATCACTATGCTTAGGTTGACTCCAAAAGATTGGCATTCTGTAACACCATGTTCAGATACTATACCGCCCCAGTAACGCTCTCCAGGTTTCGAACAGGCTTAGAGGCTCTGAGGCTGCCATCTATATATGGAGCATATGGTTTTATATGTTGGCTCCATCTACATTACCAATGTGGAACTATTTCCAACCATTACACACACACATACATGTCCATCAAAATTAAGCTCATTCTCTAATAACATGAAATGTCTCATATTACACTAGAGAGAACAAACTGCAATTATTTTAGTTTGGTACTAGAGATCGGTATAACTAGATTAATAAAAGAAACTTTAGAAGGCTGTAGGCTCTGTTTTGGTGCAAATTATTTTAAACCACGTTTTTTTCAGAAACCACACTATGAAAGATTGCAGCGGAAAATACCACAATTTATGGAGTTACAAGGTTATTTTTCAGTACTGATGTATGCCTGGAACATGAGCTAGATGTAACCCTACTTCCTAATAAGGGCATCGACGCTGAGCGACCGTTTGTGTCCACCGTGACCGAAAATGCGTCTGGCACTACCTCCAGCGGCGCGACGCATAGTGACCGGACCGTCCGCGGAGACGCAAACCTGGCCCAAATATGCGCCAGGTTTGCGTCTCTGCGGACGCTGAGCGGACGTGCAAAGTGTCCGCTCGGTCCTCGCACAGGCCCGCCTGGCAGGGACACAACTGCTTCGTCTTCCGCGGCATTACTTGCGGGCGGCGCGCTGCAGCCTTTGCAGGACCGCGTTAATAGCGCCTCGGCTTCCGCGAGCATGCGCAGCTAGGCGGCGTTGCAGTGGCAGGCCATTGAAGGCGAGATGGAGTCCGAGCCTCTTAAAGGGATGCTGCCGGCGGCCATTTCTCCGACCAAACCATTGCCACATCCCACACTATCCACCCCACCGACGCCATGGGGAAGAAATGCTGGCCGTTCCGCAAGACCAAGAACGACCGCGCTCCGCCTGCTGCTCCGGCGTGGGATCCCTGGCCACAACCTCCTGTCCATGCGGCGGTACCTCCTCCACCGCTGGCGTACGAGCTTCCATGGCCGACGCCGGATTTCATTGACCTCGTCAGCAACGACGACCAGTAGGCAACACCTACTTTTAGTACGCCTTTATGGCTTTTTAATGT
>NC_061508.1:290467004-290550390 GCF_022539505.1 Lolium rigidum
GTTTTTTATTAATGTAAATTATGGCTTCATGAATGAAAAAAAAATTATGCGTCGTGCCGCTGGAGCCACCCCGACGCAAACGGACGCCCGGACGATTTCGACCATTTGGGCCGATCCAAACGGACGCACGTCCGAAATGCGTCGTGCCGCTGGAGATGCCCTAAAGGTAAGTTTTACCTGCAAAAAATCTGTACACACTGACTGTCTGACTCCATACTAGATCTACTCTTCAATGTTAGGAGGACATCAAGGATGAGAGTGGCATGGTCATAGCTGGAGCGAGTAGTCAGAACCTTTTTTCCTAACGTGGATGGGAACGTAAACGAGAAATGCACTTCTAGGTACCGTGCATGCATTCATCGTCCATTGTAGTTAGTTGCCTTGAGATTTGGACATGCAAAGGATTCTTGTTTCCTTTTTGCAGGAAAATGGTATCGCCACAGACACAAAACAAAACCCTAACTCCCCCAGCCCCCATCCAATATAGTACACATACCTAAATTTCAGTCCTATAGTTAAAATGGTTGCAAGTGTTGAAATAATTATAAAATAAAAAATCTGTTTGAACACATGTATTTGTTTTGGAGATATCTTCTAAACAAGCCCATTTTTTTTACAAACATCGAAACCTGCATTTTGAAACACAATGAAACTTCATGATGGATTTTGAAACCCGGTGAAACCCAATGAAATCTGAGTTGTGGTCAGCACGGTTTGGATGCAACCATTGTGTGTTTCCTTAGCATTTAAAATCGAAATTCGATGTTGGTTATTTTTTATCAATATATTATAGGTTTGACCTCCAAGAAATTCAAACCAAAGTTTTTTAAGTTTCAAAAGGTGAATTTCAAATATTGTCAAAATATATTCAATTTTGTACTCGAAACTCTCCTCATTAGGCACCCAAATATTCCAATATTTCACAGATTGAACTTGTGGTTCAAAAGCTACAGAAGTTTGAAATTTTAAAGTTATATCTAATGAAGTATGGAATGGGAGGGAGAGAAGTGGGCTGCATAAGATTCCTTAAAATGAGGAGGAGAGAGAAGGTGGAACCATCCACGCTAGATAACGGTAGGAATGCCACTGGAGTGAGTTTTCGTTTTATCTCCACGCTAGTATAACTTGTTATCGGGTTTGTTCATCTTTAGTCTTTTTCATCATGGTTGTGTGCATCCATGTAGAGGCCGAAAGTTGAACTCGTCCTTCTACTCATCTAGATACAAAGCTTAGAATTAGTAAAAGACTCCATTAAAAAAGTATATTTGTGATATGGAGGAGAAAAGATAATGGATGAGGAGCACGAAACAAACTTTTAATCAATCTTATTGACTTACTAGAATAAGCTTAATTAAGATACTCCCTCCGTCTTTAAAAAAAGTGTACTTCTATCGTTTGTCTTAAGTCAAACTTTCTTAATATTGACCAACTGGAGTATACTGAAAACGTAGCCACATTTATTGCACCAAATTAGTATCACTTGATCTATTTAAAATATAGTTTCATAATATACAAACATGATGTCATATGTTGCTACTCTTTTGTATAAATTTGACCTTTTTTTGACAAATTTGACTAAAGGTAAAGCTAGAAGTACACACTTATTTGAGACAGAGGGAGTACATCATACTGCCAGGGTTTATACTGACAACCCTAAATTTCGTGGAGAGGACAAAGAGTTGAGTGACTTGGAAAATCTTGGTGGCAATTGAATCAAAATTGATTTCGGTGCAGCTTATCAAAAAATTGTTTTCTCATTGGCCCTCAAGTTTTTGTTCTCTCTGAGTATTATTTCTCCTCTGCTTTACGTTACTCAAAAGTTTTTTGTGAAATGAGAATTTAAAACGTTGCATTTTTGTGAACAAATTCAAGTCAATTGCCTTTGGTCAATTTTTGTCAGCCAGACCACAAGTAAATGCAGCACAATTCCCCCAAAGGGTAGTTAGTGCTTCACTTGGAAACTTAACAGACGACTCCTTGGATTAGGCGTCGTCGTTCCGAATTCCAAAATTGCGTTTTAATTCAAGCACCTCACTCACACTATTTTCACTATATAAATAGGGAACCAACACATAAAGAGGCACAACACTCTCTCCCTGCACAAGACTAGCTTAGCTCACGGTAGAGTAAGCGAGGATGACCACGGCAAGGTACAACGTCCGCTTCGGCTCCGCCGTGATCGACACCACCGTCACCAGCGACACCGCGGCCGCCGACGAGTGGGTCCGCAGCGTGCGCGCCTCCAACGTCGACGGCCGCGGCCTCATCGTGGGGCTCGACTGCGAGTGGAAGCCCAACTACCACTCGTGGACGACCTCGAAGGTGGCCATCCTCCAGCTCTGC
Source organism: Lolium rigidum (assembly GCF_022539505.1). Lineage (NCBI taxonomy): Eukaryota > Viridiplantae > Streptophyta > Magnoliopsida > Poales > Poaceae > Lolium > Lolium rigidum. The sequence continues at coordinate 290,469,348 of NC_061508.1, forward strand.
GTCGGCAACACCTGCCTCGTCCTCCAGATGTTCTACGCCAGCCGCGTCCCCGCGGCCATCAGGGCCTTCCTCGGCGACCCCACGGTGCGGTGCGTCGGCATCGGCGTCGGCGAGGACGTTGCCAAGCTCGCGGACGACTACGGCCTCGTCTGCGCGGCGCCCGTAGACCTGGAGGCCCGCTGCAACCGGCACCTCGGCATCGGCGGCGGACTGGGCAGGACCAGGCTGGGGCTCAAGGGCTACGCCAGGGAGGTGCTGGGGCTCACCATGGAGAAGCCGCGCCACGTCACCATGAGCAACTGGGAGAAGCGCCAGCTTGACGTGGCGCAGGTGCAGTACGCTTGCATCGACGCCTACGTCTCCTACAAGCTGGGCGAGCGTCTCCTCGACAACTGATGTTTGGAACTTTGGATACTGCAGAAGAATTGTCAATCTAGGGTACCTTAATCGTAATCTGCAACTTCTCTTTCGGACTGCGCCAACCTGTGACGCGTTTACTTAGCTATGCGAGTTTGGTTTCATGCATGTTCTATTGATGTTGTGCTCGATTTTAGATTATCTAATGCATCTGAGTGGAATGGAGAAAATGACTGATTGGTATGTTACGGACAATGTGCTGTTTTGTTTTTTCGAACGAGGCAGCAATTCTACCGTTATATTGCTCCAGAAGAAGTGGTTCAGAATGACCCAAGCCCCATATAAAGAACTTTCGAAAAAATGCAAAAAAACACGATCTACGCACTATTAGTGCAAATTGTTTTGCTCCTGCCTGAAGCCAAGCCTTTCAGCTCTTCTTTCATTTTGATCACCACCACAGCTAGCATAGATGATTTGCTGGAAACTCTCATGTTTCACTATTTTTCAAATGGGAAAAGACACTGCCCTCTGCATTTATTATTGCAATTGGTTTTTTTTATTAATTGTGAGTTTCACACTTCTATAAATTTCTACATGATTAGGATTATATAGTGGATCGCAATCCTGTGGTGGTCAACGCAGTTTTTCTTCACATATGTGGGTGTCCCAGCTGGTTTAAACCAAGGTCCCAATATGCTTCAAGATTCATGTTTGCAAATTTACATTTTCATCTTAAACATTTTCCATCGATCTTATCACCCTTATGGAAACCAAAACGTACTTGTGCACCTCGTTTTCTCCTCTAGTGACATATACCTCTCTCGTTATTCTCCTCTTCCCCCTCAACTACGGTGTAGCTGCCTCTCTCCTTGTCAACCTTCTCCTCCATCAACACTCCTCGTCATCATTTTCACGATCTGATTTGCTTTTGTTTGATACTTTCAAGATGGAATTGGTTCCAATCTGATTTGCCTCCATTTGTTGGTTCTTGATATTTTACATGGCTCAAGAACAAAAGGAGCTTCCATATATGATTCATGTTTTTTCTTTGGATCCCTCCTTTCCCAGACCTAAAATTATAAATGCTTAAGGTTGATTCTATTGATTACATGGGATTTTTCTGCTCTGTGTTCGGCCATATCCATTTTTTTTTGTATGAAGGGTTAGATTCAGATTTTTTTTATGAGAACATGTTCAGCACTAAGTATATTTGCTTTTGATCAGAATATGTTCTGTACGAAGTCTATTTGCTTTTGGATTTGTTGTATTGTTTGGATCATATAAGAATTCCCTTCCATCAGGAGTCACAAGCTGTTGCATATCCGTGTATTCATTGTATTCTTGATGGAGTAAGAAAAATGATTGCATATTCATACGGCTGAGGTAGAAATGGTACAGAACGGGAAACGACATAAGGATCTCATAGTAAAAAAGCGGACAGATTGAAGGGTGTTTCATGGTGTATGGTGTTTCCAACCATACACTAATGGTTTTTATTTTTTGCAATTTACTCGTTCATTGCACCGGCCTTGAAACATATTTTGGAAGCCTAGGATAAATCGGAGACACCCACTTACACTAGTAGAAAGAGAGGCTATAGTTCCGGTTGAGAGCGGGCTCCAGTCCCGTTTTCTAACCGGGACTACAAAATCGGGACTAAAGGCCCCATATTTAGTCCCGGTTGGCCACGCAACGTGACGAAAGGCTCTGCACATGGTTGCGACAGCGTGTTGGGGCTGGATGACCTTTAGTCACGGTTGGTAACACCAACCAAGACTAAAAGACGCGCTAGGTAATACCAATCGGGACTAAAGAACGCGCTAGGGTTTAGGGTTTAACACCTTTATTTTGTATTTTCCATTTTTATCTTGTGTTTTCCATTCAATTATTTTTCATTTTGTGTTCCAATTCTTTTTCATTTCAAACAAGTTTTCGTATACATATTCTATGCTACTACGTACTGTACACATTGATGCATATATAATATAGTTTCTCTTACGATCGAGTATACATATATATATACAATTTGGCATATTATCTATCTAATTACATGGAGGCATTAGTGGCAATGGTATTCTCCGTCTGCAGATATGACCTCTGCAAGCAAAAATCATGTCAATTCCTCTTGAATTGCTTGTACGCGGTCCTTTGGTAGGAGCTGATCCCGCATCTTATCGTTCTTTAAAATAAGGAGATCAATATAAATATATGAGCTTTGCGTATATATATCAAATCATCATACAAGAAACTATGAATGAAACTCAACACAATTGATGTTAATAAAAGAAAATTGTGAATATTGTTTACGTACTTGAAGGAAATCAGCTATGTGCCACGCACTGGTTCATCATGCTCATGTACTCGCAGACATAGAATGCACATAAATTAGTCTTCCGTTCCTGCCTCAACCACTTAACGAGAATATAATTCAATAAAATAATAGTCAAGCATGCCAATGGTATTGAAACTAGAATTAAAGAGATGCCCAGCCTAGTACTACTTTGTTGTATTGTGATCCAAATTCATATACTAAAGGGAGGCTAACTTCTGACGAGCGGAGCGAGGCCCGTCGCCGGAGTCTTGGGCCGAAGCGTAGCGGAGTCAGAAGTTAGCCCATACGTCGTGCCCTGCAGGGACGCCTGCGAAGGGGGGTGCGGGGGGCAGCCCCCGCGGTACGATACGGATCGTTGGCACCGCCTATATATACATCTTGTAAGCCGCCAGCTAGGATTTATCAGATTATAAGATAACCCACGGCGTTTGTAAACACCTCCCGATATAGTGAAGTTTTGTCGGCCGGCGCCCGTGGTTTTTTCCCCTTCGTGTTGGAAGGGGTTTTCCACGTTAAATCTTGTGTCCCCTGCGTGTGTTCTTGTTTCGTTCTTCGTTATTTGCTTGTCGCTTTTATAACAAGTGGTATCAGAGCCCGTGTTTCAATCTAGGGTTTTGCGACATGTCTTCCTTGAAGTTCGATCTACCGCAGTCTGGATTACACCACGAGATTTTCTCTGTGGCAAGTGAAGATGAGGGCGATACTTACCCAATCTTCTGATCTGGATGAAGCTCTCGATGGTTTTGGCAAGAAAGATGCCAAGACCTGGACCGACGATGAAAAGAGGAAAGACCGTAAGGTTTTTTCATTAATTCAGCTTCATCTATCCAACAATATCTTGCAAGAAGTGCTGGCTGAGAAATCCGCATCGGCGCTGTGGTTGAAACTGGAATCGATCTGCATGTCCAAAGATCTAACCAGTAAGATGCACGTGAAGATGAAGTTGTTCTCGCACAAGCCGCAAGAAGGTGCGTCAATGATGAATCACCTATCGATCTTTAAAGAGATCGTTTCTGATTTGTTGTCCATGGAGGTAAAGTATGATGATGAGGATCTCGCTCTTATACTGTTAGTCTCGTTGCCTAATTCTTTTGCGAATTTTCGAGACACATTATTATACAGCCGTGATGAACTAACTCTTGCCGAAGTTTATGAGGCCCTCCAGCAGAGGGAAAAGATGAAATCTATGGTGCAGGCAGAGGGTTCGTCATCTAAGGCAGAAGCACTGCAGGTCCGAGGCAGGACCGAGAACAGAAACAACAACTACAACAGAGATAAGAGCAAGACCGACAGAGGTCGCTCAAAGTCCAAGGGACGAGATGGTAAGTTCTGCAAGTATTGTAAGAAAACTAGCCACAATATTGATGATTGCTGGAAGTTGCAGAACAAAGAGAAAAGAAACGGTACTTACCAACCGAAAAACAAATCTGAGGGTGATGGTAAGGCTGCTGTTGTTTCCAAGTGATAATTCCGATGGCGATTACCTAGTTGTGTTTGCTGGTTGTGTTTCGGTAATGATGAGTGGATCCTTGATTCTCGCATGTTCGTTTCATATTTGTTGTAACAAAGACTGGTTCAGTTCTTATGAGTTTGTGCAGAGTGGAGATGTTGTGCGTATGGGAGATAACAACCCACGTGAGATCGTGGGCATTGGCTCCGTTCAGATCAAGATGCATGATGGCATGACACGCACTCCGACAGATGTGAGACACATACCTGGCATGGCCAGAAATCTGATCTCTCTCAGTACCCTTGATGTTGACGGGTACAAACACTCCGGTTCTCGTGGAGTTCTGAAGGTATCAAAAGGTTCTCTCGTTCACATGATTGGTGATATGAATTCTCGCAAAGTTATATGTTCTTAGAGGTAGCACTTTGTCCGGTATTGCTGCTGCTGTTATTCCCGATGAACCTCGGTAAAACTAATCTGTGGCATATGCGTCTTGGACATATGAGTGAACATGGCATGGCAGAATTGCACAGGAGAGACCTGCTAGATGGCTGCAATTTGAGTAAGTTTGAGTTCTGTGAGCACTGCATTTTTGGTAAGCATAAAAGAGTTAAATTCAATGCTTCCGTTCATACCACTAAAGGGATACTAGATTATGTGCATGCTGATGTGTGGGGACCTTCCCGCAAGACTTCTCTTGGTGATGCAAATTACATGCTTACTATCATAGATGATTACTCCGGAAAAGTGTGGCCTTTCTTTACGAAACATAAATCTGATGTGTTTGATGCTTTTAGAAAGTGGAAAGTTATGGTAGAGAAGCAAACGTAAAAGAAAGTTAAATTGCTTCGTATCGACAATGGCATGGAGTTTTGTTCTCATCGTTTTCAATGATTACTGCAGCGACGAAGGCATTGTCAGGCACCACACCATCCCATATACTCCTCAGCAGAATGGTGTGGCGGAGAGGATGAATAGAACCATCATCTCCAAGGCTCGCTGCATGTTGTCCAATGCTGGTATGCATAGACGTTTCTGGGCTGAAGCAGCCTCCACCGCTTGTTACTTGATAAACAGGTCACCTTGCATTCCGCTTGATAAGAAAACTCCTATTGAGGTATGGTCTGGTTCACCCGCTGATTATTCACAGTTGAGAGTTTTCGGTTGCACTGCTTATGCTCATGTTGATAATGGAAAGCTAGAGCCCAGGGCTGTTAAGTGTGTGTTTCTTGGTTATGGTTCAGGAGTTAAGGCATATAAGTTATGGAATCCTGAAACTAAGAAAGTTTTGCATAGCAGGAATGTAGTCTTTAATGAGGCTGTCATGTTTTATAAGAGTTCATCTACAGATGTTACTGATGCTGTTGATTTTTCTGATAATTCTGATGATGAACAACAGAGGATTAGCGTGCAGGTGGAGCACGTGAAGGAGAAAGAAAATGATGTTGTTGAAAATGATAACACTGTTGTTCAGCACTCACCACCTATTTTGCAGCAAATGAATAGTTCCATTGCTGCTGATAGACCGAGGCGTAACAAAGGTCCACGTCCTCGTTTAATTGAAGAATGTAATCTTGTTCATCATGCTTTGAGTTGTGCTGAACAGGTGGAGCATGATACTGAACCTGCTACATATACTGAGGCCGTTGCATCCGTTGACCACGTGAAGTGGATTTCTGCTATGCAAGAGGAGATGCAATCGCTTGACAAGAATGGCACATGGGATATTGTGCCCTTGCCCAAACAAAAGAAGGTTGTCCGCTGTAAGTGGATATTTAAAAGAAAGGAAGGTTTGTCTCCTAGTGAGCCTCCGAGGTTTAAGGCAAGGTTAGTAGCAAAAGGTTTCAGTCAAATTCCAGGTATTGATTATAATGATGTATTCTCTCCGGTTGTGAAGCATAGTTCCATTCGTGCATTCTTTGGTATTGTGGCTATGCGTGATCTTGAGCTTGAGCAGCTAGATGTAAAGACTGCTTTTCTGCATGGTGAGCTTGAGGAGGAGATATACATGGACCAACCTGAAGGTTTTGTTGTGCCTGGTAAGGAGGATCTTGTTTGCAAGTTGAAGAGGTCCCTTTATGGTTTGAAACAGTCTCCAAGACAATGGTACAAAAGGTTTGATTCATTTATGCTTGCACATGAGTTTAAGAGATCTAAGTATGATAGTTGTGTTTATATCAAGTTTGTTAATGGATCACCAATATACTTGTCTGTTATATGTTGATGATATGTTGATTGCTGCCAAGAGCAAGAAAGAGATCACTACTTTAAAGTCACGATTAAGTAGTGAGTTTGAGATGAAGGATCTTGGTGCTTGCTAAGAAAATACTAGGTATGAAAATTACAAGAGACAAAAAATCTAGTGTGTTATTTCTTAGTCAGCAAAATTACATTCAGAAAGTTCTTCATCGTTTTAATATGCATGATGCAAAGTCTGTTAGTACACCAATTGCTTCTCACTTCAAATTGTCAGCATTACAATGTCCTAGTACTGATGAAGATATTGAGTACATGTCTCGAGTTCCATATTCTAGTGTTGTTGGTTCCTTGATGTATGCCATGGTTTGTTCTCGTCCTGATTTATCATATGCTATGAGTTTGGTCAGTCGATACCTTGCTGATCCTAGTAAAGAACATTGGAAAGCTGTTCAGCGGATTTTCAGGTACCTTCGTGGCACATCCAAAGCTTGCTTGAAGTTTGGCCAGACCGGTGAGGGACTCGTTGGCTATGTGGATTCAGATTTTGCTGCCGATTTGGATAAGAGAAGATCCCTCACAGGTTATGTGTTCACTGTTGGTGGATGTGCTGTGAGTTGGAAGGCAACGTTACAATCTGTTGTTGCCCAATCTACGACCGAAGAAGAATATATAGCAATTAATGAAGGCGGCAAAGAGTCCGTTTGGTTGAAAGGTTTGTATGCTGAGCTTTGTGGAGATGATTCTTGCATTAACTTGTTTTCTGACAGTCAAAGTGCAATATACCTTACTAAAGATCAAATGTTCCATGAGAGGACAAAGCACATTGATATCAAGTACCATTATATTCGCGACATTGTTGCTCAAGGTAAACCAAAGGTATGCAAGATAAACACTCATGATAATCCTGCTGATATGATGACAAAGCCAGTTCCTGTTTCCAAGTTTGAGCTTTGCTCGAGCTTGGTTGGTATAACTGTTTAGCCCAAGTGGCTGTTGGCGCCAGCAAGTGTTTTTCCTTTGTTGTTCAGGAGATTGTTGAAGTTCATGTTACAAGATGAAATTTGTCTCAAGGTGGAGTTTGTTGTATTGTGATCCAAATTTATATACTAAAGGGAGGCTAACTTCTGACGAGCGGAGCGAGGCCTGTCGCCGGAGGCTTGGGCTAATCCTCCGATATAGTGAAGTTTTGCTGGCTGGCGCCCGTGGTTTTTTCCCCTTCTGTGTTGGAAGGGGTTTTCCACGTTAAATCTTGTGTCCCCTGCGTGTGTTCTTGTTTCGTTCTTCGTTATTTGCTTGTCGCTTTTATAACATACTTACTGGGACCAGTCGAAAACGCAGCTCCGGTTTCCATTCACCGACAATCTCCTTGATGATATGTTACCAAACCCTGCCCGAGAAACAAAATGAATAAATGAGTTATTACTTACTTGATATCAGGAAATGAAGGAAAGAGGTCGATATAGTGCGATAATGATTGAAATCACCCCCGAAGCATATAAACGATGCTCTCATACTCCTTAGGGTCTTTCTGTAATGGGTCCATGACATCAACCGTTCCGGCGTCACCTTGAATGCTTAACAGAATCTAGTGGAACATGTGCACGTTTATATATGCAGGCATGCATAACTCATCAATTTGCACTAAACATAGATAAGCAAAATATAATGTATACAAGATAGAACACTCACAAGAAAGTTGTAAGGAAATAGTACTTCCGATTCTTTCATTTTGTTTAATTAAAAACATTAGCAAGTTAGCCTCTGTGTCATTGGTGTGGTTTTGTACCGTGAGAAAATGATTGGTATATGGGTCAATGAACCTAATTTCATATATTTTTCCTCTTTTGCATTTGAGAATCTTCATTCTGCATAATAGCGTACAAAAAAATAGTGAGGATAATTACTGGCAATGAACGAGCTGAGTTGGATACTTAATTACATAAATAAATCACTTACAGACAATATCAACTGATGAGAGATTTTTCGAGGACGTCTTGATTGTACAAGTGGAAAAGTTCTTCAATCATAATACATATCATGTGTCACAAAAGTAATGCTCTTCTTTAAATTTTACCATGAGCATGTTCACCCGTCCTATGAGGATTCTATGTACCAGCCATGCCATCTTCACATTTCTGTTGGTAGATGCGAAATCTGCTCAGTCTGACCAGAGGCTTCCTGATGGAAAATTTTCATGCTAGTTCAGCCTTGGGGAAATCTCCCTCTCCTATCACCTGAGCAACAATCATACCAAGATTTCTAGCAATGTTCTCCACATGTTCTGCTGACTCCTTATCGGAAAACACGTTGAGCGGGGGCAACAATTGTTTTTCATGTTCTCCAAGGTGGAGAACTTTTTTTCCCGCTTGCACTACTTTTCGTCCGCTGCATTTCGTTATATGACTTCGCGCTCATAGTCTGATTGCCTATTAGCCACATGGTCTGGTGGTTCGCTCAAGCATTTCCACAAAGTTTTGTCTGATTTTTGGATCTATTTTCACAGCTGGCTGGGGCTGTTTAGGTGCCATATGTGTTTTCACTTTGGCATCCACGAAGTATTTGGTTTCCTCATCATTCATGTCATAAACTAACTTGGTAGGAGCTGGCTTGGCTTTCTTCGTTGCACCTGCTTTCTTCCTAGTGGTACTAGTCGACGTAGGGTGGTATTCCGCTTTTGCACCTACGACTTAGTGGGCGGAGTCGAATGACACGCCGGAGATCGAGATGGACTCGCGCTGGGGTCCCTCTCGAGGAGGGGTGGAGATGGAGGTGGATTGCGACTCTCTGAGGAGTCGGTGGCCTTGGCCCCGAGTCTGGAAACACGATGTTTTCATTTTTCCATAGAATGATACCATGCATGACTTCTCCTAGTGTCGTCTCCCCTTCACATATAGGGATGTCAAGATCCAGGTTCTCATATCCCTTCAGAACTTCATCCACCCGACACGAGCATAGCTAGCTGGAATCTCACAGCCACGGAAGCATGCTCCAGGTTCAGCAGGTAAAGCAAAGCTAACCGCCACCTTCATGGATATGTTCTTCATTGACTGATGTAGATCACAACTTGCCTTCTCCGTGATATCATCCACGGGGTAGCGAGCCGTCGATGCATCATCCATCAGTGCAAGATCATCAGCCCAGATCCCCGTGGAAGCCACGCCGCTTTTCCGCTAAGATGGGCCGCTACTAGTGAATGCATGATCTTGCTCCGGCTGAGATACCCTTTGCTGTCTAATTGCATCTAAAGGGCATCCAATTGCTCATGATGCCGCATTAATTAATATGCGTTCCAATTCATCGTTCTTTCTTTCTGTCTTCTGGAACCGCTCTGCCTCTTGTTTCTGCTTTCTCTGACGGCTTCTATAATTGTTATTCCACTCGGAAAACCCAGCCTTCCACGGAACATCGGCTCCTTTGCCTCATGTTCATCCTGGATGTTCAGGATTCCCTAGGGCGCTTGTGAGCTCGTGATTCTCTCTCTTGGGATAGAAGGTTCCTGCTCGAGCATCGGTTATTACTTGAACAATGTCTTTGGATGGTTTTTCAATTTGTTCATTTCCATAAATACACTTTCCTATTAGTGGGTCCAATGACCCCCCCCCCCCCCCCATGCCCATAAAACGAGTTTTTGACCGTTCGGGCCAATCCGCTATCTTTGGAGTTATCCCTTTACCGATCAGGTCAGCCTCAGTTTCTTCCCACTTAGGCATGCCACTCTTGTACCCACCTGTCCCCATAACATGGTGATATTTCTTTTTCGCCGCATTTGCCTTATTTTTTGGCCGACCTTTGCAAAGCTTTAGACGATTCCTTGTACTCTACAAATGAGTCCTAGTGATTTCTTATTTTCTCTAGTGGTCCAGTGAAATCTGGAGTTCTTTTTTTCTTGATATACTCATTCTATTATCTTTTAGTCTGAAATTGTGTGGCCATCTTCTTCAGAGTCCACTCTTTGATTTTCAACTTATGTTTTTCCTCTTTGTCGCACTCTGGCGGTAGGTTCAAATGTGACAAAAGCGTATCCCAAAGATTTTTTTAGATCTTTGGTCGACATAACTAACTCTATATGCATTTGACTTATTCCATTCCCGAGTGGTGATCAGGATGTACGTTATAGATGGGAGCAATCGGTTGGCCATCTTCAGTGACTGCCTCGATCATGAACATTTGATGATTGTCCAACTTTTTGGTCGGGCCTCGTTTCCTTCAACCAGCTAGATTAGCTCGATCCGGAGGGGTAAAAGATGAAAAATTCGTTAATATATAGATACACATAAATTAATACATCTAGCCATTATACTAGTGCGGCGTGCCGCCGCACCAATCTTCGCTTGTATAGTACATATGGGAGTGGCGAGACTTGAGGAGCTATGTCAAGGACAACAACATAGCGGCATCGTCCATGTCGCATGGTTTGAGGACATCGCTACATCGTCCAGGTAATTAGGAAGTAGGTACCATAACCAAAGGGACATCTTGGTGGTTGTTGTACTGTTGTTGCTAGGGCTGGAGTACTGTTGTTGCTAGGACTGGAGTACCGTAGCGAGACTTCTTCTTTTGTTAGTTTTCTTTTCCCAGCACCAAGCAAGTCCCTCAACATCATGGAGAATTGAACCTTCTTTAGCTAATCCCCCAATCCCGCCTTCATGAAATTCTTTGCTTCTGACTTCACCATGGACCAAAAGTCTCTTGATGTCAACACAGAATAGAGCTTCGCGCCGCTCCATCCAGAACCAAACGGTCGGAATAAAAGCATGGGTGCGCGCGACCGAATACCACCCGATCCTGTGAACTCCATGCAAAAGATGCACTGTTCCATTCGTTGTCGGAGCCTTCTGAAACTCATAGGCTAGATGAAGAAAGATCGGCATCCAGAACGTCTTCATCTTCGCGAAAGAAGAACCCTAGGACCATCACCATGAAAGCCGGAACGGCCGGCCCCCACGCTGCCGCCATGGCTGGGAACCACGGTCCATCTTCCTCCTCAAACCCGGCCGGTGGAGGTCAGCAGCGATCCCGCTGCCGCCTTTTCCCCGTCGAGTTCCCCCACACCACCACGTCTCCCGCCATGATCTAGGTGAAGTAGCCGAAGGCCACCGCCACCAGACCCGCCGTCCACCGTCGCCGCCCCTGGAAGACCCCGCCTCCGCGCGAAGGGGAGTCCATGGACGCGCCACCACCGCCCCTGCCTTTGGCAGCCGGACGCGGCCGCCACCGCCGACCCCAATGGTGGCAGCGGCCAGGAGGAAGAAGATGGGCCGCCTCTTCTTGGGTTCGGGTCGTCGTCCGGAGCCGCCTCGCGCGAGATGACCCGGGACGAAGGTGGGAAGGAAGGAGAGGGGATGGAAGGAGGCGGTGGTGGAGGGTGGAGGGGCGGCGGCTAGGTCAGGGGAGCTTTCATCATATTAATGCATACCATCATTAGTATATATAGATTGTCATGTACATAACTTGTTTGTGAAACTCTATGGTTTTTATGATATATGTTCTAAATGGTTCCTAATTCAGTAATTTCAACCCGTCTATTGGTGCTCCCACATCCCAGAATAAGACCAGGTCTAGACAGTTCTTCATAGTTCATATACCATCGTCAAACCTGAACCATTATCTTTATATCAAGAACACGTGAACCACATGATCACGCTCCGTCTTATTCGAACTGCCGGTAATTTACAACCCGTGCTAGCAAGATGTTTTCTACTATACTACTTAACTATCATCACACAAACAACAACCCATGTTTAAGTCTCACGCGTTCAGGTCCGTCACATACGCCAATATTGCACACGCCGTACTCTACTAATATTCCATTGCTAAAACTAACTACGACAAGACGGGTGAGCTCGCGAGCATCGATCCCTCCATGTGCCCACTCGCAAATCAATGAGGACGATGACTCGATGAGTCAACACAGTGTGCAAGGCATGGCAAGAGAAGGATAAAGAATACGCAGGCATGTCAGTAGTTCTATTCTATTCCCCATACATAAAGCCATTTTACCAACAAAAGATAATATTCCCCATACGTAAAGCCAACTTGTGTGTCCAAACGATCCGATAGCATATCTTCCCTTCCGCGGTGGCGCAACCACCAACGGCAACTTTGCACCTGACCCCCAGTGAGCATCTTCGCCATTGCCGGTCGATGTTCAAAATGGACTCGAGACTCGACCAGATTCCTTTCCCTGCGTTCTAGCTTTTGCATTTCCAATTATCATGCAGAGTATGCTACTCCATCGCACGAGCTTTGCTTTACCAATCACGCGCATGAGTTGCATGAGGAGCCACCTAACTAACCAGATTAATTTTACATTTTTCATCACTAACAACTGGGAACGTCAGATTCAGGGACTTCTTTTTATTCACGGGATTTGGGAACGTAGTAATATAATACGTAATGTAATAGCAGAAAATCTAGAATTACAATGTCACGTCCACACCGTGATTTTGCTTGCACCGAAGTACCAAACTTTGTTTGCTTGCACCATACAACAACAAAAAAAATGATTTTTCAAAATGTTTGAGTGGATGAAAGTATCTTACAAAATGAAGTGCAAACAAAATAAATCTTATAAATAGGTATATACCATAGATATTGACATTTATTTCATATACTTGGCCAAACTTTATGAAACATTAATTTGACTAAAAATAGACAATGCTATATTTTGGCATAGAGAGTAGAAATATTTGTACATGAATGTTTAGGCATTAATTCTTCAACCAGCTTATAAGTGGAGCCGGATCCTAGCCCACCCAAACTTATTCTGACTTTGGATCACTGACAGACGGATCTTATATCCGATGGCCCCACATGTGATTGACCTAAAGTTAGGGTGGCTAAGTTAGAGGATCCCGTTCCTTACAAATATAGAGCGGGCGATGGCAGCAGTTGGATGCAAAGGGGAGGGACGTCATCCAACTTATTAGAATGTATGCATATATATGGTCCACAAAAGTTGTTTTCTCTCTGGGGTCCGTAATATAGAATGTTATTATGTGATGGAGGGAGTAGTTAGCTACCAAACTAGCCAGTGACATTTTTCCTCTAACAACCGAGAATGTCAGATTTTATGGACTTATTTATTCCCATGATTTAGGAACTTAATAATACGAACAAATGTAGAATTGTCATCAATTGCCCCTACACAAATTGTCCAGCATTTTGTTTGCGCCAAACTTGTTTGAATGCAACATAGAAGAAACAACTTCTTTGAATGTTTGAGTGATGAAAAGTCTCTTATCTATGAAATGTATTGCAAACAGAGAAGATCCTACAAATTAAAAATCGAGCAAATTATTTTGGCACGTAGTGAGTATAAACAAAGAAAAGGTTCAATTGGCAATACACAATAAAAGTTCCTTAACTGTAGAAAAAATTCAACACCAGATAAATCCTACAGAAAAACATGGTATGAATAAAGGAAGTATGATTTCGACGAAATAAATATGAGGGCAGAGCCGCCGACCAGTGACTCCGTGCGTGTATCCGTATCGGGCTCAGAAGGAGTCTACGCGTGGCAAGATCCGAATCCGAGCTTGTCTGCACTGCACGCAGCACCCCTATATAGCGCACTGAACGCCTCCCACCGTCCTACCGAAGTGGACTCCCTCTCCAAGCTCAATAAAAACGAGCCACCGACTCACCGACCAAAAGCCAGGCGACTGGGGCGCGCGAAACAGTCCCCCTCCCCCACCGCCCGCCTTGAATCTTTCCCCGTTGGCCGTCCTCCCAAATCCGCGCCAAATCGGCCCATCGCCATGGGAGCTGCCTGCGACGACGCCGTCCAGCAGCTCGCCCGCTTGCTGGACCAAGGTGCGCCGATGCTCTCTCCTCTCTTCTCTCTTCTGAGCCTGTGTTTTGTTTCTGAAGTTCTAGTCATTTGTTTTATGGATTTTGCGAGCGTGGACCTCCACTCCTTCTCTCCCCGTTGTCGGATTTCTCTTTGGATTCTCGGTATAGATATGTGTGTCAGTGTGTGATATGCGGTGCTTGGTGCTGAATGCTGATTAGCGTGTATTCCTTGTGGATTTTTGCAGTCGAGGAGCCGCTGAAGAAGACCTTCCAGGTGCGGTGGATCCTCTATGCATCCGGGTTCCAGTTTTTGCACACCTTAAAAGAACTATTGGTTATTGCGCGTGGTTAGCTGGATTTGGACCATTGCTTGCTTTAGTTCAGCTCAGCACTCTGCAAAACCCGTTTCGTTCAAATGGATCAGGGGACATGGTTTGGTATTCTTATCTGACGATAAATGCTTGGTACAGTACTAGTATTAGACACTTCATCGGGATTCGCTGGCTACTTTACTTTGGCTTTCGGAATAGTGCACTAGTTGAGATCCCTGAACAGGGCTGATTTACTGAATACTGACGAACCAGCGCTAGGTTAGGTAATTTTGATCACGGAGTATGATAGTGACTAGTGAGCCTATGGCAGACTTTCGGTAGGGAAAGTTGGCGTACTGTTGCTTGGATTTGGATGCAAGGGTCTTCTTTTGTTGCTTGTTGTAGCCCCCCTCACCTTTTGCAACTTTGGGGGTAATTTTGGGTTGTCCGACAATGATGTGAGGGGTGTGTCTCTCAGAAAATTGTTCTGATCTCAGCTCCACTAAGTCAACTAGTGGAAAATGGAGGTGTTCGCACTCGAAGCCTCCTGATCTGTTTTGGGGGGCATCGAACCTCCCGATTAGCTAGTTTTCCTTGTTTTTCGCGGCTACAGATTCTTTTAGCAGACACTCCAAGTTCTCCGGCAAAATTTCCTTGTTTTCTTTGCCTTTTAGTTTGTTAATATGGTGGCACTGCACAGTTGTAGTCTCAGGTATAAGCCACATGTTGATACACATCCTAATCGAAATTCCTTGGCACTTTTTATGCTTTTGTGGTTACTGAAATGCTCTTTTAAAAAATAAGGGCTTTGGATGCTCTGAGTGTTGATCAGTAGGAGATGTCAACTTATTCGACAGAAGAATCTCTTATTTAGTGGAGTTGGAATCAAGATGGGTAGTGTGCTAAATTACAGTATAATTGTTGTGCTGAAAATTAATTATTAGGTAGACAAAGTACTAGAGCATGCAACTACGAGTCTACTTTAATTCAAAATGATAACAGTAACCAAGTCCTTCTATAGGGAAAATGCATCTCTGGTCTCAAAGGATATATCTGTGCGTATAAGTAACAAATGCATGTGAATTTGTTATGTTTATTTTCATACTTGTAGAATATCTATAACACTATGCAGAATCTATTTCAAGGGCTTATATGGGAAAAGAATATTTCCTCATTCAGTGATAAGAAAACCCAGCTTTTAAGGCTAAGATTCTATATTCCTTCTGTCATAACAAAACCTGACTTTCAAAGACAGATTCCAACCATGGGAAAAAGATTGAAAGACACTGAAGATAAGCATATACCTAGCACTTACTCAGCTACATCTGGAATCCTATCTGCTATGATTGTACTAGTAGTATCTGATCGTGGCTGGTTCCTTATTCAGTTACTCTAATTGCAAAGTTTTCCTTCTAACTTAAGGAATACTTAATGTGATCCAGCTATTATTGGGACATTAGCATATGGTAACACTGTTACGACTATGAGTGCTTACAATAACATGACAAAAAAACCATATTTTTGAGTATAAAGTTAAGCTCTGTGTTCATACTTCCTACTACCGCTTAATATGAACTTTTTACGAGTACGAGTGCTTACAATAATATGATTTATTAATTTATTTTGGAAAAATGAAATTTTATTAGTGCATCAAAATGATCAAAATAAACTCCACTAGGCCTATGCCAACACAACCCGAACACAGAGGCTAAAAAAGGGAAAGCCAAGAAGAGTAACTGTCCACAGCTGTCATCCTCAAAGAAAACACCACCTAGCCTCTTAGCTTCATGGAAAAACTAGCATGAACTACATTCGGCGTAAGAATACTATATATTTATAAGATATCAAATTAACCTCAGTGTTACATACTACCATGTGGGGGAAGAAACGTGAACCATATTTTCTGCATTTCAGCTGTTTGAGATTTCTATAATTTATTACTGTTGGTAATTGTAAAGTAGCTTTCATATGAGAGCTGAGTTCTCAACTACATGAGTTTCTTTTCCAGAATGTGCACCAGGGCTATCCAACAGAGACACTAGTGCGCTTCCTTAAAGCAAGAGAGTGGCATGTAACAAATGCTCATAAAATGGTTAGTTAGATTACATTTGATTAATACTGAAGTAAATGTTTCATGGATTACTTCACTGATTAAGAATATTTTGTATGTTCTAGCTTGTAGATTGTTTGAATTGGAGGATACAAAATGAAATTGACAGTATACTGGAGGTGAGCAACTTTCTTACACGAGATTGCCTATAACCTCTGCTCGAGGAGTAAATATATTTTTCTGTTTACATTTTCTTATTACTGATCCTCTGCATGTGTTGGGAAACTGCAGAAACCTATAGTTCCAGTAGATTTGTATAGATCGGTACGAGAATCACAGCTTATTGGATTATCAGGATACTCAAAGGAGGTATAACTGTCTTAAGCCAGTTATTATATTTTAATTTTTCCACTGTTGGTTCCTATCATTTCACTTTTGTAGAACTTGTTTCATCAGAATGTGTTTTTTAACATGCACTGTTCTGCATAATTGAACCTGATGCAGCTATATGTTCCATATATCCATTATCGCATACCAGTATATTTTTTATACGGCTGCCTTTTGATGCTAGCATATGATTGAATTATCCATTGTAGATACGTTTATGATATGGATAACATAAGATACGTTCACATTCAAAAACATAACAGTTGCGCTAATAAAGGATGTATGTATATTGAACATCAGTTCTAACAAATTTGAGAAAGGGTCCAGCTTTGAACTTCTTTGATCAGAAATGTTCGGCAGATTGGTGTCCTGATGACATGATTTTGCGTTTTAAAACTATATTTATATCTCTATGGAAGTACTACAAATTTGAGAAAAGGGTCCAGCTTTGAACTTCTTTGATCAGAAATGTTCGGCAGATTGGTGTCCTGATGACATGATTTCGCGTTTTAGAAATATATTGGTCCTTGTGGGTCTTTATGAGATACAATTGTTGGCATCGAGACCATAATTAAATGTTACATACATAATCTTTAAGTTATGTACGCTAAGCTTTATTTTTCCTTTGCCAGGGCGTCCCAGTATTTGCCTTTGGTGTTGGACAGAGCACATATGACAAAGCTTCGGTAATTTATTATATACTTGTGCACATTGGATGTTTTCACTTTCTCCTCTGCAAATACACTTCTAATGACTGTTTAATTTGTCAGTGTGCATCCATTTCAATTAGAATATTACTAAATCCCCGTTTCAATAAAAAATACTACCAAATTGTAATATTAATGAAATTGAAAATGTATTTCTACTCTATTAATACTGTTTCATACTTTATGTGCATTAAAATGATAGTATGTTGTATTTTCAGGTCCATTACTATGTGCAGTCTCATATTCAGATAAATGAGTACCGTGATCGTATTATTTTGGTGAGTGTGGAACTGATCTTCCAATCATTCAGATCACCCAGTTCATATGAGGTTGCATAACACATGTTTTTCCTTGCTTATGTTCTATCTAGCCTATGACTTCGAAGAAGTTTACACGGCCTATTACCACATGTATAAAGGTTCTTGATATGACTGGTTTGAAGTTGTCAGCACTGAGCCTATTGAAGGTACGTCCTATACAGGATGGCATGTATTTATATTTTTGTGGTTACATAGAGGAGTGGAAACAGTATTCTGTTCTCCAGGTTATAAGCACACATGAGTATTTATGACATCCAAAGGTGACAGGAACAAGAAAATTCTCTAAATAGCTGAACATTTAGATAAGATATGACCACTGTGTATACTTGTCCATATTTATGATGCAACCTGTTGTTTGATTACAGATTTTGACTGCAATATCTGCTGTTGATGATCTGAATTACCCTGAGAAGGCCGAGAGCTATTATATTGTAAATGCTCCATATATATTCTCAGCCTGTTGGAAGGTATGATGCATAAGATTTTCACTGTGCTGGTAATTTACTGATTTTTGTTCTGAAGGCTCAATAGTCATTTAATTTTCTTATTAGGTTGTGAAACCTCTTTTGCAAGAGAGGACAAGAAAGAAGGTTCATGTTTTGCATGGTTCTGGTAAAGATGAGCTCCTAAAGGTAATGTTACTTGCTAGTGTTGTATTTACATTGATCCTCCGTGGCTCAGCAAGACATCACTGCATTCTTATTAAGAAAAAGAAATGATAATACCTCAATTAAGTTTGGATGTTGTCAGCTTTCGTGTTTGCAATACGATTTACCAAAACACACCTGCATTTATATAAACTGTGCAGATTATGGACCATTCCTCCATCCCCCATTTCTGTCGACGCGAGGGCTCATCTAAATCTTCATTGAGCGGCGTCAATGACTGCTTCTCGCTTGACCACCCTTTCCACCAAGAGCTCTACCGCTACATCGAGCAGCAGGCACTGAACCAGGAACTCGTCAAGCAGTGTTCTTTGCATGTAGACATCCCTGACCAAGACCCTGAGGACGTCAAGATTGTGGAGGCCATCGAGGCTGAGTTTCACAAGCTCGGTGAGCAGAACGGCTCTGCCAATGTTGGCAATAAGATAACAGTGTCTGTGTAAGATGCACAGCTGTGTATCACGGCAAATGTGTATTGCTGTGATGAAACTGGTGATTATTTTCGGGGTCTGCTACTCTGCTTTGTTTGCTTGATCTCCCTGCTGTTGTTCGCGGGGTAACAAGTTTATAGTCGCAGATCCTTGCAGTTTTATGGTGCAGGGCTGAGGTAGAAGCAACAATTGTATACTAGATAGACATAGTCACCTATTCACATGTTGTACCCTTTGCAATGTATTTCCTGCATGGCTGCATATGTCATATATCCTCTAACTGGATGCTAGCAAATCATCCTAGTGACTGGATGCAAAAATAATCTTCGGAGTACCACAATTCAGTAAGAAATAAATGGTGCATCTTGACCTTGCTATCTGTCGCCATGTACGAACTTAATTCTTGTGCCGATTCTGTCTTGTTATCTGCAAATTTCTGATACTTGCATTTTACAAGATGTTGCAGCTCATGTAAGGCAAACACTGTTACAACAATCACATATCAGTAAGTAGCATCTGGATTCTCTTACATGGATCAATGTCCATGTAAGATGCACAGCTTTGTATCACGGCAAATGTTTGTTGCTGTGATGCAACTGTTGATTATTTCTGGTGCCTGCTAGTTTGCTTGATCACCCTGCTGACAAGTTGATAGTCTTAGATACTTGCAGTTCCATGGCGCAAAGCCGTCGACAAAGAAGCAGCAACCACTGTATACTAGATAGACTGATAGACATGGCCATCTATTCACATGTTGTAAACTTTTGAAATGTATTGTCCTCCAAAAATCATCCTACTAACTGGATGCAACACCAATCTTCAGAGAAGTACTACTCCTCAGTCAGAAATAAATGGCGCATCTTGTTATCTACTTGAAACTTCTGATACTTGCATTTCAGAAGATGTTACAGCTCACATAGGGCAAACACAGGTTACAACAATCACGGATCAGCAAGTAGTATCTGAAGCCTCTTACATAAAAATTGACATGGATAAATGTCCAATCCACCCCATATCCATGGCCATCGATGGACCTATGATGTAAGCTTCTGTGAGACCTTTTGGCAGTTGCTGCAGCAACGGGTCACGTCAACGTTCTTGCTCTCCAGGTACCTGGCAGCAAGCATGTCGAAGAGGAGACCCGCGCCGACACCGACAGCCAGGTCGATGGTGTAGTGCCCTCTGCACGCGAGCAGCCTGACCACCTGAGCCAGGTTGAGCGCGTCGTAGAGGCCCGCCAGCCTGTACCGTCCCACACGGCGCATGTCGAGGGACGCGATCACCGCACCAGCAACATGCCCTGAGTAGAAGAGGAAGAAGGAGACGTTTCCCACGGGGAAGTCCATTGGGGATCCCAGGAACTCCGCCGGCAGGGGCAGCTGCGTGGAGCAGCCGAGGAGGCCGCGGCAGGTGAACATCATGAGCGTGGCGATGGCGGCGCGCGGGCGCTGCTCGACGAGGATGGCCCACAGGATGTAGGCGGCCTGCATCGCGACGAACACCTGCACATGACAAGGTCACACGTCCCATTCAGCATGGATTCTGCCAAGGCAAGTTGGGGAAAACTAGCAAATCACAGCGGGGACCAGGTAGAGCTATCTAGGCAGATTCAGAATCTTATCAGGAAATGATGGACATGTGAAGGACGCATGGATATGAGATTCTTGATCTTATCGGGAGGGAATAGGATTGTGGTTCTGGGTGCGCCAAGTCAGTCACCCAGCACCGTCCATCAGTTTGTTGCTACTTTGCGTTTTGGTTACCAGCTGGTGTTGCTCCCCTCGGCAGAGGCGACAATTCTCAGAGAAGGTTCACTCGTTGTCACAAGAACATAGCCTAGACATAATCGTTCTTATAATTAAAGCGGGAGACGTTGATGTGCAACTGCCAACGGTGCATCTTAATTAATTGTAAGTACACCTAGAAACCTAAATTGGGATTAAACAACTACTTCCTCGGTGGACAGCGCGCGTGGAAGAACAATGTAGATACAAAGAAGTGGCAATTCTATATCCATGTAAACTAGTGGCAAACAAATTGGACACAAAGTGTGTACGAAAAGACAAAATCACTAGGAGTATGTGAAATCTGTGAGTGTTGTCGGTGTTAATTTCCACTATGTGGAGCGCGCGCGTGGCTACAATGGAGGCGCGGGTTGCTTCAGGATTGGTCAATGAGAGTCACATTGGGCAGGTCAAAAAGCGAAGTGGAAAAAAGCTGGGAATTACTGGAGCATCAGGCGGGTAGATCGGCAGCAGGTAGAGCAGGTCCAACGGATCTAGCTAGGAAGGCGGTCAGCCAAGCGCACTCACCGTGTTGAGCGCGGCGAGGAGCGAGTTGAGCCAGGGCCTGGCCTCGATCCCGGCGTGCATGGCGGCGGTGGCGACGAAGCCGAGGTCGAGCGGGGGCGCGGCGGCGGGGACCATGGGGATGGTGTACTCGACGCCCATGAAGAGCAGCAGCCCGCACGCGAAGAGGGCCGGCAGCGGGTGCCGCGCCAGGATGCCGGCCACCCCCGCGGGCGTCAGCCAGTCCGCCGCGGGCCTCCTCGTCGCCGGCGCCGGCTTCGGCTTCTCCTCCCCCATCGCGGCGCCGTCGGGCAGCGGGTGGACCCTCTTGCCCTTGCCCGCGCGGCGGACGGCGGCGGAGGCGGGGGCGGCCTGGTCCTGCGCGGCGGGGAGGCTGGGCGGCGGCATGCGCGCGCGGGAGCGGGGCGCGTGGGTCGGACGGGTTGGCGGTTTTGGTCCGTGCGTGCGCGCGCGTGGCGCGCTTGGTGGGTGGGCGGTGGCGGTGGGAAAATCTAGGGTGATTTGTTTTCTGCTTTCGCGTTTGCTTTTTGTAGCAGCGTTTTCTCCGGAGGCTGCGGCGCGGGGGCGGAGGTCCCGAGGGCGTCGGCGCGTGTTTAATGCGAATTTAAGATGGACGGGGTTGAGGTTCAGCCAGCGTGAAGTTGTGGTTGTGTTAGAGGAGAATTACGTGCGTTTGGAAAAGAAAAAAGTCCACATCAGCAATACTGCCGAACGAAACAGCTCTCGTCGCACGGAGGGGGTTAGTTGTCCGGTATTGCATAGTTAGGGGGGTTAAATCCCCATTTTAAAGTTAGGGGGTGTCCGTCCCAAACCTGATAGTTAGGGGGTTATTTGGACTTCTTTCTTTGGAAAATACATCTATATTAGCATCAAGTAATATGGATTAGAGGGAGTAGTAATTGTCAGTATCTATTATCTAGTATTACCTTCGTATGTAAATGCCGTCTAATATTTGTCTAAATCTGGATGTATTTAAACGTTTTGTGTGATGTGAGGTGGGGTCACATAGTACATTTTTAGAGCTAACTACTATACATGTTGGTTATAGAACTTGCTATAGATGATATAATTATGGCTTATAGCCAGCAGTTGATTCTACTATTAAACTTGCTCTAAAAAATTCCTAAGATAATAATAATAATTACAACTAGGTCTTTAGATGGACAAGGTTGAGGTTGAGCGAGCGAGCGTGGAGTTGTTTTTTTTTTTTTGAAACCAAATATATTAGCAAGCAGGCCGCCTCATTAAAAACCTTCCAGTCCCCTTAGGTACCCTGGTAAGGAAAAGAGTGCGTAAAAAACCTGCTGCTCAAGCATCCGATAAAACTATTACATCATTTGCTAGCTTGCTAAGGATAAACCTAGGGGGTTCATCGACCCAAATACAAGATTTACTAAAACTACAAGCATCCTTAGCAAGCTCATGAGCTACCTGATTAGCTTCCCTATTACAATGGTCAAAAATCACCGAGTTGAAACCACTACAAAGGATCATACAATCATCATAAATAGCAGCAGAGGACGTCGCCGAAAACCCTCTGTCTTTCATGGTCTCAACTACTTGCATACAATCTGTTTGCATAATGAAATTATTGCATCCAATATGTTGCGCCAAGCTCAATCCTTCTCTGAGAGCATAAGCTTCAGCCATTGGAGCATCCACAATATGTGCAATAAATCTTTGGGATCCCGCTACAAACCGACCATTACAATCTCTTATAATCACTCCTGTAGCTCCTTTTCCACTATTTTCATCAAAAGCCGCATCAACGTTAATCTTCAGTTTACCTTCTTCCGGTTTTTTCCATCCTTCTCTCTGTTTTGCCTTTGGTTTTCTAGATCCTATCATATAATTCCTGGATAAAACGATTATAGATAGCGCAGATCTACCCGGTACTTGCACAATTTCGTCATGCACTTTTTTCCTCCTTTCCCACCAAATAAACCAACCTGCAGTTAAGACCAATTCAGCAAAACCAACATTGTCAAGGTGGGTTAGTCTGCGCTCCTCGTTTAATAATTTCTTCAACGATCACCGATCCCGACCTCGTCCAACTGCCTTGCTTCATCAATCTTGTCCCAAACACCAATTCCCTTCCAGACCTCTATAGCTCTCTCACAGGAAAAAAGAACATGTTTGATATCTTCACAACTCGAAAAGCATATAGGACAGCCCCCTATATTTCCAATATGCCGGTTGGCCAGAACTCCACGACATGGGATCATACCATGTAACACCCTCCATCCGAATATTTTAATCTTGCTCGGAATTTCCAGCTTCCATAATTTATCCCATACTTGATTTCCACGACAAGGTTGAGGTTGAGCGAGCGAGCGTGGAGTTGTTAGTTCTGTTGGAGGGAGAATTGCATGTGTTTAGGTGTTGGGAGATACAACTAACTGTGGTTAAATTTTTAGGGACGGTCTAACCATCATCTAGCATTCCCCCCCCCCCCCGCACCGCTCTCAGGGGTGAGCAGTGCCTCTCCTTCCTTGAGACTAGTTGAGCGGGGCACAACTCCTCTCCCTCCCCTCTCTGGCGGCCTCGCCGGCCGGAGTTGGAGAGGGATATGAGGCCGCTATGTATATTATTGTAGGTTTAGTAGTAGTTGTTGGCCCTGGTGCCAGTTTGGCGTCACGCCGGAGGGGTGGATTCGGCTGGAGACGGCGAGCTGCTCCGGCTGGAATAGGGAGCTACTCTCGTTCGCTGCCGCGCTTCGGTGGTCGGAGATGGCGACGAGCGGAGTTCTCCATTCATCCCTTTTAATAAAGCTCGAGTGCTGGATGCCAAATTGCAAGGAAATTTCTTCGAGATATTCTTAATAGAAAAAAGAAAGTAACCACAACTCTGGTCGTAATGACTAGCTATGGAGATAAGCTCTCAGCTAAACTAGGTGATCCTAGCATACCTACCATTACTTGTGCAATAGGAAATACTAGAATTCATAATTCTCTTTGTGATCTAGGTGCAGGTGTTAGTGTTATGACATATGACCTTTATAAGAAACTAGGCCTAGGAGATTATTCTCCTACAACCATTACTTTGCAAATGGCGGATAAGACAACTAAGAAGCCTGTGGGGATGATAGAAGATGTTTTACTTAGAATTGATAAACACGTTATACCCACTGACTTCATAATCTTAGATATGCCTCATGATGATAAACTATCTATTATATCGAGGAGACCATTTTTGAGTACCGCAGGAGCAAATGTTGATTGCCATGGGGGAAGATCGTCTTCAATATTTATGATGATCAGATTACTCGATACTACCCTAAGAAGTTAGAAGAGGAAAAGTATGTGCCACCCGGTAAGCGTACTCAAGAGGTAAATGTTTTTGATAGTGGACAACTTATAGTAGGTTCCACTTATCGAAAATATACTTAAAGCACGGGTGAGCCCTTAATAAAATGCTTGATGGGAGTCAACCCATCTTTTTCTTTATTCGCAATTTAGTTATCTTAGTGTTTTGATTATTCCTCTTTAGACATTAGGATATCGCTAATAAATTATTCTTAGTTTTGATGATCGGCAAAAACTCTTGATGGAAAATACCCAAACAAGAGACCAGGAAGAAAAGAGAAACATGATCACTGTAAACAGTAGCTTCAACGGATGTCGGTACGTTGGGGTACGACCGTACCACCCGCCCGTACCGAATAAGCAACAGAATACAAGATTTCCGTCGAAACTCACTATAACTTTAACAGGCATCGGTACGGGGGCATCCACCCGTACCATCCGCCCGTACCAGTTTCGATGGAAAACTTCGCAACTTTCGTCGAAAAGGTATTGTAACTTTAACGGGCGTTGGTACGGGGGCACGTACCGTCCGCCCGTACCAGATCCAGGTATGTGATCATACGCGAACCGACGTATCCAACGGTGGCGACCACCGATACGGGCGAGTTTGCCCCGTACCGTCCGCCCATACCACGTCGGTGGCATCGTCAAGGCGTCGGGCTGGCCGGGGGAAACCCCCAAACCAGCCATTCTTCCTATCCTTTCTCTCTCACTCTCTCTCTCTCTCTCAAAAGCTCAAACCCTAATCCCCTAGAATCATTGATTCTTCACCGATTTCGTTCGTTTGAGTTGGGGATTCTTCACATTGGTACGTATCTCACCTGATCCATGTGTTATTTGCAGCAATGAACGGTTGAATCTCTCATATTTGATACCTAGATGATTTTATAGTTTATGAATTTTTTGTTGATTCTACACGTTCAATTCAAAGCGTGTGCCTGTAATCGTTGTACAATACCATAGAAACCTAATGCCTATACTTTTGCTATGATTTTTTTTGCAGCACAATGAGCTTTAGCAATTTATTCCGTAAGAGTTCGAGCGGTGGAGCGGATGGCTCGAGCAGCCACCACGACTCACGGAAGAAGGCGCGGAAGGGCAAGGAAGTGCTCGACACCGACTTCAGCGAGGAGTACAACAGGCTATCCGCCCGCAAGGTACTCCTCACGAAGTGGGTCGATGATGGCTTTCCCACCATTCACCGGCCTCGACAGTGACTTCACCACATTGGTGAGGAACGCCGGCATGGAGGTTTTCTCGGCACTCAACTGTGACACGTACAAGAATGCCACACTTGAGTTTCTCGCGACCTTCCATGACGACCTTGCCATGCTTGGGCGAAACACCACCATGAGTTTTTCGTTGAACAGTGTACCGCATTGTCTTACTTTCGAGGAGTTTTATGGTTGCTTTGGGTTCTCCACCACTAGAGAGCTTGAGATTACTGATAATGTTATCCAGGAGGCCGGAGAAGCCTGGTAGCATATTTATGTGCACAAGAACCAACAATATATGCGGAAGAAGTCCGCCACCATCCAGAACCCGACCATTCGCTACTTTGCCACCTTCTTGGCGAACTCCCTCGTCGGCAAGGGAGATACTAGGGCCATGGCTAGCTCGAGATGAGTGTCATCTGCACCATGTTGTACCCCAACATGGAGAACATGATGAACTTTGACTCCCTGCTTATTCAGCACTTCCGCCGCCAGAGGGTGGCAAACTCAGGTGATATCCGTTCTGGTGGGTTAGTCTCCCAAATTTCTTACGCCAGTCGTCTCAGGATGCCTCTGGGCAATCAGGTGATGGGCACTAAGTATTTGGATGTTAACCATCTGGCTAGAACCAAATTTCTTGGGGTTTACAGGGAGAACTCCAGTCCTCGTGCATATCAGTTTTATTTTGAGGTTAACAGTGAAATAGTCCAGGAGTTGTTTCCTTTCTATGGAGCTTTTGGTCTTCCAGGGAAGAACACTTGTGAGCTTTCACCAGAGGAGTTCCATTCTTTGAGGGTGGCGGGTGGACGAGTGCCTGCCCCCGGAGGAGACACTTCGTGGGAGCAGCATAATGATCAAGCTGGAGATGATGACCAGCAGTGGGGAGGCCAGGGATGGGATGACTATGGTCAAGCCCATCAATACAAACAGTACCAGCAGCCGCGGCAACAACCCTACATGCAGCCACATCCGGGATACGACTACATCCCGAGGGAGGAGTACGACACCTTGGTGAGTCGCGTCGGCGACGTGGAGAGCACATTGCACGAAGTGAAAACTAATGTGATGTCTCTCACCCAGAGCTTCAACGAGTTATCCACCACCTTCTAGACCTTCTACCCGCCGCCGCAAGGTGGTGGTAGCGGGCAATGATCCAGGTTAGGCAAAACACCTAAGCTTGGGGAGGTTAAGTCCTCCACCTTTGCATTCATATTTTGGTTTGTTCTTTTCATTTATTTTCTTTTCTTAATATTGTTGACGTCAGAAACCCCCTGGCGGGCAGAGACGGTCAACACGGTAGAGCCGGGAACAACTAGGGCTGCGGCTGGCCCCAGTCCCTCAGAGCGACGGCCCGCAAAGCCTCCTGGTCGCACGTCCGATGCTTATCACAAGGGCGTGCCACCTGACCTATACCCGGTCGGGAAGGTGTGGATGATGCCTCGCTTAGTTTCCTCGCATGGCATACACGTAAACATTAAATACGAGCCTCGATCGGCTCTCAGGTTATCCTGTGAATCGGCTCAAAGAGCCGATCCACCCATGATTCGGACGAGGTGTCCGAATATATGGTGGTCCTGCTTGATCAAAATAAAGCTGATTGGATCTACGACGATTTAGGGTTTTCACCGCATAATCGGATCATCCTACTCATGATTGGGCCTCGCGCTCGCGCACGGTGACCGTAAGCCGATCCTAGACAGGGCCTAAAAACCAACACGAGGTTGATCCCGGAACATCCTTTCTAGGGCTAGCGAACGTCACCCTACACGCCGCCTGGATCCTCCAACCCTTTGTAAGGCCTAACTATTGCGGATGTTAAACTAATCCTTGATGAAACAAGGAGCAACCGTAACGGATCGGATCTACTAAACCATGATCAAGCGGGGTGCCGCCCCTACACCTAAGATAGGTGTAAGGGCGGCTAGATGTGCAAGGGTCGCATAACGAAAGCATGTAATTCGAGGAACAATGCTAACCCTAACACATCTAAGATAACTACGTTGCTCGCCATCAAAAAGGCTTCAGTACGAGCAACGCATGAACAACGCGGGCAGGCTTGTGCTGCCTAGATCGCAAGATGCGATCTAGGCAGCATGGTGCTTACCGGTAGAAACCCTCGAGACGAAGGAGTTGGCGATGCGCCGAGATTTGTTTGTGGTTGAACGTTGGTTGTTGTTTATTCCATAAACCCTAGATACATATTTATAGTCCAGCGGACTTTCTAATGTGGGCGTGCACTAAACCGTGCACGGGTAAGATTCTAACTTCTAAACTAAGATGCGATCTAATATTTTACAGATACACGGGCAATTAAGCCCAACTTGGTATAAAAGGCCGATTCACGTATTTCTTCCATGTATATATCTTCAAGTCAATCTCGATCGCGGCCCACCTCTGACTCGGTCAAATTCTGGTGATAACACATGCCCCCTGGTTTTGGAAATGACATTTCCAAAATCATTATGCCTTTCTTTCGTCGGGTCATGTCGTGGCAGAGCAGAACTGCCGCAGAATCCTCATCATGATGCCTTGCCCCTTCCACTTCTCCACGTGGCCGCAAAACTCTCCTGTTGGGCAACATCTCCTCGGAAACTGCTGTGGCATTGAATCCCTCTCATATCCCCTTTATTTAACCGTTCTAAACAGCTTGCGTCTCCTTCGTCCTCCTCGCATTAGCACCAAAAACCCTCTGTGCCGCCATGTCTTCTTCCTCCTCCTCCGAGCTTTCCTACGGGTCCGACTCCTCCCGCGAGACGCCGCCGGAAATTCGTGCCCCAGAAGAATGGGACGAGGAGAGCCACGCCTCCTCCATTTGGTCTGAGGACGACAAGTCCTTGACCAGCGGGGATGAAGATCTTCAGTTCCTCGCCGACGGGGAACTGGAGTCAAAAAGCGAGGACGACCAGTTCTCCTGGGACGGCTGCACCACCTCCGAAGAAGAGGGTGAGGAAGACGACGACGATGACGACTCCCTCGAGGGCTACCCGCCGGCGAAACGCCTCCGCATGTGGTGGGACGACGACAACAGCGACGATGAAGACGGGGATGAAGCCCCCGTGGAGGGCTACGGGAGTAGCGACGAGGAGCCCATCGGCAGCAGTGCCGATGAGAGTTCTGAGGATGACGATGAGGGCAGTGATGGCCCGTAGATTAGGATCTACTAGTATAGGCCTAGCAGTAGTAGATTGGTCAATAGACCCTTCTTTTGTTCTTCCTTCCTTGAGCAATCGGCTCTCCATTGTAAGAAATCCCAATACTAATGAAGAATTCCCTTAACTTGATTTCGCCGATTTCTTTCATGCTGAGTTTGTCGATCGTTGGCCTAATCCATGCTTAGTGACTGATGGCAACGCATCAGTTTCACGATAATCTGCGAGACAGGCCAATTTAGCCATCCCTCCAAGCTAGCCAGCTCTGCCGATGACGATGGCACAGCCGATCTTAGTAAGCTGGCGACTTGATCTTTGAGCAGGCGCCTTTAAAAGAGCCTTGGACCTGTCTTGGATGCTCAAACTGATGACTCTGTAACAGAACACCACTCTCCAGACCAGTTGTGTCGTAGGGCTAGCCGATTCCAACCAAATCGGCTCCCCAGAGCGAAGACCTTTAGAGCGAGCTGCCCCCCGAGCCTCAATCAAGGCAAATCAGCCACATGTGCCGACATTAGCCTCAAATCATGACGTAGCCCCAAAGCAGAGAACCTTCAGGGTGAGCTGCCCCCCGAGCTTCTTCAATCTACTTCTTGCGCCTTGCAGGTCAGATCAGTTCCTTCCTTACCCTGATTTGCACGTCCAGTGCTGCTCTTGGCATTGTTCTTGAAGAGAGGATCCGAGCCCTTAAACTACTCCATTGAGGAGTTCTTCCATTAAAATCTCCCTTCGTGCTCCATTGACCCTCTGAACGTACCAATTATTCCTCTTGAGTCGATGGCCATGCATCGGCTTTCATATCCTTAAGTCGATGTCTGCTGCATCGGCTGTGCTCAAAATTTTTCGAATTTTTGAATTTTTTACGGCCGACTTATGCATCGGCCCCCATACTTCAATACCCATCACCAAAGGATGAGACACTTCTACTGCATATCCTCGTGTTTTATCCACCTGGGTGCCCCCCCGAGCCGATTCTGTCAAGAGAATTGATGGTATCGGCTCTGTTGGATAACATGTTGAACCCAGGCAGAACGGATGGAGAGGATAATTTTGGCCGATTGCTGGAATCGGCCTCCACGTTTCTTGCTCGGTGAAGGTCTTGTGAGGTCCCTTCATAAATTTTTGGGGCCGATCACAAGGATCAGCCTCGCCACGTTTGCTTATTGACGTGCTCTTACTACTCGTTTAGGCCGGTAGATAAAACCAGCCCAATCTCTGACTTTACCATGTTGGTGCGCTTGTTGTCGTCCACCTTGAGTGCATCGTGTAATCGTGGAGCACTAAGCTTCGTCGGAAGAACGAGCACCATGTTTGTGCCAGCCGATGTTTCATCATCGGCTTTCCTTTGCTTGGGGCGCCACTCCATTTTCCGTGGACGACCCTCTTCATCCAGGGCTCGCTGAATCTTCGCGGCCAGATCAGGCCTTGCCTTCCTCAATGTATGCAAGTATAACCTCTCGGCTTCCTCCAGGCCGCGCAATCGCTGAACCCTGCGTTTCTGAGAACGGCTGAGTCCATCAGGGCACCACCTTGGCCGGTGGTACCTGTCTTCTTCTTCTTCTTGTCCCTCGTTTTCTGAATCCTCGAGATCTTCCCATCGAGGGGACTCAACGCGTTTGCTTTGTGGCGGGAGAGGCCCTAAGCGCTCGAACACGGACACGTTGGCTGCCTCCTTCTTCTTCCGGTTGCATTCTGGGCAATTGCCGATTGTTGGCAATCGGCTCATTCCCGAATCCCAGCAGTGCCTGAAGAAGGGACAATCCCAGTGCCTGTCCTCGTCGTCTCGCTCCCTTGCCTTTTCCTTGGCACAACGCTCGTGCTCCTCCTCATCGCGATTATGCCGACGATGTCTTCTGGCTTCTCTAGCCAGACGATCTCTTTCATCATCATCGCTGGACCGTCGGCGTTGGTCGTACTGACTCATATACTTGTTGAGGAGGTGATCAGAGAGAGGTTGCTGATATCTTATGTTCTTCACTTCTCCCTCTGTTACGTAGCGCTTGCCATCTTGGCGGAGCCGATCGCGTGGAGCGGTTTCCTCTGTATCTTTGCTATGAGAGCAGCTGCCCTCATCTCCATCCTTGCCGCCGTGGTGTCCAGATCCTACCATGTTGATGCTGAACGAAGATCCTGGCTGGCAACCTTCATGGTAAGAATACTCCACCATGTTAACAGCGGGGAAGGGGTGTGTGTCGACCTTCATGGCGTACTGGTTGAAAATTAACCGTCCATTTTCTATCGCCATTTGGATCTGCTGCCGCCACACCCTGCAGTCGTTGGTGGTGTGGGTGAACGTGTTATGCCACTTGCAGTATGACTTTCCGTTCAGCTCTTGCACCGTGGGGAACTTGTGGCCTTCGGGTACCTTTATATGCTTCTCCGTGAGTAAGAGATCAAAAATCTGCTCCGTCTTGGTCACGTCGAAGTCGAACCCTTTTGGAGGGCCTTGTGGCTTCACCCATTTGCAGGTCACGGGGCTCGTCGCTCGAGTCCATTCAGCCACTGCTATCTCTCGATCTCCCGCAGCACCTTCATCCTCGTCCGCCTCAACCGGGGTCACCGCACGCTTGAATTTGTCCCGGTAAACATCCGGGTGGCGCTGCTCATATGCCGACAGCTTCGCACCATGTGCGCCAATGAAGGGTAGTCCGCTTGGGAGGCCACGTCCTTAATCGATGATGAGAGACCCACCACCGCCAACTCGATCGCTTCCTTTTCACTTATATGAGCCGAAAAGCATCGGTTCCTAATGGTCCTGAAGCGCTGGACGTATTCGACACCTGTCTCCCCGCGCTTCGTCGTACTTGCGCTAGGTAGGCAATACCAACATCGGAAGCCTCCGAGTGATACTCGCTCATGGAACTGTTCTTCCAACCGCTTCCAAGTCCGAATGGAGTTCGGTGGCAGCGATGTGTACCACCCGAAAGCCGATCCTGTGAGGGACTGTGCAAAGAACCTCACACGCAACTCGTCTGATGCTGAGATCGTGCCCAGCTGTGCCAAATATCGGCTCACATGCTCGATGGAGCTGGCACCATCTGATCCACTAAACTTTGTGAAGTCCGGGAGCCGATATTTGGGTGGTAGCGGGATCAGTTCGTAGTCGTTGGGGTACGGCTTGGTGTAGCCGAACGTCTTCCTTTTCGGCATCATGCCAAACTGATCTTTCAGGATTGCACAAATCTGATCCGCTGTGATGGCTGAAGGTGTCGAACCCTGAAGATTCGCCGGGGTGGCATACTTAACCAGCCATGCTTGCTTTTCCGGTTCTGAGCCAACTGCAGGAGCTGGGCTCTGGAGGTTTGTCGGAGTGGCGTACTTAGCTAGCCACGATTGCCTCTCAGGATCGGCTCCTGACGTTCCTCCTGCCGTTTCAGAGGCCCCTGATATTGCAGCCTGGTTCGAGAGTGCCCAGGTGTTGCAGTCCGGTACGTACGCGCACGCGTATCCGTGCGGGATCTCCTTGGGTGCCTCGGGTAGGAATTGGTAGTCACTAGGATCACCACCAATCTTGTAGACGACGTATGCCGATGAGTTCGGCGGTTCCGGTGCTGCCCATGCGAACGGCCGGGGCTGGAGCGGCATCTCTCCCTTGAAAGTCCCCGGAGCTGGTCCCGATGGAGAATACCGGTGGCTCATGATTTCCTGGACGACGCGCGAGCGACACGCTCCAAAGTGTTCACCAGGCTCTCGAGTGGCGGTGCGGCGAATGAGCCACCATGTAGTTGATCTCCTGTCGCAGCGACCCGGTGCGTTCTTCGACGGGGCGGACAGGTCCACTCCATCGAGTGCGCCTTCAGGTGTGAAACCCTTCCACCTGACGCCATGGGAGCGGGTTCGGTGGAAAGAGCCGATGAGTTCAGCTTCGAGGACTGCCTTGATTTCGTCATGCTTCTTCTTCAGCTCATCAGGCAGATCCTCGTACTTGACCGGAGTGCTTTCCGCCATCTCGGATGCAGACGGCGATGTCGTGGATGTCGAAGGTTGTCCCACCGGGCGTGCCAGAATGTGTTGACGTCAGAAACCCCCTGGCGGGCAGAGACGGTCAACACGGTAGAGCCGGGAACAACTAGGGCTGCGGCCGGCCCCGGTCCCTCGGAGCGACGGCCCGCAAAGCCTCCCGGTCGCACGTCCGATGCTTATCACAAGGGCGTGCCACCCGACCTATACCCGGTCGGGAAGGTGTGGATGATGCCTCGCTTAGTTTCCTGCATGGCATACACGTAAACATTAAATACGAGCCTCGATCGGCTCTCGAGTTATCTCGTGAATCGGCTCAAAGAGCCGATCCACCCATGATTCGGACGAGGTGTCCGAATATATGGTGGTCCTGCTTGATCAAAATAAAGCTGATTGGATCTACGACGATTTAGGGTTTTCACCGCATAATCGGATCATCCTACTCATGATTGGGCCTCGCGCTCGCGCACGGTGACCGTAAGCCGATCCTAGACAGGGCCTAAAAACCAACACGAGGTTGATCCCCGGAACATCCTTTCTAGGGCTAGCGAACGTCACCCTACACGCCGCTGGATCCTCCAACCCTTTGTAAGGCCTAACTATTGCGGATGTTAAACTAATCCTTGATGAAACAAGGAGCAACCGTAACGGATCGGATCTACTAAACCATGATCAAGCGGGGTGCCGCCCCTACACCTAAGATAGGTGTAAGGGCGGCTAGATGTGCAAGGGTCGCATAACGAAAGCATGTAATTCGAGGAACAATGCTAACCCTAACACATCTAAGATAACTACGTTGCTCGCCATCAAAAAGGCTTCGAGTACGAGCAACGCATGAACAACGCGGCAGGCTTGTGCTGCCTAGATCGCAAGATGCGATCTAGGCAGCATGGTGCTTACCGGTAGAAACCCTCGAGACGAAGGAGTTGGCGATGCGCCGAGATTTGTTTGTGGTTGAACGTTGGTTGTTGTTTATTCCATAAACCCTAGATACATATTTATAGTCCAGCGGACTTTCTAATGTGGGCGTGCACTAAACCGTGCACGGGTAAGATTCTAACTTCTAAACTAAGATGCGATCTAATATTTTACAGATACACGGGCAATTAAGCCCAACTTGGTATAAAAGGCCGATTCACGTATTTCTTCCATGTATATATCTTCAAGTCAATCTCGATCGCGGCCCACCTCTGACTCGGTCAAATTCTGGTGATAACAAATATTTGAATGTTTAATTCTTGTTTTGCATCTACAACCAAAAACACAAAAAAACTAGTTAAGATTTCTTGTTATTCGCGTGCTTACTTTTAGTTTTGAATTTGAAAACACAAAAAAATTAGTTAACATTCCTCATTTTTATTTGTGTGAAGCTCTCTTCATGTTTTCTAAATTTCTTTGAGTTATTCGTTGCTAGTGACTTTGTGATGGGAATGAAAGGGAGAAAGACTTAGGTATATAAAGCAAGCAAGCGAGATGAGGTACTATTTCTCATCTTCACTCTTGTTGTAATTGCATTCTTGATCATATGATTATTTTCTTGGTTGCACTCTAGTCTCGCTCCCCACTTAGCTAGTCGTCATATAAATTTCATTCCCATGCTAGTGTCACTATTTTGGTTTTGCTTCACAACAATTGGATGAGGTATGAAAAAACAACTGCAGTTGGATCTAACTCCAAACATTTTTACAACAAGAACAAACATCTCTCGATGACTTTGGTGCCATGTGTTTGTCTTGAGGCTTTAATCTTGGTAGTGTTCAACCAAATGTCTTGATGAACTGATTCGATATCACTCATGATAGGAATTATTGGATTGAACTGAAATCTAATAGTGGCTGAGCTACATGATGAACTTTAATGGTGTGAATCAATGTGAGATATTGCTTTACGCGTGTCACCACTTGAATCAATATTTGATATAACTTTACGCGTGTCTTCATGTTGTTCTGCACATCCTTGGGACACTTGCACCTCCACTAGCCCCATGGTTGTCGCAACTTTACCAAATAGTCACTCATGTCCCTTGCTTGGAAACTTTCATCGGAATCTAATTTATCACTTCAAGGTCTTGTCATGAGTTCGTTACTATTAGGTGGATTTTCTTAAAATACAATGAGAGGATTGGATGCTGGAGAGTCATGATTCTTGATGTGGAGGTCAATGATTTGCTCTAAGATTAATTCTCTTTTGACTTATACATGTGCACCCTTAATTTGATCAAAGCATTCATTGCTTAAAATTCCAATTTGCCTCTCAATAAGAAGAGAGGCACCAAAATGATGCATTGGCGATCCTAGTCAAACCCTTGACACCTCCTATGGGTTTAAAGTTTATTTTGATTGATGAACTACACACGGCTAAGATGCGACATTAGGTGCAACCATTTTAATATCTTATGATCATGTTTGAAGTTGCAAGGTTTGTGAATATGAATTTAATATTGCTTCAAACTTGTGAGCTCTTCTACTCAAGGTTTATTTCTCGCTATTATTCTTTTATCACTTTGTCACTCGATGGCGAGTAATAGTTAAGCTTGGGGATGTTGATAGCTCCAAATTTCGATGCATTTCACTACAGATTTTCCATCACCTATCTATTGGTTTCATTTGGTCTTTATTGGATTTTGTGTTTCAACTAACGCTAATATCGCAATCCAAGCGAAACCTTGATTTTAAACTATGTATTTTAGGAAACCATCATATCTGGAGGATCCAAGAATATTTATGGGCTAATTGCAACGAAATAAAGGCATTTTCTTTTGAGGCCAAATCCATCATGGCGACACAGGAGCTTTAACGGGCATCGCTACGGGCGGGGGTGACCGTACCGTCCATGCGTACTGGCCGGCGCCGCCTTTGCCTTATCAAACCAAACCCTTTCTGTGAAGGGACATCGACGAAAAACACAACACAACCGACAACATTCGCACTAGAACAGAGGAGATCAGACCTGAAGAAGGAGAAGATCAACCTCGACTCCACCGACGATCAATCTCATCAAGATCACCACCTCATCCATTACATCCCACTTGTACTGAGAGAGAGATTCATATTTGTAAGATTAGGGATTGAAACATCTATTCCATCCTGGTTTGTATTTGATTTGATCTTCAACTATTGTGGCTTGCTATGATAATATCAAGATTAACTCCATTTACTATGCTATGATATTGTTATGCTATTCTCCTCTCATGTGTGAGTAGATTCCATTGGCATGGGAGATGTATGGGATTGGTGAGATATGATGTGCCAATTTTATTTCGTCTATTTGTGAACCTATGTTTGAGATTATTACATATATGAGTATGAATGTTTACGTGCACCTAATGTTGTTATCTAATTTAAGAGCCCAGATAGCATGATCTCAATAACTCATAAACATGAACTTGTTTGCTAGTGAATCGGCGACTGATACGTTGCAAACGTATCTATACTTTTTGATGATCCACGCTTGTTTTACAACAATTGCTATATGTTTTGTTTACACTTCATGGTATTTTAATGCATTTTTTGAAACTAACCTATTAATAAGGTGCCACAGTGCCAGTTCCTGTTTTCTGCTATTTTTGTATTTCAGAAAAGTTGTTTAGAAATATTCTCGGAATTGGACGAAACAAAAGCCGAAGTTTATATTTTTATGTCACGAAGACGGAGTCCAAAGGGGAGATGGAGAAGAGCCAGGAGGCGGCCACACCACCCCTAGGCGCGGGACCCCGGCCGCGCCCAGGCATGGTGTGCCCCCCCGGGCGCCCACCGACATCGCTCTTTCGCCTATATATTGCTCCCGACGCGAAATCCCTAAATCAATCAGCCTCCATCCATGAAAAGTTTCGTAGCTCCACCGCCATCCAATACAAGTTTCAGGGAAACAAATCTCTGTTCTGCCACCCTGCCGGGACGGGGAATTTCCCCCGGAGCCATCTCCATCGACTACACCGACATCTTCATCGCTGTTGCTGACTCCCATGATGAGGAGGGAGTAGTTCTCCCCCCGAGGCCGATGACTTTACCGGTAGCTATGTGGTCTATCTCTCTCTCCCATGGTGTGATCTTTATGTGATCATGAGCTTTGTAATCTAGTTGAATAAGTAGATGTTACTCTTCATCTATTATGCTACTCAAGTGGTTTTATTATTGTGATTTCCGGAGACACATTGTCCCACGGTGTGAAGGTGACAGTGTGCGCACCGTGTGTGTCTCTTAGGCTAAAGATTACAGAAATACTTATCATGAGTTAGAATTTGAGTTGGATGTCTCTATGAAATTGTGGTATTTGTTAGTACTATCTTTGGATGCTCAAAGTGACAGCGTGGGGTGTCGCTAGGTTTGGAACACGAACTTTAAGGAGTGCTTTTGCAGCCCTACGCGGTGAATTGGTGTTCGTTATCCAACCGGAGAGCGGTTCAGAGTAGCATAGTGAAGAGATGATATTTATGTATTCAATTATAATATCATTGTTGAAAGTGTCCACTAGTGAAAGTAAGATCCCTAGACCTTGTTTTTAAGCATTGAAACACCGTTTACAACCAGTTCTGCTACATGTTCGCTTGCTGCCATTTTTATTTCAGATTGCAATTACCACTTATAATCATCCATATTACCACTCATAATCATCCATATTACTTGTATTTCACTATCTCTTCGTAGAACTAGTGCACCTATACACCTGACAAGTGTATTGGGTGTGTTGGGGACACAAGAGACTTCTTGTATCTTAATTGCAGGGTTGCTTGAGAGGGATATCTTTGATCTCTACCTCCCTGAGTTCAATAAACCTTGGGTGATTCACTTAAGGTAAACTTGCTGCTGTTCTACAAACCTCTGCACTTGGAGGCCCAACACTGTCTACAAGAATAGAAGCATGCGTAGACATCAGCGACCCCCCGAGTGACACGACCGATATCAAAGAGGATCTAGAAATACTCGAGAAATCACAAGGAACCACCAAGTTTAAAACTTTACTCCGGTCTAACCACCTTAATAGATGTGCTGACCATGGCTTTGGTAACAGGCGGAAGGATTATTGGAGGAAGATAAAATCTACCAAGAGGAGTCTTTCTCTCTTATGGGTTGCTTGCCTTCTCACATACAAATATGAAGAATCATATTCACTTATCACATTTATTCCATCAGGCACATTCACTATCGCCATGAACCGAATCACCTCGCGCATACTTTTCCACTTGCAAAAACTAGTTTAATTCTTATTAGCTGTTTACTTTTATGCACTTTACTTTATTGCATTATCAATACTCCAAACTCTTATTATTTACGCTCATCACTTTCCATTTCAATTCTTGCAGTCAATTCCCCTAAGACTTGTGACACCTTGGTGCGACAGAAACACCGCAAATAAACATCCTACTACGCTCTTTGTCGGGATACGATATAAAAACCGAAAATAATACTTCCACAAAAATATGCACAAATGACCTTGTGTTCTTGCAGGCCATCAATGC
Organism: Lolium rigidum; assembly: GCF_022539505.1. Taxonomy (NCBI): domain Eukaryota; kingdom Viridiplantae; phylum Streptophyta; class Magnoliopsida; order Poales; family Poaceae; genus Lolium; species Lolium rigidum. The sequence continues at coordinate 290,507,746 of NC_061508.1, forward strand.
GCCACTGATTAGCTCTTTTATAGTAGTGAGTGGTGCTAACGAGCACTGGTACATGTGGGACTTGTTCGTACTGACCACTCGTACCACCGGGCACCGACTTCGCCTGGTCAAAGCGAGCAACTTTCGTGAAGGCACCCATATATTTTTTCAGACTCCAACCGCCACACAGAGAGCCACCATTCTAAGATTGTATCAGAAACACACATGAGGAAGATCCACCGCTTCACCTCCACCATTGTTCATCATCCCCATCTCATAGCATAGCCATAGCCATATCTTGTTATTGAGATTTCCTCGTGATTGGCGACCTTGTAAGAATATTTGGTATTGATCTAATTAAATCTACAATGTTTTTTTCATTGATCTTGTTATTATGAGTGAGTAACCCTCATGGTTTGCGGGCTGAGGACTAGCTTTGCAATAATTATGTGCATCTAATTACATGAGAATATTATGTGGTTATTCATAGGAGATTAATATTTGTGCATCTAATCAATGTTGCATACCTCAATTCGAGGACTTGTCAGGTACCCAAGACCCTGAGGATTGATCAAGGTTCGAGGTGAGATATGTGGTAAACGACGTCTACATGTGAAACCCAGTGAAAAAAACGGGAGTATAGTATTCGTTCAATGATCCACCTAGAGTAACAGTAACATCACCATTCTTAATGATTTGGTATCTATTTTACTTAATAATCGTTGATAGCTCGGTGCTTCGTGGTATAACGGTTGGACCAAGAGAATAGCTATGCCCGTGACTCGTGGGGGCTATAGTATTTACAGATGTGTGATACGTCTCCAACGTATCTATAATTTCTGATGTTCCATGCTAGTTTTATGACAATACCTACATGTTTTGCTCACACTTTGTAATGATTTTATGCATTTTCCGGCACTAACCTATTAACGAGATGCCAAGGTGCCAGTTCCTGTTTTATGCTGTTTTTGGTTCCAGAAAAGCTGTTCGGGCAATATTCTCGGAATTCGACGAAACAAAAGCCAAACCTCCTATTTTACCGAGACGGACCCAGAACACCGAAGGAGAGACGGAGAGGGGCCAAGAGGGCCCCACACCACCTGGCGGCGCGGCCAAGAGGGGGGGCGCGCCCAGCTATGGGGTGGGCCCCTCGGGACCCCTCCGACGCCGCCCTTTCGCCTATATATTCCTCGCGACGCTAAAAACCCTATATGAATCAATCATACTCCAGAAAGACTCCAGGGGCGCCACCACCATCGTGAAACTCCGTTTCGGGGGACAAAATCTCTATTCCGGCACACCGCCGGGACGGGGAAGTGCCCCCGGAAGCCTTCTCCATCGACGCCACCGCCTCCATCATGCTCCGTGAGTAGTTACCCCATGGACTACGGGTTCTAGCAGTAGCTAGTTGGTACTATCTCTCCCATGTACTTCAATACAATGATCTCATGAGCTGCCTTACATGATTGAGATCCATCTGATGTAATCGGTGTTGTGTTTGTTGGGATCCGATGAATTGTTACATTATGATTAGTCTATCTATAAAGTTTGTGAAGTTATTGTTGCTGCAATCTTGTTGTGTTTAATGCTTGTCACTAGTGCACGAGTGGCATGATCTTAGATTTAAGCTCTATAATTATTGCTTAGATTGTATCTACAAGTTGTTTGCACATGTCTATGTCCGGAACCCGAGGCCCCAGAGTGACAGCAACTGGGATAAGTGGAGGGGATGACTTAGATATGAGGATCACATGTTTTCACCAAGTGTTAATGCTTTGCTTCGATGCTCTATTAAAAGGAGTACCTTAATTACCAGTAGATTCCCTTGAGGCTCGGCTGCCACCGGCTGGTAGGACAAAAGATGTTATGCAAGTTTCTCATTGCGAGCACGTATGACTATATATGGAAAACATGCCTACATGATTAATAGACTTGATGTTCTGTTTTAATGCTATTTCAATCCTATCAATTGCCCAACTGTAATTTGTTCACCCAACACTTGTCACTTGTTATTTGAGAGTTACCACTAGTGTAGATAGCTGGGAACCCCGGTCCATCTTTCATCATCAAATACTCATTCGGTCCTATATGTCATTAGAAGTAGTATCAACTATTTTCTGGTGCCATTGCCTCTGTGTTACTGCTACTGCTGATGTGTTACTGTTACTATTGCTCTCATATTACTGCTGCTTTCACATCACCCCTATTACTAGTGCTTTTCCAGGTGCAGCTGAATTGACAACTCAGTTGTTAAAGCTTATAAGTATTCTTCGTCTCCCCTTGGGTAGAATCAATAAATTTGGGTTTTACTTCACTCGAAGACTGTTGCGATCCCCTATACTTGTGGGTTATCAATGTGCTTCCCACAAATCCTATCTATATTAGATCATCTATACATGAGTGTGCTTAACTTTATATTTATGCGATATGTATGCATATATGCATGTGAAACTCAATCGTGGCATATCTCCATCCATCGACACAACTCTAGATACAAAGTAATCTGGAAAGGTCTAGTAAACGTAAGATAAAGAAAACTAGCAAGTCATCAGCAAGTGTTTCCCAAGATTTGATAAACCTAGGTCTTATGGAGGAAAAAAAATACTATACTGCATCCGTAATCTGGATCGAAGGTATCAACCCTTTGTCTGGCGCAATTTTCGGGGAAGCAATTTCGCTATCTTTGTAAGGTTACTATAGACCTTTTTAGTTAGCCTTTTTGGTTTAATTTATTTATTGTTATTAATTTACTTCTTCTTATCTATTGAAAACCCAAAAAATAGTTACTATTTTTTATCCTTCATCTTATACCAAAACACATAAAAATTAGCACTATGGTACAAAAGAAGATTGGGGATTATGCTACCCCTAATGATTTTAGAACTATGAAATTAGACCTAAATTCTTAATTTTAGTTTGACAGAACCAATTTGAAGGCTCTACTGTTGAGGATTTAGGTTTGCATCGTGAACCCGTTTACTAAGATATATGATATGATGCTCATAAAAGATGTTGACTCCAATGCAGTCAAGCTGCGTTTATTTCCCTTCTCATTTAGAGGAAAGACAAAATATTGGTTGCTAGATTTTCCTAAATACACTATTACTTCATGGGAGGAATGCACAAATATTTTCATGACTATGTTTTTTTCTCTAGCTAAGACTATGCAATTTCGATCTAATATTATAGGCTTTAGACAAGAAGATTGCGAGCTACCAGCGCTTAAATGGAAGAGGATGAAGGGATCCATAATGAGATGTCCCAACCATGAGATGGAAGAATGGTTACTTCTCCATTTAATTTATAATGGTATTAACGCTATTTGTAAGTCTATACTGGATACTGTAGCTGGAGCCACATTCATGGGAAGACCAGCTTCTTGATGGTATGTAGAACATTCATGACCAATGGCATGTAGAAATGTCCTCATCAAGAAAGATAAATTCAATCACCGAGGAGAATAATGAAGAGCTTACTACAAAGGTTGATGCGCTATTAAACATTATCAAGGATAAGGAAGATACCCAAGTTAATGCCATCATCAATACTAATGTTGAAGAGGTAAATTTTATTGCCAATAATCTTTATAACCATGCGTGGAAGAGTCAATACTATGGCTCGAATTTTCGATAATATGCTAATTCTACAGGTGCTCCAAACAACAATTTTAGTAATTATATTGGTGGTGTGACAGACCCTCCACACGCCCCATTTATTTCCATTGGCGTGGCGCTACATGGTGTGGCTAAAATGTATTGACACACAAGTGGTGTGTTAGGATAGTTGTCCCACCACTGGTGTGTTATTTTTCCATGTTGCTATTTTATATTAATAACGGGTTAGTTTATTTGTTTTAAAATACATTTAAAAATTAAAGAAATAAAAGAGACCACCCACCGACCAAGCTTGAGCCATGCCACTAGTAGCCCACCGAAAATCCTCCCGGCCCGCACCGACCACAACTAAATAAGAAATAGAAATAGAAAATACAAGAGAGGAAAACACCACATCGGCTGTGTAGCCTGATCCCCCACTCTCCCTTTGGCACACCCCAACTGCAAGCCCCACGCCACCCCACTACGATCCCCTCCGCTTTCTACCACCGCCTGCTCCACCGTCGCCGCCACTCCCTCTCTCTTCCTTGCCTCTCCGCTGCCCTCGTGTCGCCACATCCCTACCTCTTCTCTTCGCTACAGTCGATCTGTGCGCCGTCGTTTTATCGAACAAGCTGTCGCCGCCCTTCCCTGCCTCTTCTTTTTGCCACCATCGATATGCATGCCGTATTTCTCTCGAACAACTGCCGCCCGCTGAAATCATCGCCGCCCTTGGAGCCGCCACTACCTTTTCAAAGTTGCAGCTGCCGCATGAATTGCATCCCTATCGTTCAGGGGGGGGGGGGGGGCTTTCCTCTTCCTCTCTTTTGTTCTAGTAAGCTATTTGAGATGATGTAGATTATTGTTGATGATTTAGTAGACAACTTTGCAAGTTCGTTAATTTAGAGATGACATATGTAAATTATTATTGATGATTTAGATGATGTTAGAGATGATATATATGTAGAATTGATAGATGATTTTTTTGGTTTGCTGATTTATATGATGCAGATTATTGTTGTTGATTTAGCGATGATATAAAGTAGTGCATCTTTTTTAGCTAACTATTATACATGTTGACTATAAGATGGGTATACATGACATGAAAATCGCTTATAGCCATCAATTGAATATTTTATTAATCCTGGTCTTATGTTGTCCTGACCAAGACGGTTCCTCAATATTAGAAGGGACATGGACTACATGGATGCGGATTTCAAATAGCTGAATTGTGTGCTCCATTCTATTTAAATCACAACAATCAATTTAAACACAAATGCTTCTCCGCGCCACTGCACCAATCGAAAAGTATTGAGTGTACCCTCTCTGCTCCATCGCTCCCCCGCCCCATGCGTTGAGATTCGCGCCCAGGTGTTTCATCATCGGAGCCAAACATACCAAACTCTCTCGAGCACCTCCACCACCCACAAGACTCGTCGGAGACGCCAACGAAGTTGATTCATGGACTTAGTGTTGGGGAGGTAGGGGAGGGTCAGGTCTTAGATTTGTGGGTGTTTTGCCGGCACCGGGTAAAAAAGGGCTGCGGTGGGGAGACTGAGAGGGTTGTCGACATGGTGACAAACCGATAGAGGCCATGATTTGGGAAGTGCGGGGTGCAGCGAGCCAGCGCAGGAGCGTCGGCTGGCAATTTGGCTTGTAGTGGGATGTTCTTCTTTCGCTCTAGTTTTCTTCTTTCTTTTTTCCTATCTTAGGTTTCGGTGTCTTTGGGACGAAGCCTAACTGTCTAAATAATCCATAATGTGGAAGCAGATTTGATGCACATGAGCACTAGTGCTCCTAGTTTTTATTTTTTTTAAAAAAACTGTACATCTATGTTTCAAAAAACCATCACATTTATTCCACGGATACATACACATGTTCTGAATATTCGTGCGAAGTTTCAGTAAAAATTGCATTGTATTTTGAGCTAGGGGAAAAATAGTTTGTAGCTACCTATAGTGGTAGATATTTATCAGAAATTTCTCTTTTTTTATAGCTTAAAGTACAACATATTTTTCTCCAAAATTTCTATATAGGTATTTAATTTCAACTTTTTAATTATCTAAAAATATAATTTTTAAAAATTAGACACTTTTTGGGTAATGTGGATTAACATAGCTCTGCATACTATTTTTGTACTATATAGACAATTAAATAATATTTCAAACAGATATGTATGAAGACTGATCCTGGCGGAGCAAATCTATGTGACGCTTACAGCTAAGCTTCACCATGCAGCATACGTGTCAAATGCATGCAATGTCGGTTGACACATGTCGAGCTGTGTGGGCTCCTTGTTTCTACAGTGGAGACTGTCTGCACTGGTAGTATAAATGGCGGTGGGGGACAGAGGACTCTGCCTTACCTTCGTCGTCTCCGTTTGTTTCCTTTCCTCCACAGATTCCACAAGGAGCAGATCCGTGTTCGCCATGGCTGATGGACAGGTGAGCCGTTCGTCCTTTCGCCGCTTAGCATCGTCAATTCAGTAGTAGGAGTACTTCGTTTGATGCAAGAACACAGCCAGCTGTTCTTACTGTTTTTCCCGCAAGTTCGTGTGATTAGTGTTCTTCCTTAATTAGTTCCTTCCGTACACATCTGTAAAGTTTGCTACTAGTACTGAATACTTTCGTCTGTTCTTACTGCGATGCAGCCACCGCAGGTTTTCTACATTTCCAGGCGTTCTATCTTGGAAGAAGTCAGTGCGCACACCGGCCTTGCTATCCACAGGTACGGTTCCACCACCAACAAGGCGGGTCTCGTGAAGGGCTGCGTCGTCGTCGACGTGCCCAAGATAGAAGGAAGGCCGCTGGAGACACGCCGCGCCTTCTACGGCGAGCACAAGGGCGACCTCGACGGCGCCTTAGAAAGCGCCGCCGAGGTTGCTCTCCGCCATCTGTCCGACGACTACGGCGTCGTCATCAAGGACTGGAACTACGAGGCTTTCGCTGCATGCAGGCAGAGCCTGCTAGCCGCAGTGGAGTCCAGGCGCAAGATGGAGGCGGAGACTGAAGCTGCGTTGAAGGAGGCGATCCGCTATAAGCGGGCGATTGATAAGCTGGTCCAGGATATCAAAGATCTCTGCCTCCGGTTTGCTGGATTGCTGCCCGTGCGAGCCGGTGGCGCAAGCGGCATCGAGTATGTCGGCCCGCCTTCGCCGCCGACTGGTGGATTTGACAAGCTGGCCCTCGATCTTGTTCAGGTTGTCCAGACAGCATATGATGAGTTGCCAGTTTGGGCGTCGTCTCCACTTAGTTAAGTCTTAGGCTGGGAGATCGCCGTATGTGTCCCTTTACCTGCCTAGCTTAGATCGTGTAGTACTGAATAAAATGATGTGCTTCATGTATCCAGCTTGTTCATTTTGGTGAACGTACTAGATGATATCCCGCGCTTTGCTGCGGAATAATATGGCATTTTTCTTCTAAATTAACAAATATATAATGTTTAAGTTACAACCATATGAGAAATTCTACCGGAAAGTATGTTGAACTACACTGCACACATGGTGCAAGCCCAAATATAACATCTAGCTATTATTTGGATATGATTACAGTGTAGCCCACAAAATAGAGAATAGTTGCATGTTACCGTGTAGTCCCTCCTTTAAAAAAAACTCGCAACTTTATTTGACATGAATGTATCCACGTCTAAAATGCATCTAAATGCATCATGTTTAAGTTGTGATACTTACTTTTGAGCTGAGGTAGTAGCTCACAACAATTGGGAATAGTTAAGTCACGAGTGGTACTATTGAAGGAAAGAACATAAGCTACATATTTTATACTAATTAGTAGCCACAGAAGTATTGCAATGATTACAGACTGAAGGAGATTAGTTACAAAAACTTCTATACATCTCTGCCTTTCGAGCCCTGAAACTGCAGTTGCGCCTCTTTGGCTGATTGCCCTCTGTCCTCTCAGCTTTGGTGCAGAGTGCTTGCCCAAGATCATCTCCCGCCAATCTTTCGTGCAGGCTGCTGGTAGATCATGACCTAGGGTCTGGTACAAAGACCAAGAGAGCCAGATTGAGTCTTTGCCTTAGCATTTATTTTGCCTCTGTTTTTCCTTTTCTTTCCGGTTCAAGTTTTTGGTTTCTTGCTTTGAAAACTCCCGTACTTTACACTCCATGCAATGAAAAAGCAGTTCCGTCTGCATTTTCGTCGGAACTTACAGTTTCTCTTTTCCCAAAGATCAGTCATGGACCAAAAATAAAAATGATAGATTGTTTGTTGGATAGATAAAGAGTTGTCAAGCAATCAAGTGTTTGAATAGGCAAGAAACAGATCATAGTTAATGTAAAATTTGAGAAAACTTGTAATGCTATTCCTTCAAGTGGGAACTCTATGCAGAAGGCAATTCATCATGTAGTCTTGAAAGCATAGTAGCCAGTTACATCTACTTACCCTGCTGAATTATCGAATAACATGTGATGATCACTTGGAAGATACTCAGCCGGTTGAATAAATTTAGAGAAAGAAGTAGCTAACCTCATAACATGTTGAACTAATTATGATTGACCTACATCAACCACTTAGAAACAAAGTTAAACAGCAGGCATGGATAATAAATTTCTAGAAGCTTGACGTAAAGCAGAATATAGATTCTTTTTTTGAAAGCTCACAACTGGAAACATGAAAATAGTGGTGGGATTGTTATGATTTTTCTTCAGAAACAGTAAACGTAGTGTTTATGTCTAAAGTGATACCTTAATCTTTTCTCTTCTATGTAATGATCAGTAGTTAGAATGACATCCCTAAGAGAGTCGTATTCCAGAAATCCCTGAAAGAGCCAAAAAGAAGAGCCATGTGTAAGAATTAGCTAAAAATGTGTTAATAAACTAAAGATATAGTTTAGCTGGCAAAATAAAGTCCCAAAGAACAATTAAGTTAACTAAGCAACCAGAAAGCTTCGATGACTGACGAATCTGTCAAACATATATCAAGATAAAATCTCTGCTACATACCTTCAAATACAGTGCATACATGACATATTTTTCTAGCAAAATGCAAGGTTTTGGAGTCGGTGAAGTACCTGGCGTTTAGATAACTGACAAAATAGGAATGCACTTTTAATCTGTGATGGAACTATTGAGATGGAAGATCTCAAATCTGAGTCCGTCCATCATCAGAATATTAGTATTAGCCTAGCACCTTGTCTGCTATACTTTTTTTAGAACAAAAGAGCCTTGCACTTGCACCTTGTCTGCTACTTCCTCTCCTTTCTGTCTTGCTATTTCAGATAAACAGTTCTGGCCAAATTTATCAGCTACCTTCAAGCAGCAGAGAACGTATGTACAACAACAATGAAATAATCACATGGTATGTATCTGTTAATTGTAACTACGGTACTGCACATGCGTATTTGGGATCAATGATGCATAAGAGACAGGATGTACTTGTGGGATTCTGTGGATCGGAATAAGAAACCTGTATGGCCACAAATCGAACTCCACTCCTCAAAGAATAAGCAATTTCCTGCAATTCTGCTGGTCTACGCTGTTGTCGATCTCCAAATACCCATGAGGCTGAGGTGAAGAGGATAAAGTTTAGTTCGCAGTACAATGGGTGTGAGAGGGCGTAAAGATGGACAAACAATGCTGGTAGAACAGTGATCTAGGGAGAGCTAGATCCATGGAAGATGGGGGTCAGGTCAGGTGAGCACATAGGAGAACGGTACTGGAGCTAAATAATTTGGCCGTGAGTGCGTGGTGCCGTGGTGGAGAATAAAGAGTCGTTGGCCGCTCGTATCCCTTGCCGACCGATCGTTTTGGTGCCGTAGTGGATAATAAAGAGGCGACGGCCGCTCGTATCCCTTGTTGATCGATCGTATTATCTGAAACTAACAATTATTTGCTGTTTAAAATAAAACATAAAATAACATGGTAAATAGATTAGTGGTGGGCCTGCTGAGGTGGCATAGCTGCATGTTGAGAGAAATATGTTAGTGGGGATGATCTTCTTAGTTATATAGGATGCTCTGCACCGTAGGTGCCAGGGCTACGTAGAATGAGCTGGATTTACCTGTATAAGAGGACCGTTTATGCTATCTAAAAGCACTTGTATAATAGATATGGTAGTTGTTCTCTGGTTGTTGTGTAGCTCTTGTGAACTATTGTAAATAAACTATCTGTATGCTTAGTGTCTACAATGTGTTCTTGTAATCGTTTTATGGGATCTGTATGCTCTTGTGAGCTACCGGAAATATATCACTAATGCTCAATCTGATCTTTGCAATTCTAACTTACAGCTCAACTTCTCACAATACAATAAATATATGTTTGAGATGGAATTTGCAAAATAAATGCTCATTACAAATTTGTCGCAACAGAGAACCATCTTATTGCTAATTATGATCTACATTTTTCCTTCCCAGTTAAGGGTGACACTACCTGATCACATTGTATTGGGATATCAGAGCTGCGGTGGTGAAAATCTCTAGTTCAATGCAATTAAAAAAAACTTTTTTAAGAGCTTGGAAACAACTCCAGTCCTAGCAAGAGCTTAAGAGAGAATCCATTAAGGACGCGATGAACACCAACCATTTGCGGAACAAAACAGGGGTCCAGAGAAGCTAAGCTTGGAGGAACAATCAAGCGATGGGACTTGGTGGAAAAGTGACCGTACAGTAGGCTCTGGCGTTTCTGGCGTTTTAGAGGCGATTTTGAAATTTCCGGCCGCGTGGCGGCGGCGGGGAGGGACGGTGCGCTGGGATGGGGGCGCCGCGTTCTCCCTCGACCACGGGAGCGGGGAGCTGCCGGGGTCGGTTCTGGGTGCTGGAGGAGGTGGAAGGGGAGGCCTCGCCGGCGTCCGAGTCCGAAGATGTGGAGCTCTCAGATGCGGGGGAGTCGAGCTCTCCTCGCAACCTTCCGTCGGAGCTGAGGTTGGATAGCTTCGTCCAGCGCGCGGCGGAGCTGGGCGGGGCGCTCAGGCTCGGGAGGCGGACGGAGTTCGCGCCCGGAGGAAGGGGATCCCGGTTCCGGCCGCGGGAGGAGCCCCGCTTCCGCTGTCTGGGAGATCTGGGAGGGCGGAGACCTCGAGGTGCAGGGGCACGAGGGGGAGCCTCCCGTTCTCTCGCGTCGGCGCCGGCCGGGGGCAAGACGGCTGCTATGCGGGCGGAAGCGGGGTCGCCGGGGACGCCGGGTACTCCGGTGTCGGCATCGCCAAGGTTGTGGGTGACTGAGGACGACGGAGGAGGCACGCGTGGCTCGGGGGCCGCGGCCTGCTCCCCGGGTGGGCCGGAGGTTGGGCCGCTTGGCCCAGCTAGGGCTGATCTGTGCAGCACCCCGGAGGGCTTTGGGGAGGACCGCGAACCCTATTCGCCGCTTATTGCGGGAGCGATTCGCTCCCGCTCAAGCGACGGAGTGGGTGGGCCGGCCCATTAGCGCTTAGGAGGTACGGTTTTCCCTCTTTTTTTTGTTTTTTTTCCAGGGTTTCTTAGGTTTTTTTGGTTTTGGATGGTTTCTTTTTATGGTTTTTTTTGCTGTGCTGGTTTTACTGATTCCAAAATTTGTTCAGATTTTTTTCTGTTCTGATTTAAAAATGTTCATATTAAAAAAATTCGAATTTGAAATTTTTTCAAATTTGAATTTTGTTCAAATTTGAAATTTGTTCAAATTCAAAATTTGTTCAAATATAAATTTTGTTCAAATATAATTTTTGTTTGAAATAAATTCTTTGAACATTTTCAAAATTTGAACTTTTTTAGATCTGAACATTTTTGGATTTCGAACTTTTTGAGATTCAAACATTTTTAAATTCGAACATTTTTAAATTCGAACTTTTGAAATTTTGATTTTTTTGAGATTCGAACATTTTTGGTTTTTGAACTTTTTTATATTTGAACATTTTTTTTGAATTTAAACATTTTTAAAGATCTAAACTGAAAGAGAAAAAAAAGAAGAGAGAAACAATACCTTTTGTTGGGCCCAGTTTTGGAGCGGCCCAGGGGGAGACACTTCAGGCGGAGCGAGCGCTCGCTCCCGCTTAAGGCGGAGAGTAGGTGCTCCCGGGGAGGACGCTCGAGGGAGGCTCCTGGCTGACGATCTCCCAAGCCGTTGGGCTGTCCATAGCCCAGGTGGAGGAGGAGCCTGGCCCGCCTGGCCTGGTGAGGCCCAACCGACGGGAGGAGAGCCTCTTTAGGTGGCTTTGGCTGCCTAAGGGCTGCACGATTCCGTCCCTAGGGTTTCCAGCCCGTGCGAGTGAAGTGAGGCAGAGGCTCAACGACCCGTCTGCGCCGCCGCACCTGCTTCTCCGCAAGATCGCGCCACCACCCCCACTTTCTCGCTCCTTTGCAGCGGCGGTGATGGACAGGGGGTACAAGGAGGGACGGAAGAGGAGGTTGGAGGGGGAGGCGAGCCAGTGGAGGGCGGACGGTGGTGACTACGGCGAGGGTCGCGGCTCCGGTGCGGGCCGTGGCGACGGCGGACGGCAGGATGGTGGCGGCAGGCTCGAGGGGAACGGACACCATGGCGGCGAGTACCGCTACCAGAGCGCTGACCACCGGTACCAGGGGCGCGGCCGGGATGACTGGGGCCCACCGCCGCCGTGGTGGGAAGAGCAGCAACGGCGTGAAGCAGCGCAGCGGCATGAAGAGGAGCAGTGGCAGCGTCAGCAAGAGGCGATGAGAGGCAGGGGTCAGGGGGACCGCGCGGCTGCCGCGGGTCAGGGAGACTGTGCTGGCGCGGGCGCCCATCGCCAGCATAACAACAAGGCGAAACCGTTCAAGAAGGCGCAGGGTGCGGTCGGGGGTGTGCAGCAGCCCTTGGCGAAGGGGAAGAACAAGGCCGATGCTTCCAAGGGTGGAACGCTGGTAGGAGGGGAGTGCTTCAAGTGTGGCCGCGAGGGACATTTCCAATCGGAATGCACCTTCGAGCCTCTCTGTGTGATCTGCAGTGCCGAGGGACATACCTCGGCAAACTGTCCGTCGAGGGGGAAGACGCTGAGGCTGCAGTCCATGGGTCACGCGATCACCGGGGGCGGGTTCTATAACATCGATGTAGAGCCGCTGAGAGGTGGCCAGGCACCGGGGGAGGTGTTTGCGGCAATCATTAGCTTCAAGGGGAAGCCGCTGTCGGAGGAGCAGCTGTCCGATGAGCTCAAGCATCTGGTGGATGAGCTTTGGGGTTGGCAAGTGCGCAAGCTCTTGGAGGTGGAGTTTTCCGTGGTCTTCCCGTCCCGCGAGACGCTAAGCTGAGCACGGGCAATGGCAAGGTTTTCCTCCCGCTGAGCAAGACGGATACTTCTATCCGTGAGGCGTTTCTGGCACCAAGACCGAGTGTGATGCTACCGTCGACGTGGGTTCGCTTGACCGGGGTCCCGGTGACGTGGGCATTACCCTTCGGGTAACCGACATTGCCCTATCCCGTATTGTTTAGTTGGAGGCCCATGAAGGCACTTGGACGGCGCACCAGAAGATTCCTTGACGGGCAAGACAAAGAAGCGGCCGAACAAGGAAAGATTAGATTTAAAATTACTGTAAACCTAGTCGTACTTGGTTAGACCTCTTGAGACCTGGCCTCCTATATAAAGGCCAGGAGAGGGGCTGCCGAGGGACTACAATCAATCCTAGCAATCTTAGCCACCAAAAGCTTAGAGCTAGGTCACGGTAGCACTTAGCCTTCTCGACGAGATCTCAGCCGAATTATTCGGCACCCCATTGTAACTCAATATCTTCATAATCAAGATCAGACAGGCAGGACGTAAGGGTTTTACCTCATCGAGGGCCCCGAACCTGGGTAAATCGCTCTCCCCGCTTGTCTGTGAACCGATGTCTCGTGTCAGCTTGCAGGATTTCATCAACCCTAAGCCCCAATCGGAGGGCATTGCCGAGGAGTACCCTCGACAATTGGCGCCGTCTGTGGGAACCCTGTCGGCACAAGATCGGTCATCGGCAGATCCAGTCATGTCATCGGCAACTCCATCGACACCGTCATCGCCAAGCCTGGGAAGCCCGATTCGATTCGGCTCCTATGAATTCACCCCGCACAGCGACTCCTCTCGCTCAACCTTCTCAGATCTACAAGGAAACATGGAGATGACCTTCGGTAGCGTCCACTACAACATCAACGCGGAAGGAATCCTTCGGCTGCTGGAGTCGCCCACTTCCAGATCGACGAGTCCAAGCGCGTCATCATCACTCGACCTTTCGGCTGGTCTGACAGGCTCAACGAGTTCGCCCGCGCCCTCGACTCCCCGTTCAGCGTCTTCCATGTCGGTAGGATCCGACAATCCCGCATCTTCGGAGTTAACCTCGTACTACTGCTTGAACTGCGACACCAGGCACGGGCTGGGATCGAGCGACACACCGTTCATCTACAATGCCCAGTATTCATCGGGAGAGGACAGTGTCGACAGCATCGTCCAAGCAACCACCCGGAAAACGGCACACCACCAGGTTTATGTCGCCAATAACACGGGAAACACAAGGCACAGAGGAGACGGAGATCACACTCCTCGTTCCAGTAGACGAGCAAGTTTCGAAAACAGCGCCAGCAAACACAACAACGATTACACCATCGCGGACGAGGAGTGGGCAGCAGCCAAGGCAGCCGTACTTTTTTTTTTTCAGATTAAGGCAGCCGTACTTAACAACACGCCGCTCCCCGCAGGAACCTCGGTTGGAACTCTCAACGCCTATCGCTCTATACTAGAGAAAAACCGGGAGCACCTATCGAAAGAGCAAGCCACCCTCGAGAGACGCCTATCTGCGGCAGACCGATCCAGCGAACGACGAAGAGGCTCGCAAGGAAGCGCCTCTCGAAGTACTCAGGGGGCAGGCAAGCACCGATCAAGACTATCCAGGCTTTCGGAAGATGACGCTAGAGAAATAACGTCGAACCTGACCATGTCCTTTATAACCACGGACACCGCGGGCATGCCACGGCCGAAAACCGTTGCGGGAGCAACAGCCAACCTCGCTGCATACCTCATCAACCAGCGCCCTGAAGGATCCATAGCTCAAGCCCACCGAGGTGCCCTAGAAAGTCTCGCGATATTGGGAGATAATCTAGTTCCGCGAAAGGAAAAGACCACGTTGCAGGCTAGTGGCTCAAAGCATCATGCGAGAGATGCTCGGGATGAAATCACCCAGAGCAGGATCGACAAGGCAAGGCGACGATGCGCCGCTAGGGAGGAGTATGACAGTGATTCTTCGGATGAGAGTCAGGAGAACGACGGCGAGCTCAGGGGAGCCGATTGTTTAAGCTACAAAATCCGTGAGGCGATGCCACCTAGAAAGTTCAAACCCACCCCTACTGACGCTGCCAAATATGATGGGCAGCAGGAGCCAAGGTCCTGGATAGACGACTATCTGCAGACTGTGATTCTGCATAAGGGGAACCAGATAGCAGCAATGCAGTGCTTGCAGCTTTACCTAAAGGATTCAGCGCGAGCCTAGTTAAGGGGTCTGCCGAAGGGTTCCATCAAATCATGGGACGACCTAGTAGATGCTTTCGTTGCCAATTTCCAAGCAACGTACAAAAGACCCGTCGGGATTGAAGAGTTACGGCACCGGCCAAGAAAAGCGAAGGAATCGATGCGCTCATACATCGGGAGATTCACCAAACTCCTAAACGCTGCCGAAGATGTATCTGTCGACGAGCAATCGACGCCTTCAGCGATGGCATCCGACGTGAAAGCTACATAGAAGAACTCGGACGCAAAAAGCCAAAAACCATAACCAAGTTAATGGAAATCGCCAACAGCTGGGCTGATGGCGAGGACAACGTGCGAAAGCCGCGACAGCGCAGTGACGACGAAGACGATGACCAGCCGAAGCACGACTCGGGTGGTCGAAGGGATCGTCACAAGAGAAGGATGAACCGCAGCGATGACGACAACAACCTGGTAGCCGCAGGGTACTCCGATCGGCAGGACGATCGATATGACGATAGAAGAGACGATCGACAGGACGGTAATCAGAACAACTCTGGGAACCGTGGCAATTATAAACCACGGCAGCAGAGGACTCCCGAACTGCCCTACGCTGAGCAGATCAACGCTCCCTGTTACTTGCACTCGTATGTCGATTCTAAGGACGACAAAACGAAGTCAAGCCACTTGCCCAGGGACTGTCGGCAGTTCATTGACATGCACAAACTCATCCAGGAGGCAGGCCAGCAACTGCCACCACCACCACCACCACCTCCACCGCAACATCAAGTCCAGCAGGCTCAACCTCATCAACCAAACGAGGCGTTTCCACCACCACGTGGGCAGATGAGCATGATCCATAGGACAGGTGTCTCGAGAAGAGAAATGAAGAAGCTCACCCGAGAGATTAACTTGGCAGAAAGTATCATGGCGAACATCCCCGAGTATGTCGAGTGGTCCTCTCAGAACATTACGTTCAGTCGAGCAGATCACCCGATGACCATACCAAAACCAGGACACGCTGCCCTAGTAGTCGAGGCACAAATCGGGGGGTTCAAGATGAGCAAAGTTTTCATGGATGGTGGAAGCAGGCTAAACCTGATATTCGTCGACACAATCAAAAATATGGGGATCACCATGAGGATGCTAGAAGAAATAGATACTTGCTTCCATGGGATTCTCCCAACTTCACCGTCGTACTCTCTTGGCAAAGTTTACCTGAACGTCGTCTTTGGCAAAACCGACAACTTCAGGAAGGAAAAGATCGAGTTTGAAGTAGTGAACTGGGAATCACAGTATCACGCTATACTCGGGAGACCAGCTTATGCCAAGTTCATGGCTGTACCGCACTACGCATACCTCAAGCTGAAAATGTCTGGGAACAACGGGACAAACATCACAGTCTATGGAAGTTTTTCACGCTCGGACAATTGTGATCGCGACTTTCAGAGGATTGCTGCGAAGTTTGGGTTACAACAAGAAATTGTCGACCCTCCGCCCAAGTTGTCGATACGTGAAATCAAGGAGGAAAAACATGTCAGGGAAACCAAGAAGAAGCCAGCCGACCTTGCTCTAGAAGCTTCGGCAGAAAAAGTTTCGGCAGTTGATGGCACAGAAGACATAGGAGACAGCAAGACGCTGGCAAGCATTGTCCAGGCCCCTGGCGAAATCAACAACGTTGCGGCAACCACTAACGTGGTGAAAAAGCCAGAAGATGAGAAGAACCCCTTCCTTGCTTAAGCAATTTACTAGCGTTTAATTTTTTCCCTTTATCTTAAACAGGGCCTTCCTTTTTTTGCCCTCTAGTCTCGTGCTTACCTTATTAATGAGAACTTAAGTTTCGATCCCTTGTTAAGCATTGCAGTAATTCAAAGCATCTAAGCCGCATCACTGTGAACCTTGCCTACGCCCCCTGGCAAACGACGGTGTAGCGTAGTACGCGGCAGAAGATCGTGCTTCAAAAGAAAAGCCTCTACGAGTGCTAAAAGATGCAAAGTAAACAAGGACATTAATCCTTCCCTCTGCTATAGATGCCTCTACGAGTGCCGTAAATAGCAAGAGTTCGGAAATACATATAAACACAACCCACGGATATTTTACTTATGGAAATATCAAAGAACAACGGGCTCATCGGCAGAATCATTGCACCCGAAATATTCGGGAGTGACTGTCGAAACATACATCGGTTGAAAGCAAAGTTGCGCATACAACAGGTTTAGCAAAACCTGCAACACGAGCTGATCACTCAAATGATTTGCTGACCAACGAGTACACATACATCCAAACGGGCAATTAAGATTTGCTCCTTCAAAATTTGCCAACGGCATTAACACGGTAAAAGTACATATACATGTATCTACCGAATAAAAAGTTTCGGCTAAACAATCCTAACACTTGGATAAAGTAGCCAAAATAACCTATTTACAAAACAACCTTAATCCCTGAAATCACCCTTGCGGAGTTTCTCTTTCCTCAGGTACCTTTGAATCCTCCTCAAGCTTGTCGACAATTATATTGGCGGGAAGCAATACCTTCGGATACAGAGTCTCCAAGTCACCAACCGCGTTGGCGATAGTGAGCAGATTTGCTGAGGGGTAACGTGCAAGGACAAGGGCAAGTGTAAACCTGGCCCCTGCAAAAACCTGAGCTCGCACCAAGTATCGAATCTTCTTGGTATTCCCAAACTCAGACATCAGAGTCAACAGTGTAGGAGGGACCGCGTTCAAAGGGAACATAGTCCTCCAAATTACCCTCAGGGCTTTGTAGCACTTGTCGAAGAAATGGTGGACTTGTTGGACCCGATCCTGAAATTGTGCGACAGCCGAAGCCTTCGAGTGTTCCCGCCAGAAAATTTCTTCGGCTGATGACAGCTGGGTCAATGCGTGCACACGCTCGTGAATCCGCTTGTTTTCTTCCGCACGGTTCAAAGCTATGACTGGCAAAGGAATCAATAGAGGATCAGACAATGCATTGTTGACAAAAGAGTGCAAGGACCAAGAAACTTACAGTTCAAACTCTCGGTGGCTTTATGCAGTTCAGTAAGAGTGTACCGCTCTACTTCGGCTGCAATCTCGCTCTTCTTATTGACAATAGCAGCTAAGGCATAAGTGCTGCGCAGATCCTTCTCCATCCGAGCGATCCGATCCTTCATACGTTGGATTCGGTCACCTTCAGGAAGAGCACCCGAAGAGTCGTCGACAAATGCGGGCACTGGGAAAACCTGCAAGAAACAGCGTTAAAAGGGATGACGGATCGTATCAATTCAAACATCCGAAGTAACTCCCATCGGGAGAAGTGCAAGAGAAAACATCATAACAAAGGTGTATTAGCAACATTGCTAGCACAGAGTTTATTACAAACATAAGTTTTGCGACAGAACATTGTTCCACATCAGCTCAAAGGAAAGTTTGTTACAAAAATCATAGGGCTTGGGTCTGAGTAGATAAACTGGGGCCAGCCGATGTCTTCCTTGATGAAACCAGTTCAAGGAGCTGGCGAGCACACTTAAGGGCTGACGTTTTGAAGACGCTTAAATCAATGAACCGCCCATCTTGCTCTTTCGGCAGCTCCTTAGACATTTCTTCGATGTCGGCCTTAAAGCCGTGACCCATCATAAGTTGGAAGGCAAGGAGGGCACCATAGGTACGCGAAGTGCGTTTGAATACCTCGATAACCTCCTTGGTGTCAACTGCGAAGGCGTCGATTAACTGCCCCAGAGTTTTGTCTTGATTGATCTTGGGGAAGATCATCGAGTGCATCCGCGCCATGGCACCTTTTCCTTTTTCAAGAAGTTCCCGCGTAAGCTGGTGGGAGGCGAGAGTCATCGACACTCCGTTTGCAGGAGAGTTATTTGGAATTTTGTCCAAGGCATTGGCAGGGATGTTGGCGGCTTCTGCAAAAGAATAAGAATGAAAAAGATCATTGACAAAAGATCGAATTCGTAAGCACGATAATCGACAGAGAAGTATAAAAGAGATTACCAAGCAAAGCCAAGGAAGACTGGCGAAGGAGTTCATCTTTTTCAGTTGCCCAAGCCTCGACAGCCAGCCTCGATGCCTCCTCTTCTTTCAGGGAGTCGACTTCTTGGCGAGCTTCGGCAGCTATCTTGACTGCGCCGTTCAACTTCGAGGAAGAAGATTCAACTTCCTTCTGCAGCCGAACCTTGTCTGCCTCCAGAGAAGTGAATTGGGAGGCGAAGGCCTCCAAAGAGGATATAACACCCCGCAGGTCCTTGAGGAAGAAGGATGTTTGACAAAGAATCATTAAACAAGGTACGCACCAGGAAAATTCGCGTTGTAATCAAAAAATGACTTACAGAAGGAGGAGTCGCGGCGGCGGCAGTTGAAGGAACATCTTTCCCCTTAGAAAGGGAGGAAGCTGTCGATGCCTGAGCCGCGGGGGCTGCCTTGGGAGCCGAAGCTTCGGAAGCTGCAACGTCCGGTGGAGCAGCGCCAGATTTGGCCTTCTTAGACGGAGGCTCAATGAAACCTTCGTCACTGCAAAAGGAAATGATTGATAGAAGTTATGAAAAGAATGCGAGAAATAAAAGGACAAAATATGGCTTCAGGGAAGAAGGTGCTTACATATCGAAGAGATCGTCTTCATCGGCAAAGCCGCCGGTTGATCTCTTCATGGGTGAAGCCCTGGTCTCCTCCACAGCTGCATTAACAAAGGCATCACGATCAGCGTCATCATCACGCACTGATCCCTCTGTGTCGCAAGCATCATCGGCTGAGGGAGGAAGATCGGTGTCAACAGCTTCATAATCTATCGGATCATCGTGTTCGCTCTCTGGGCCTGTGTGCTCGACAGTGTGAAAATCAACAGGTACTGAGGAGCCTCTTCCCTCAGAAGTATCATTTGGCGAATCATGCAAGTTTCCAGAGACTATGGGAATATGTCGAAGAGAAGAACAAATAAGAATAATAGTAATTATGTTGACTAAGTGGAAGCAGCGTAATAAGGATATGAGAAGGAAAGATACCTCTGATGGTGGATGATCGGCATCAAGGGGAGTGATGTCTACGGGTGCTTCTATTCTTGTAGACAGTGTTGGGCCTCCAAGAGCAGAGGTTTGTAGAACAGCAGCAAGTTTCCCTTAAGTGGATCACCCAAGGTTTATCGAACTCAGGAAGGAAGAGGTCAAAGATATCCCTCTCATGAAACCCTGCAACCACAAAGCAAGAAGTCTCTTGTGTCCCCAACACACCTAATAGGTGCACTAGTTCGGCGAAGAGATAGTGAAATACAAGTGGTATGAATGAATATGAGCAAGTAGTAACGGCGCCTGAAAAGTGCTTGCTGGCGTGCGGTTGATGGTAGTAATATTGCAGGAAGTAAAGATGCAGTAAAACGAGTAAACAAGCAGCGATAGCGATATTTAGGAACAAGGCCTAGGGATCATACTTTCACTAGTGGACACTCTCAACATTGATCACATAACAGAATAAATAAATAGATGCTAGACTCTACACCCTCTTGTTGGATGATGAACACCACTAACCGTGTAGGATTACACGAACCCTCAATGCCGGAGTTAACAAGCTCCACAATATTCAATGTTCATATTTAAATAACCTTAGAGTGCATGACAGATCAACATAACCAAACCAAGTACTAACATAGCATGCACACTCGTCACCTTCACACTACGAAAGGAGGCATAGATCACATCAATACTATCATAGCAATAGTTAACTTCATAATCTACAAGAGATCACAATCATAGCCTACGCCAAGTACTACACGATGCACACACTCGTCACCATTACACCGTGCAGGAGGAATAAACTACTTTAATAACATCACTAGAGTAGCACACAGATATATTGTGATACAAAACACATTGCAATCATAAAGAGATATAAATAAGCACTTCACTATGCCATTCATAACAGTGAATAAGTATTCTCTGAAATATAGCCTAAGAGACCCACACGGTGCACACACTGTCACCTTTACACACGTGGGACAAGGAGTCTCCGGAGATCACATAAGTAAAACCCACTTGACTAGCATAATGACATCTAGATTACAAGCACCATCATATGAATCTCAATCATGTAAGGCAGCTCATGAGATTATTGTATTGAAGCACATAGGAGAGAGATTAACCACATAGCTACCGGTACAGCCCCGAGCCTCGATGGAGAACTACTCCCTCCTCATGGGAGACAGCAGCGTTGATGAAGATGGCGGTGGTGTCGATGGAGAAGCCTTCCGGGGGCACTTCCCCGTCCCGGCGGCGTGCCGGAACAGAGACTCCTGTCCCCCAGATCTTGGCTTCGCGATGGCGGCGGCTCTGGCAGGTTTTCTCTGGTTTCGTCGAACGTGGTTTTTCCGTATCGAGGTTTTAGGTCCGGGACCTTTATATAGGCGAAGAGGCGGCGTCAGAAGGTCGAAGGGGCGACGACACCATAAGGCGGCGCGGCCAGGGCCTGGGCCGCGCCGGCCTATCATCTGGGGCCCCGTGGCCCCCCTCCGGCGGCTCTCGGGTGTTCTGGATGCTTCCGGTGAAAATAGGAACCCGGGCGTTGATTTCGTCCAATTCCGAGAATATTTCCTTACTAGGATTTCTGAAACCAAAAACAGCAGAAAACAGGAACTGGCACTTCGGCATCTCGTCAATAGGTTAGTTCCGGAAAACGCATAATAATGACATAAAGTATGCATAAATCATGTAGATATCATCAATAATGTGGCATGGAACATAAGAAATTATCGATACGTCGGAGACGTATCAGCATCCCCAAGCTTAGTTCTCGCTCGTCCCGAGCAGGTAAACGATAAACAAAGATAATTTCGGAGTGACATGCCATCATAACCTTGATCATACTATTGTAAGCATATGTAATGAATGCAGCGATCAAAACAATGGTAATGACATGAGTAAACAAATGAATCATAAAGCAAAGACTTTTCATGAATAGTACTTCAAGACAAGCATCAATAAGTCTTGCATAAGAGTTAGCTCGTAAAGCAATAATTCAAAGTAAAAGGTATTGAAGCAGCATAAAGGGAGATTAAGTTTCAGCGGTTGCTTTCAACTTATAACATGTATATCTCATGGATAATTGTCAACATAGAGTAATATAACAAGTGCAATATGCAAGTATGTAGGAATCAATGCACAGTTCACACAAGTGTTTGCTTCTTGAGGTGGAGAGAAATAGGTGAACTGACTCAACATAAAAGTAAAAGAAAGGTCCTTCAAAGAGGAAAGCATCGATTGCTATATTTGTGCTAGAGCTTTTATTTTGAAAACATGAAACAATTTTGTCAACGGTAGTAATAAAGCATATGAGTTATGTAAATTATATCTTACAAGTTGCAAGCCTCATGCATAGTATACTAATAGTGCCCGCACCTTGTCCTAATTAGCTTGGACTACCGGATCATCGCAATACACATGTTTTAACCAAGTGTCGAAAGGGGTACCTCCATGCCGCTCGTACAAAGGTCTAAGGAGAAAGCTCGCATTTTGGATTTCTCGCTTTTGATTATTCTCAACTTAGATATCCATACCGGGACAACATGGACAACAGATAATGGACTCCTCTTTAATGCATAAGCATGTGGCAACAATTAGTGTTCTCATATGAGATTGAGGATATATGTCCAAAACTGAAACTTCCACCATGATTCATGGCTTTAGTTAGCTGTAATATCCCAGGTAATGGGGTTACAAAAATAGAGGAAACAGATGTGTGCATTGCATTCATGCATAGAAAATCTGGGGAATTTTCGCGCTTTAAAGTAAAACGATCCACGATGAATCGAAGTTTCACTTGATCTTGGTGGAATTGTAGTAGCTCATCAAGTCAAGCGCTATAAACCTCAGTGTGACCTTTGTTAAAACCTGTTTTGGGTAGAGATGATTTGATCTAAGGGGTTAGATCAAATGGAACTAATAATCAACACAACAACATTTTACTTAATGATCAATTGCTTGATCTTATAAAAGATTATAATATGATAATCCTTGCCACAACATATGAACATCCATATAATGGGAAATCAAGTAACAATCATTGGAGTAACTATTCCTAACTTATCTTCTCCATGTCTTAAAACTAACCCATTTTCTTACCATGATCCTCATGGTAATTCTTGAACTCAACACCATCACAAGCTTATCATTAAACCCTAGAGATGGGAGAAGCCTATAACCATCAAATAGATAATAATCAAACTCTAAGTTATTAACACTTAAAAGTTAAGAAACTACACTTGGGGTATAATTGAATTCACTTTAAAACTAATTACCAAATATGGTAAAACACAAGGACCTAAGTGCATAAAAGCCCCACATTCTTATTTTAAGCATAACTATTTAAATATGTGGAATATCACAAAACTAAATTCATTTACATTACGAATTATAGTTCAAACTAATTGAATAAAATAAACTATGAGTACTTTGAAACTCATATGATCATGCCTTGGTGAAATTAAACATCATCATTCAAAATTGGGGTATAATTCTTATTCTTGACATTTTGATCCCAATTATAATATAAATACAATCACATATGATATAGTGACTCAACCATAAGCATAAGATCATTCATAAGACAATTAGTAACAAAAGCCACTTGGCTCTCCAAAAACAAATCACAAGAGAGGATAATACTCATGCCACATAGGATGAAAATATCTACATAGCTTGCATCCTAAGCAATGCCACCTCATGCTTAAAGGATTACTATGGACAAGAGCATGACAACCAAGCACCTTACTCATCAAATTAAAACAAGAGTCATCCACCTATGTGTCATGATATTAGAGCATGCCCAAGCCTATAAAAGGAACCCTCTACCTCATTCATCTCATCATCTTGCACCATGATGCAAGAAGACCAACACATTGAGCTACTCCATAAAATAGTTAGGATCAAGATGAAGCAGCTAGGAGGTGGAGGCATGCCACAAGATGCAGAGTTTACAGAATTCCTGAAGAACAAGCTACAAAAGATAGCAAGGTAGAAATTCTAAGGAAGACCACATATTTAGATAATCACATCATCATTCCTTGAGTAGAACATTAGATTATAATCCAAGTCCTTGTGGAGTGAGAGGGGTAATTGGTACAACCATATCTAAATATTTCTAGTAATAACTTAGGAAGCCAAACCTTGATCATTATAAATTGTGTAGTGATCATAAACCCTAAGAACTTGAAGTAGAAGATATAAGCTCATAAGTAAAGCTTAGAGATAAAGCCTATAATATATATGGTGAGAAACCATTCATCATTATAACCAAAGTTAACTATAAAAAGAATTATAGCTACTTTAGTTACTTTAAACAATAGATTAAGAATATAATAGAAATCTATTGGTATAAGATAAAAACCAATTCTCAAGTCCTTACTAATTAAAGGAGAACATAAAATGCTAAGTAAACAACTACCTTATCATGGTTAAGGGAGATTAAACCCTAGCACATGCAATATGGAGACATCCCATCTCTATAACCTAGAATTAAATCTCAAACCTAGTTTATGTATCACTATGGTGATCATAATACAAACCATGCCATAATTGAGATTCAAACCAAATGCCATTAGGTAAATATCATTGGAACCCTAATGGTTCATTAATTAAATACAATGTTTCAATTATAAAACATAAGAGCCACCTAATGCTAAATCCTATAAGTAAACCCTATGTGTAGTGATCAACCATTTATCTTTGTAACCAAGATAAACCATGATGGAAACAATCCCTACTCGAGATACTTTCAAATGTAGTGAGAGTATTAACCTTAACAAGAGGGTTATACTAGAAATGATAAAACCCTAATAAATAAGGTTCACTTAAAATCATATGCAAGGGGATCAATTCTCAATTGAGAGAACAAACCCTAATAACAAACTCTAAAACATTTAGAGTAGAAATCATCAGTTCTAATAATTTCGAACAGAGTTGATTACACAAGAAAAAGAAAATTAAAATGAGTGTATAAATTCATGATTAATAAAAGTGTGCAATGTAACTCACATATATTAAATGTTTATCCCAAAAACAATGCAGGAAAGCATTCATACATTAATAGTCCTACTGAAATTCAAATTATTGGATACCTGCATGGTATCACATGAATTAAATTTGAATTAAAACAGATTACGAAATAGAAAATGAAAACAGAAAATAAAACAGAAAAAGAAACCAGAGAAAAAAATGGAGAGAAGGCTTACCTGTAGCAGAGCCCGACGAACGGAGAACCACCGAGCAGCCCGACAAGCATGGGCCAGCACAGCCCAGGATCGGCCCGAGATACCCCTTCGTCAAAAAACAGAGGTGAGGAGCTCGTCCTCATCCTCTCCACCGTGCATGAGCGCCAGCACGACGGCGTGCTCGCCTTCGTCTCTCGCTGGCGGCTCCTCCTCGACCGAAGGCGTGACGAGGCGCGTCCGGGCGCCATATAAATCCCCACGGCAAACCCTAGCCTCAATTCTTTTTCCTCTGCTCGATTTTTCCCCTTCATACCGAAACCCTAGTCTCGCAGACGTCAACCATTGCCGCCGTTCGGTGCATCCCCCAGCTTTGCCGTGAATGCCATCGCGTTCGCCGTCCTCGACTTGCCCAACCTGTCCAAGGAATTGAGCCATCACGCTCGAAATCGACGCCGTTGAGCTCATCTTCCCCAACGCCGGGAATAACGAATTCCGGCGATGCCGACCTCCCCTCGCCTCGCCGACAAGCGCGTTGTGCTCCTGGTGAGCCACTGATCCCTCTCGTATGCATATCTCGCTCGATTACGACCCGAAGCACGCCCCGCGACGTTGGCCAGTGAGCTCTGCCGCTCGGCCTCGCCGCCGGCCGAGTTCCGGCGACCATTTAGTGGCGGCGCGGTCACCAGTAGGATCAGCTCATCGTCCTCGTTCGTTGGATCCCACGTACAGCCCCGCGGGAACCCTCTATCGCCGGCGCCGTCCATCACCGGCCGCCGGCAGAGCACAGGGTTGCCACGTCGGCATCACGTGGCAGCCAACGTGGCCTGCCCCACCTGTCTGTGGCTGCGGGTAGCCCTGTCCGTGTAGCTTTAGTTAATTTTAGCTTGAATTCAAATTTCACAAATTGCTGCAACTTTACAGAAATAAATCAAATTCATTTCAATTCTGAAAAATACTATTTGTGATATCAAAATGATCCTAGAAATAAACTCTATCCAATAAAAATATAAATGAAATTTTTATTTTTAATAAAAATTTAATTATTTTATACTTGATTATTTAAGCCTTTATTCTAATTCCAAATTCAATTAAAATTCAATAATTAGTAAAAATATCATAAAATAAATAAAAACCAGTAAGAAAATAAGGAAAACATTAAAATCAATTTTCCTTTTCTATTAACTTATTAAATCCTTATTAGGAGGATTTAAAACCCTGATTAATAAATACCTTATTTATTAATTATTTAAAAATTAATAAAATGTCAAATCCAACATTATTTTTATCTCAAACTCATTAATAACTTCAACTTGATAATGAAGTTATTAATCCAAGAATTATGGGGTAGTTAAGAAACCCTAGATCCATTAGAAACCAAGTGATAACCTCATAATTTCATGTGAAACTTAAATTGATTCTAACCTAAACCCTAGGTTAGAATATGTGATCATGGTACCTACTTTCAAATTATAGAACCACAGTAACAACTAAATAATTGCCATGACCACATAAAATGTAGAAACCCTATCACTAGTTAATTGCCATTCCCTGTTCTCATCCAAATACAACTAGGCTGATCAAATAGGGTTAACCAAATGCAAACCCTAGTTCCTATTCCAAAGACCACCATCCTTAGTTATCCATAATTAGCATCACACCATTGTGATGAACCCTAATAGCAACTACACCTACTATTTTGTATTACATTCCCTACTCCACTAAACCCTACTAGTGTTGGATACCAATTATCAACCATCCTATTTAAAAGCCAATTATTCCTTACTTAACGAACCAACGAGTAAATCCTAGACAACCTCAACCCTAATTGATATACTTCTTATTAGTTAAGAAGTATGTTCTTCAAAAGTTATTCTTTTGAAGAAAATATAGAATAGTCATCAACCCTGCCTAATAGAATCCATAAACCCTAGCCAGCTATCACCAGCAAGATATACCAATCTTGATAGCAACCATGTATAAGCAATTACTTAAGATGTGCTTCACTAAAACCATATGATCCCTAGCTATTGATGAATCCAACATTGTTGGGATCCATTTAATACTTACTCCAGAAACCAATTAGAACCATAGAAAACCCTAGAACCCCACAAATCTAATAATCATACTTGTTCTTTATTAAATAACATGTTCTTCAAAAGTTATTCCTTTGAATTATATAATAAGTAATCATCAACCATGCACTACAAGACATAAAATTGACAACTACTCTTTACTTATTATACAACTACTATTCCTTGATATGTATGATTGTTACTATGCATGTTACCACTTGCTTATGATTCTAATACAACAAGACCCTAATAAGAACCTTGTTTGTGAATCACTCTAAAAGTGCAACACACCCTAAACAAATCATTTCAACTCACTAATCCTAAATCATCGGGGTTAGGTCACGCTTAGAGCGATTGCATCTCATACTTATGCATTATTGCATCCTTGCCAATCTTTTAAACATCGTCCTTACCGGACGATGATGCTATTTCAGAATTTGGAGTTATTGCGCATCGAAGACCTTGCCTGCATAATCTTGCAGTCAAGAAAGGCAAGTTCATCACTTGCTCATGTCATTTGATTATCTTTATCAAACTACTTGCAAAGTACTATGGTTATCACTATTGCATAAAAATCAAAACCACTACTTTCATAACTATGAATATGACTATGTGGTGGGCAATGGAACCATGGATTGTGTTGATATGGTGGAGGTTCCATTGCACGGGTTTATATCCATCTAGGATTAAACAACAAATGTCGCCAGTGATTCTTGTGCCGTAATACCCGTGTTAACCATAAGATCCGGAGTGGGACGGAATAGTCAATTGTATTTCCACCTCTTGTACATCAACGGATGCGCTTTACCGTAGACCCTTGATCCAAGAGAGGACAAGTGGTACCCTTGATCCAAGAGAGGACAAGTGGTAGGGTGGGGGTCCCGATGAAGTCCCCACGGTAATTGCGGTCTATGATGGGTTGCAGCTGCCTGGCGAAGGAGTTCATGGTAGAGACCTGAACTGTTGTCGTGGTCGGGGTCCACCCGTAAGTGGGAATAATGGGACCGGCGAGGACCCAGGGTCGGAGTTTGCAGCAAAGGGTGGGTGTATGAGGTAGCGGAGGAATATGATTGGCTATGACCTTATACCGGGCCTCACACCAAAGGAAGTGTGGACGGGGTGTACGCTCGGTTGGCACCAAGGTTAAGATCTCTTATGGGTAAAGCAACACACCTCTGCAGAGTGTAATGAATCGTGACCTGTCACTCCCTGTTCCGGGATATGGAACTGCGAACGCGGCCGGAAAGGAGCTCCATGAAGTTCTAGTAAACCGGTGAAGGCGGACGGACATAGTTCTTCTGAATAAAAGCAACCTCTTGAAGAAATGGTTATGAAAACCTCGCATTGGTATTAGACTTTCTGGTCTAATGCCGTAGCTAGTGCATTAAACACCTCTTTCCTATAATGAACTTGTTGAGTACGCTCGTACTCATCCCACTCTTAAATCCCCTGCTTAGATATGGAGGCATCGAAGGAGGATTTACAGTGCACACGAAGACCGAGGAGTCAACAACTACTTCAAGGGACAGGAACCTGTCAGAGGAGGCAGATACCACATCCAACAAGGAGAAACCTAGATTAGCAATAGCAAGGAACTAGCTTCCTAAACTTAGCTCCTATTTAGCTAGAATCTATTCATAGCCTCTGTAGCTAGTTAAATACTCTACAAATAGAGTTCGTGTTAAGACTAGTCTACGAGTCGTTCTTCTGGAGTTATTTGCAGTTTTACCTCATTGTATAGTAGGAGGCTGTGATGATCTTATGTAAAGAGTCTGTTTGTAATTATATAGACATGCCTTGGACCCGCATATGTTTCTGTTGTACCACTCTGAGCGATGTAATACTAGTGGAACGGTGTTTCATTGGTGTTATGTCAGACTTGCATACTACACCATGCAGTGGTATGCCGGGTCACCACAGTTGGTATCAGAGCAAATGCTTTGACCCTAGGATTAAAACCCTTTAAAGGAGACCTATAGGATTGGTAGTGTCTATAGGGAGTTGTCTTAGGTAAACCAAATCTTTTTATGACTTGAGATGGATATTCACTTGAGAATAATCCTGACACACTTGAGTCAACATTTCTTACCTATCTTTCCTAAGTAAAATTAGCTAATCCCAGACATGTAGCACATCATTACATTCTTAAAACAATAGATGAGTAGATCACAGTTGATATATACAATACATGGTAGTCCAAAGAGAGGATACAACCATAAGGAAGATATCCTATTGGAAGATGTGTACCAATACATGTTATGGTTAAGTGAGAATTATCCAGACATGTAATAGGATTTATATCAATTGATCAAGATAATTAAGATATCCCAATAGAAGATGTAGACCAAGTTAAGTAATGAGTAAGTAAAACTATGTAGACATGTGAAACAATTGATAGTAAGTGATAACTATAAGTCATATGAGGTAGTATAGACCATGATGAGTCAATCATGGGAGATAAGGGAGAGAGATATGAATAAAATATGATTACTTACATGGTAGAGTTGTTAATCATATATGATTCACCTGAGAATCATTATGTGATGGAATAGAACGTTATAAGTATTTTGGAGGAGTACAATAAGAAGCCAAGTGCAAAACAATAGTGCAAGAATTGTGTACCAAAACAATGGGAAGTGTGCCAAACACATCAAGACCATATGTATATGGGAAAACTTGGAAGTATTAGAGCTATATTCCAATAGTTATGTATTTAGATTAGCTATGTTAGAATCTAGATATACCATATGAAGTAGTCCTCAATAAAAATGGAAGCCAAGTCAATACTTTCAAAGAAAATTAGGTTAATCACAACTATCCTAGACCACTTTGTTTCAAGTTTACCTCATTGCAAATGTGCAATTAAGGTAAAGGTTGAGACAAATAGTAGAATTTCCCATATTCGTGCTAAGTATCACGATACAAACCTATCTTATGTGGTGTTATATACTACACATCAGAGCCTGATGTTTAGAGATGTCATACTCAACTATTTTATTCAGGCTTATGATGGTGTGTACTATAAACACAAAGCTGAATCTTCTTGGATTTTATTGGATTTTCATTGTTTGACTAGATCCATACATGAAGTTTGACTTTGGTATGCAAATGCATGTTGCTATATCAAGTTCTTACTTGATGCTATAGATCTAGAGGGTAATGGTATTCGTGTGAGGAAGTGACGAATTATGTATATTTTGAAGACAAGATGAAGGTTCACCAGATAAAGGAAACAAAGTTGTGGGAAGCAACCACAATACTCTGAAGGAAGTGCCAATCAACATTCATGCTTTACCTCAACAGAGGAGTACTTTAGTACATGAGAAGCATGAAGGTAAGAAATATGGTGATTATGGTGAAGCTGAAGCAGAGCCATAGTCAACATAGAAGAGGGAATGCATGGGAAATCACTTAGGATACTATAATCATAGTGTCAGCTAGTGGTTTTCTTGCAAAATAAACCCTGAATGAAGGAAGGTGATATATGAAAACATAGCAGACATAAGAAGACCATAGTCGATATCAGAAGACCACAACTGGTATAATATCAATACTGCGAGATAAAGTAGAAGATGTCTCGTCCAATTAATCAGAACCTATAATAGAATCCATTTTTAGATATCAAATAGCCACAGTTGGTATAATAACCACAGCTGGTATTAGTTGGTATTACAAATAGTCCACGAATTAATTATTTGTAACAAAAGTTTGTGAACAAATAAAAATCTTATCAGCCAAATAGCTAGATATATAATCATTTAGTCGAAGGATTCACATTGGATGTCCACAATTGAGTGGATACACCACAAACATTCTTCGCGAGACCTTAGAATAAGTACAAACCATAAGCTAGACCCAGACCAATATTCTAATCATAAGCTTAATAGTTGGAAGAAAAGGAGTCGAAGAACATAAGTAAACTCTAAGGGGTAGAGTAAAGATTGAGTTGGATGTACAATGACTCAATACTTTAAGCTAGATAGAAACAGAAGGTCTGAACTGAGAGGAAGTTCGATCTTATTTTCATAAGATTGTTGGACATTACTTTCAGAAGGATGTCAGACCGAAGCCGAGGTTTATACTTCGAGGAAGTAAGAAGTGGATCGTAACTTGAGAAAGTGAGTAATATTTACTCAGAAGTATGATAGCCCAAGTAAATTAAGGCTAAGGAAGTTGGATGAAGGATTGTAGGAGACCAAATAAAGCTCAAGAAGACCCAAAAGCCGAAGGAAATTGACCATACCAGAACCACAGACTAATAGAATAATTCCTTTCATGGAACCTAAAGAATCCAAAATAGTTATAAGCATCAACTATAAACCATGATTGGATGGACTAAATGAGTCTAATCCATTCCTAGGAAAATAAACCATCACAACCATTTCCATGGTAAGTACCTTATCAAGCACCATTACTGCAATTTTGGTAGTAAGGGAAAAACAAAGACCTATTTTATCAAATAGGAGATTGTTATCCAATTAGTCCTCAATTAAGACTGTACAAGAAGAAGTTCCAATCATTGAATATTCAATGAGAAAGGAAACAAGCTTATAATATTGGAGGAAATCATGGAAGTAAAGGAAGTAATAGTTGTTTGATGTCAAACACTAATGGATTCCAGGAAGAATCTGGACAAGGGATGTATTCAATTATATCCAAGTAAGATCACCATGGAGTCGAGAAAAGATTTAGTCCGCACAAGTCGGATCCACACTCGAAACGTGAGAGAGATCAAACTTCGAGGACGAAGTTTAGTTTAAGGGGTAGAGACTGTAATATCCCGGGTAATGGGGTTACAAAAATAGAGGAAACAGATGTGTGCATTGCATTCATGCATAGAAAATGCTGGGAATTTTCGCGCTTTAAAGTAAAACAGATCACGATGAATCGAAGTTTCACTTGATCTTGGTGGAATTGTAGTAGCTCATCAAGTCAAGCGCTATAAACCTCAGTGTGACCTTTGTTAAAACCTGTTTTGGGTAGAGATGATTTGATCTAAGGGGTTAGATCAAATGGAACTAATAATCAACACAACAACATTTTACTTAATGATCAATTGCTTGATCTTATAAAAGATTATAATATGATAATCCTTGCCACAACATATGAACATCCATATAATGGGAAATCAAGTAACAATCATTGGAGTAACTATTCCTAACTTATCTTCTCCATGTCTTAAAACTAACCCATTTTCTTACCATGATCCTCATGGTAATTCTTGAACTCAACACCATCACAAGCTTATCATTAAACCCTAGAGATGGGAGAAGCCTATAACCATCAAATAGATAATAATCAAACTCTAAGTTATTAACACTTAAAAGTTAAGAAACTACACTTGGGGTATAATTGAATTCACTTTAAAACTAATTACCAAATATGGTAAAACACAAGGACCTAAGTGCATAAAAGCCCCACATTCTTATTTTAAGCATAACTATTTAAATATGTGGAATATCACAAAACTAAATTCATTTACATTACGAATTATAGTTCAAACTAATTGAATAAAATAAACTATGAGTACTTTGAAACTCATATGATCATGCCTTGGTGAAATTAAACATCATCATTCAAAATTGGGGTATAATTCTTATTCTTGACATTTTGATCCCAATTATAATATAAATACAATCACATATGATATAGTGACTCAACCATAAGCATAAGATCATTCATAAGACAATTAGTAACAAAAGCCACTTGGCTCTCCAAAAACAAATCACAAGAGAGGATAATACTCATGCCACATAGGATGAAAATATCTACATAGCTTGCATCCTAAGCAATGCCACCTCATGCTTAAAGGATTACTATGGACAAGAGCATGACAACCAAGCACCTTACTCATCAAATTAAAACAAGAGTCATCCACCTATGTGTCATGATATTAGAGCATGCCCAAGCCTATAAAAGGAACCCTCTACCTCATTCATCTCATCATCTTGCACCATGATGCAAGAAGACCAACACATTGAGCTACTCCATAAAATAGTTAGGATCAAGATGAAGCAGCTAGGAGGTGGAGGCATGCCACAAGATGCGGGTTTACTGAATTCTCGAAGAACAAGCTACAAAAGATAGCAAGGTAGAAATTCTAAGGAAGACCACATATTTAGATAATCACATCATCATTCCTTGAGTAGAACATTAGATTATAATCCAAGTCCTTGTGGAGTGAGAGGGGTAATTGGTACAACCATATCTAAATATTTCTAGTAATAACTTAGGAAGCCAAACCTTGATCATTATAAATTGTGTAGTGATCATAAACCCTAAGAACTTGAAGTAGAAGATATAAGCTCATAAGTAAAGCTTAGAGATAAAGCCTATAATATATATGGTGAGAAACCATTCATCATTATAACCAAAGTTAACTATAAAAAGAATTATAGCTACTTTAGTTACTTTAAACAATAGATTAAGAATATAATAGAAATCTATTGGTATAAGATAAAAACCAATTCTCAAGTCCTTACTAATTAAAGGAGAACATAAAATGCTAAGTAAACAACTACCTTATCATGGTTAAGGGAGATTAAACCCTAGCACATGCAATATGGAGACATCCCATCTCTATAACCTAGAATTAAATCTCAAACCTAGTTTATGTATCACTATGGTGATCATAATACAAACCATGCCATAATTGAGATTCAAACCAAATGCCATTAGGTAAATATCATTGGAACCCTAATGGTTCATTAATTAAATACAATGTTTCAATTATAAAACATAAGAGCCACCTAATGCTAAATCCTATAAGTAAACCCTATGTGTAGTGATCAACCATTTATCTTTGTAACCAAGATAAACCATGATGGAAACAATCCCTACTGAGATACTTTCAAATGTAGTGAGAGTATTAACCTTAACAAGAGGGTTATACTAGAAATGATAAAACCCTAATAAATAAGGTTCACTTAAAATCATATGCAAGGGGATCAATTCTCAATTGAGAGAACAAACCCTAATAACAAACTCTAAAACATTTAGAGTAGAAATCATCAGTTCTAATAATTTCGAACAGAGTTGATTACACAAGAAAAAGAAAATTAAAATGAGTGTATAAATTCATGATTAATAAAAGTGTGCAATGTAACTCACATATATTAAATGTTTATCCCAAAAACAATGCAGGAAAGCATTCATACATTAATAGTCCTACTGAAATTCAAATTATTGGATACCTGCATGGTATCACATGAATTAAATTTGAATTAAAACAGATTACGAAATAGAAAATGAAAACAGAAAATAAAACAGAAAAAGAAACCAGAGAAAAAAATGGAGAGAAGGCTTACCTGTAGCAGAGCCCAGCAACGGAGAACCACCAGCAGCCCAGCAAACACGGGCCAGCACAGCCCAGGATCGGCCCGAGATACCCCTTCGTCAAAAACAGAGGTGAGGAGCTCGTCCTCATCCTCTCCACCGTGCATGAGCGCCAGCACGACGGCGTGCTCGCCTTCGTCTCTCGCTGGCGGCTCCTCCTCGACCGAAGGCGTGACGAGGCGCGTCCGGGCGCCATATAAATCCCCACGGCAAACCCTAGCCTCAATTCTTTTTCCTCTGCTCGATTTTTCCCCTTCATACCGAAACCCTAGTCTCGCAGACGTCAACCATTGCCGCCGTTCGGTGCATCCCCCAGCTTTGCCGTGAATGCCATCGCGTTCGCCGTCCTCGACTTGCCCAACCTGTCCAAGGAATTGAGCCATCACGCTCGAAATCAACGCCGTTGAGCTCATCTTCCCCAACGCCGGGAATAACGAATCCGGCGATGCCGACCTCCCCTCGCCTCGCCGACAAGCGCGTTGTGCTCCTGGTGAGCCACTGATCCCTCTCGTATGCATATCTCGCTCGATTACGACCCGAAGCACGCCCCGCGACGTTGGCTAGTGAGCTCTGCCGCTCGGCCTCGCCGCCGGCCGAGTTCCGGCGACCATTTAGTGGCGGCGCGGTCACCAGTAGGATCAGCTCATCGTCCTCGTTCGTTGGATCCCACGTACAGCCCCGCGGGAACCCTCTATCGCCGGCGCCGTCCATCACCGGCCGCCGGCAGAGCACAGGGTTGCCACGTCGGCATCACGTGGCAGCCAACGTGGCCTGCCCCACTCGTACGTAGGCTGCGGGTAGCCCCGTCCGTGTAGCTTTAGTTAATTTTAGCTTGAATTCAAATTTCACAAATTGCTGCAACTTTACAGAAATAAATCAAATTCATTTCAATTCTGAAAAATACTATTTGTGATATCAAAATGATCCTAGAAATAAACTCTATCCAATAAAAATATAAATGAAATTTTTATTTTTAATAAAAATTTAATTATTTTATACTTGATTATTTAAGCCTTTATTCTAATTCCAAATTCAACTAAAATTCAATAATTAGTAAAAATATCATAAAATAAATAAAAACCAGTAAGAAAATAAGGAAAACATTAAAATCAATTTTCCTTTTCTATTAACTTATTAAATCCTTATTAGGAGGATTTAAAACCACGATTAATAAATACCTTATTTATTAATTATTTAAAAATTAATAAAATGTCAAATCCAACATTATTTTTATCTCAAACTCATTAATAACTTCAACTTGATAATGAAGTTATTAATCCAAGAATTATGGGGTAGTTAAGAAACCCTAGATCCATTAGAAACCAAGTGATAACCTCATAATTTCATGTGAAATTTAAATTGATTCTAACCTAAACCCTAGGTTAGAATATGTGATCATGGTACCTACTTTCAAATTATAGAACCACAGTAACAACTAAATAATTGCCATGACCACATAAAATGTAGAAACCCTATCACTAGTTAATTGCCATTCCCTGTTCTCATCCAAATACAACTAGCTGATCAAATAGGGTTAACCAAATGCAAACCCTAGTTCCTATTCCAAAGACCACCATCCTTAGTTATCCATAATTAGCATCACACCATTGTGATGAACCCTAATAGCAACTACACCTACTATTTTGTATTACATTCCCTACTCCACTAAACCCTACTAGTGTTGGATACCAATTATCAACCATCCTATTTAAAAGCCAATTATTCCTTACTTAACAGAACCAACAGTAAATCCTAGACAACCTCAACCCTAATTGATATACTTCTTATTAGTTAAGAAGTATGTTCTTCAAAAGTTATTCTTTTGAAGAAAATATAGAATAGTCATCAACCCCGCCTAATAGAATCCATAAACCCTAGCCGACTATCACCAGCAAGATATACCAATCTTGATAGCAACCATGTATAAGCAATTACTTAAGATGTGCTTCACTAAAACCATATGATCCCTAGCTATTGATGAATCCAACATTGTTGGGATCCATTTAATACTTACTCCGAGAAACCAATTAGAACCATAGAAAACCCTAGAACCCCACAAATCTAATAATCATACTTGTTCTTTATTAAATAACATGTTCTTCAAAAGTTATTCCTTTGAATTATATAATAAGTAATCATCAACCATGCACTACAAGACATAAAATTGACAACTACTCTTTACTTATTATACAACTACTATTCCTTGATATGTATGATTGTTACTATGCATGTTACCACTTGCTTATGATTCTAATACAACAAGACCCTAATAAGAACCTTGTTTGTGAATCACTCTAAAAGTGCAACACACCCTAAACAAATCATTTCAACTCACTAATCCTAAATCATCGGGGTTAGGTCACGCTTAGAGCGATTGCATCTCATACTTATGCATTATTGCATCCTTGCCAATCTTTTAAACATCGTCCTTACCGGACGATGATGCTATTTCAGAATTTGGAGTTATTGCGCATCGAAGACCTTGCCTGCATAATCTTGCGATCAAGAAAGGCAAGTTCATCACTTGCTCATGTCATTTGATTATCTTTATCAAACTACTTGCAAAGTACTATGGTTATCACTATTGCATAAAAATCAAAACCACTACTTTCATAACTATGAATATGACTATGTGGTGGGCAATGGAACCATGGATTGTGTTGATATGGTGGAGGTTCCATTGCACGGGTTTATATCCATCTAGGATTAAACAACAAATGTCGCCAGATGATTCTTGTGCCGTAATACCCGTGTTAACCATAAGATGCTGGAGTGGGACGGAATAGTCAATTGTATTTCCACCTCTTGTACATCAACGGATGCGCTTTACCGTAGACCCTTGATCCAAGAGAGGACAAGTGGTACCCTTGATCCAAGAGAGGACAAGTGGTAGGGTGGGGGTCCCGATGAAGTCCCCACGGTAATTGCGGTCTATGATGGGTTGCAGCTGCCGGCGAAGGAGTTCATGGTAGAGACCTGAACTGTTGTCGTGGTCGGGGTCCACCCGTAAGTGGGAATAATGGGACCGGCGAGGACCCAGGGTCGGAGTTTGCAGCAAAGGGTGGGTGTATGAGGTAGCGGAGGAATATGATTGGCTATGACCTTATACCGGGCCTCACACCAAAGGAAGTGTGGACGGGGTGTACGCTCGGTTGGCACCAAGGTTAAGATCTCTTATGGGTAAAGCAACACACCTCTGCGAGTGTAATGAATCGTGACCTGTCACTCCCCGTTCCGGGATATGGAAGCTGCGAACGCGGCCGGAAAGGAGCTCCATGAAGTTCTAGTAAACCGGTGAAGGCTGACGGACATAGTTCTTCCGAATAAAAGCAACCTCTTGAAGAAATGGTTATGAAAACCTGCATTGGTATTAGACTTTACGGTCTAATGCCGTAGCTAGTGCATTAAACACCTCTTTCCTATAATGAACTTGTTGAGTACGCTCGTACTCATCCCACTCTTAAATCCCCTGCTTAGATATGGAGGCATCGAAGGAGGATTTACAGTGCACACGAAGACCGAGGAGTCAACAACTACTTCAAGGGACAGGAACCTGTCAGAGGAGGCAGATACCACATCCAACAAGGAGAAACCTAGATTAGCAATAGCAAGGAACTAGCTTCCTAAACTTAGCTCCTATTTAGCTAGAATCTATTCATAGCCTCTGTAGCTAGTTAAATACTCTACAAATAGAGTTCGTGTTAAGACTAGTCTACGAGTCGTTCTTCCGGAGTTATTTGCAGTTTTACCTCATTGTATAGTAGGAGGTCTGTGATGATCTTATGTAAAGAGTCCGTTTGTAATTCTATAGACATGCCTTGGACCCGCATATGTTTCTGTTGTACCACTCTGAGCGATGTAATACTAGTGGAACGGTGTTTCATTGGTGTTATGTCAGACTTGCATACTACACCATGCAGTGGTATGCCGGGTCACCACATTAGCGGCCCAATGTTCTTCTCTAACAATATGCATGCTCTAACCATTAAAGTGGTGGATCTCTTTTACTTCAGACAAGGCGGACATGCATAGCAACTCACATGATATTCAACAAAGAGTTGATGGCGTCCCCGAAGCATGGTTATCGCACAACAAGCAACTTAATAAGAGATAAAGTGCATAAGTACATATTCAATACCACAATAGTTTTTAAGGCTATTTTGTCCCATGAGCTATATATTGCAAAGGCGAATGATGGAAATTTAAAGGTAGCACTCAAGCAATTTACTTTGGAATGGCGGAGAAATACCATGTAGTAGGTAGGTATGGTGGACACAAATGGCATAGTGGTTGGCTCAAGGATTTTGGATGCATGAGAAGTATTCCCTCTCGATACAAGGTTTAGGCTAGCAAGGTTATTTGAAACAAACACAAGGATGAACCGGTGCAGCAAAACTTACATAAAAGACATATTATAAACATTATAAGACTCTACACCGTCTTCCTTGTTGTTCAAAACTCAATACTAGAAATTATCTAGACTTTAGAGAGACCAAATATGCAAACCAAATTTTAGCAAGCTCTATGTATTTCTTCATTAATGGGTGCAAAGTATATGATGCAAGAGCTTAAACATGAGCACAACAATTGCCGAGTATCAAATTATCCAAGACATTTTATCAATTACTACATGTAGCATTTCCCGATTCCAACCATATAGCAATGAACGAAGCAGTTTCAACCTTCGCCATGAACATTAAAAGCTAAGAACACATGTGTTCATACGAACCAGCGGAGCGTGTCTCTCTCCCACACAAGGATGAACTTATTCAAACAAAAACAAAAACAAAAACAAACAGACGCTCCAAGTAAAGTACATAAGATGTGACTGAATAAAAATATAGTTTCAAGAAAAGAAACCTGATAAGTTGTCGATGAAGAAGAGGATGCCTTGGGCATCCCCAAGCTTAGATGCTTGAGTCTTCTTGAAATATGCAGGGATGAACCACCGGGGCATCCCCAAGCTTAGACTTTTCACTCTTCTTGATCATAGTATATCATCCTCCTCTCTTGACCCTTGAAAACTTCCTCCACACCAAACTCGAAACAAACTCATTAGAGGGTTAGTGCATAATCAAAAATTCACATGTTCAGAGGTGACACAATCATTCTTAACACTTCGGACATTGCCCAAAGCTACTGGAAGGTAATGGAACAAAGAAATCCATCCAACACAGCGAAAGAGGCAATGCGAAATAAAAGGCAGAATCTGTCAAAACAGAACGAGTCCGTAAAGACGAATTTTAAAATGGCACCAGACTTGCTCAGATGAAAATGCCCAAATTGAATGAAAGTTGCGTACATATGTGAGGATCACTCACGTAAATTGGCATAATTTTCTGAGTTACCTACGGAGAATTAGGCCCAGATTCGTGACGAGCAAGAAATCTGTTTCTGCGCAGTAATCCAAATCTAGTATCAACCTTTCTATCAAAGACTTTACTTGGCACAACAAACAAAATAAGATAAGGAGAGGTTGCTTCAGTAGTAACAACTTCCAAGACACAAATATAAAACAAAAGTACTGTAGCAAAATAAACACATGGGTTATCTCCCAAGAAGTTCTTTCTTTATAGCCATTAAGATGGACTCAGCAGTTTTAATGATGCACTCGCAAGAAATAGTATTTGAAGCAAAAGAGAGCATCAAGAGGAAAATTCAAAACAAATTTAAGCCTAACATGCTTCCTATGCATAGGAATCTTGTACATAAACAAGTTCATGAAGAGCAAAGTAACAAGCATAGGAAGATAAAACCAGTGTAACTTGAAAAATTTTAGCACATAGAGAGGTGTTTTATTAACATGAAAATTTCTACAACCATATTTTCCTCTCTCATAATAACTTTCAGTAGGCATCATGAACAAACTCAACAATATAAGTATCACATACAGCATTCTTATTCACATGCATAAAAGTATCATTACTCTCCACATAAGCATAATCAATTTTATTAGTTGTAGTGGGAGCAAATTCAACAAAGTAGCTATCATTATTATTCTCATCATCAAATATAGGAGGCATATTGTAATCATAATCAAATTTATCCTCCATAACAGGTGGTAACAAAAGACTACTATCATTATAATCATCATAAATAGGAGGCAAAGTATCATCAAAGTAAATTTCCTCCTCATTGCTTGGGGGACTAAAAAGATCATGCTCATCAAAACCAGCTTCCCCAAGCTTAGAATTTTCCATAGCATTAGCAACAATAGTGTTCAAAGCATTCATATTAATAACATTCCCATTAGCATGCATATAAAGTTCCATAGGTTTTTTAATTCTCTCTTCAAACACATCCATGTCCTAATTCAAGATAAAGTTCATAAAGATCTCTCATATTTTTGTTGTTTTCCATTATGCCTTACTAGTGTAAACAAGAAACAAAAAGATGCAATTGCAGGATCTAAAGGAAATAGCTTCGAGTACTTACAACGGCGCCGGAAAATAGCTTAGTAGCCGGGATCCGGAGTGTGAGTACCTTTTACCTTTCCTCCCCGGCAACGGCGCCGGAAAATAGCTTGATGTCTACGGGTGCTTCTATTCTTGTAGACAGTGTTGGGCCTCCAAGAGCAGAGGTTTGTAGAACAGCAGCAAGTTTCCCTTAAGTGGATCACCCAAGGTTTATCGAACTCAGGGAGGAAGAGGTCAAAGATATCCCTCTCATGAAACCCTGCAACCACAAAGCAAGAAGTCTCTTGTGTCCCCAACACACCTAATAGGTGCACTAGTTCGGCGAAGAGATAGTGAAATACAAGTGGTATGAATGAATATGAGCAGTAGTAACGGCGCCGAGAAAAGTGCTTGCTGGCGTGCGGTTGATGGTAGTAATATTGCAGGAAGTAAAGATGCGAGTAAAACGATAAACAAGCGGCGATAGCGATATTTAGGAACAAGGCCTAGGGATCATACTTTCACTAGTGGACACTCTCAACATTGATCACATAACAGAATAAATAAATAGATGCTAGACTCTACACCCTCTTGTTGGATGATGAACACCACTAACGTGTAGGATTACACGAACCCTCAATGCCGGAGTTAACAAGCTCCACAATATTCAATGTTCATATTTAAATAACCTTAGAGTGCATGACAGATCAACATAACCAAACCAAATACTAACATAGCATGCACACTTGTCACCTTCACACTACGAAAGGAGGCATAGATCACATCAATACTATCATAGCAATAGTTAACTTCATAATCTACAAGAGATCACAATCATAGCCTACGCCAAGTACTACACGATGCACACACTTGTCACCATTACACCGTGCGGGAGGAATAAACTACTTTAATAACATCACTAGAGTAGCACACAGATATATTGTGATACAAAACACATTGCAATCATAAAGAGATATAAATAAGCACTTCACTATGCCATTCATAACCGTGAATAAGTATTCTGTGAAATATAGCCTAAGAGACCCACACGGTGCACACACTGTCACCTTTACACACGTGGGACAAGGAGTCTCCGGATATCACATAAGTAAAACCCACTTGACTAGCATAATGACATCTAGATTACAAGCATCATCATATGAATCTCAATCATGTAAGGCAGCTCATGAGATTATTGTATTGAAGCACATAGGAGAGAGATTAACCACATAGCTACCGGTACAGCCCCGAGCCTCGATGGAGAACTACTCCCTCCTCATGGGAGACAGCGAGCGTTGATGAAGATGGCGGTGGTGTCGATGGAGAAGCCTTCGGGGGCACTTCCCCGTCCCGGCGGCGTGCGGGAACGGGAGACTCCTGTCCCCCGGATCTTGGCTTCGCGATGGCGGCGGCTGCGGAAGGTTTTCTCGGTTTCGTCGAGCGTGGTTTTCCGTATCGAGGTTTTAGGTCCGGGACCTTTATATAGGCGAAGAGGCGGCGTCGGAAGGTCGACGGGGCGACGACACCATAAGGCGGCGCGGCCAGGGCTCGGGCCGCGCCGGCCTATCATGCGGGGGCCACTGTGGCCCCCTGCGGCGGCTCTCGGGTGTTCGGATGCTTCCGGTGAAAATAGGAACACAGGCGTTGATTTCGTCCAATTCCGAGAATATTTCCTTACTAGGATTTACGAAACCAAAAACAGCGAGAAAACGAGAGCGGCACGTCGGCAT